>NW_016805021.1:1121354-1155982 GCF_001698545.2 Rhinopithecus bieti
AAAAAAAAAAAAAAAAAAAAAAGAAAAAGAAAATATCCAGAATTATCTGAAAATTACTCCTCCCTTTTCCAACTACAGGTCTCTAGATTTTCTTTATATATTCTTACTAACAGAACTTATTCACATTTTGAATGCAGAAGCAGATGTGAGAATTCAGCTGTCTTCTGCTAAGCCAAACATTTAAAAGATTTGCAAAATATAAAATAATGCCATTGTTCTCACTAAATGTTTTGTTTGTGTGTTCTGGAAAATAACTTTTATAAAATATGTTATGGATGTTGACGTGTAGTAGGCTATTATAATTTTTAGATGAATTAGTAAAAGTTTTAAAAGTTCTATTTTAATTGCTAGTACCATAAATATTGATAAATATAACCCTCATGAACAAAAGCTTTTGAGGTCCTCGATAATTTTAAGAGTATAAAGTAGTTTTGAGACCAAAAGTTTTGAGAATAGTTGTCGCAGAAGTATATTTAATAGCATGAAAAAATGTTCAGAATGTATTTTTTAATTTAAAAAAAAGCACATTACAAAACATATCATTTGTGTAAAAGAGGCATATCTCAGGATAGACCGAGAATGAAGAATGCTGATATATGAAAAGTGGTCATCTTTGAGTGCTGGGATTACTGGTTGTTTTAATTTTCTTTTTTTGTGTGCTTCTGTTTTCCTATATATCCTACTGTGAAATTTATATTTGGTAATTAGAGAAATTTTTTATTTTACAGATAGGACCTAAAATCTTGAACTTTCCCCTGAGTTCAACTGAGGAATGGGGAAAATGTATTAACAAGGGTGGTCTGTATTATGGTTTTAAAACATTTTACTGGATCAAATGCACATCATTTTAAAGGGTTTTCTGTCTTTCTCTTTTGTGGGTGATTAATAAGAGAATATTATGGGAAATTCATCTTAATTTTTAGAACTCCTGAAGAGATGTAAGCACTGTAAAGTCTTATAACAATGATTTTGGGGATGCAAAGTTTTCCAGTAATCTCACTTATTCCGATACAGTCCTCTATAAAAACAAAGTTATTGAATCTCCAGTTCTGAGGTTTTTCAAGTCAGAAATCAACAAGCTACTAGCAAGTTATTTCCTAATGTATCAGTAAGGATTTTACTTAATCTCTTTGTTTTTCCCCCTGTGGAATTTTAGAGACTTATTTTTGTAAGTTCTGTTTTACTGTCGGTTATGTTGTAGGTAAGAGGTTTCTGGTGTTTTTCTGGTGGTGCTGTTTGAGGCTGGCGATGGGTCCATCAGGTAGGTCTTCTGGGTGCTTTTCACTGGCAGCTCCACCGTAGCCAGGCTGCTGCTGATCTGCTTTCAACTTCAGAGGAACCAGGCACCCCTGCCACCAACCGTACTTGGCAGAATTTGTCTAAAGTGGAATAGCCACTAAAGGTGGTACAGAGAGAAAAAGAATGTAAACGACGTAGACAATTGCTTGGAAAGTTGAAGAGGAGAGAGGCGAAGTTTAATTGTCAATATAGGTTTTGTTAGCAGACTTTGTAAGTTATGTTCTTGAGAAGTGAATCTTTCAGATTGCAAAGGCTACATTGGAGAAAGACATTAACCACTTTCAAAAAAGATAAAGATTCCCATACATGCTTTATAGATCATTTGTTTGGAAATAAAGAAAAACATGGGAGCTGGGAAATTTTCTAAACATGTTATGTATGCACAAAAGAACATACTTTCCAATACTGTACTTGAAGACAACACACAGTTAATGGTGCTAATGAGTTACCATCCAGAGCTGATCCAGCAGAAAATATCTGAGGATTTGTCAGTAACCATAATATAATGATTAATTTTTCTTGATGAATTATTGGCAGCATTAATTGTGGGCCTGGATCGAAATTCAGTGGAGGAGCACCCAGAAATTAAAGAGAATGTGTATGGTTGTTGTTCAATCACAGTTTTCAGTCTAATCCTCTTCCATCTTCACTCCCTCTTCACATACGGTACAGCAGTATCTCAAGGATGCTTCTCTCTGTAGCTGGAGAGTTCCATCACTGGGCCTCCAGAGGACTCTCTCTTAGGTTTATCCAAACAGGCCCAGGAGAACCAGCACACTGCCACCCAAGTCTCTCTGCTGGCACCAGCAAAGGGGTCCTCTCTCCTGAAACTCCAGGGCTAGGATGTACTTCACCTATCCCTGTTCATCCCAGCAGCATCTGCTGGAGTGAGGCATTGGTGTTTTATTTATTTATTTGTTGTTTGTTTATTTATTTTTGAGTTGGAGTCTTGCCCTGTTGCCCAGGCTAGAGTGTGGTGCGCAATCTCAGCTCACCACAACCTGTCTCCCCGGTTCAAGCGATTCTCCTGCCTCAGCCTCCCAAGTACCTGGGATTACAGGTGTGCACCATCACACCCAGCTAATTTTTGTATTTTTGTAGAGATGGGGTTTCACCATGTTGGCCAGGCTGGTCTCAAACTCCTGGGCTCAAAGTGATCCGCCCACTTCAGCCTCCCAAAGTTCTGGGATTACAGGAATGAGCCACTGCACCTGGCCTATTTTTTTTCTTCTTAAAAAATGACAGAGAAAAAAAAGTGTTGCCAAACACTGTACTAGGTATATGGACAAACCCCGATTCCATCTAATAGATGAGCTGGGCTTCATTTATTTATTTATTTTTTTGAGACGGAGTCTCAGTCTGTCGCCCAGGCTGGAGTGCTGTGACTGGATCTCAGCTCACTGCAAGCTCCGCCTCCCGGGTTTACGCCATTCTCCTGCCTCAGCCTCCTGAGTAGCTGGTACTACAGGCGCCAGCCACCTCGCCCGGCTAGTTTTTTGTATATTTTTTTAGTAGAGATGGGGGTTTCACCGTGTTAGCCAGGATGGTCTCGATCTCCTGACCTCGTGATCCGCCCTTCTCGGCCTCCCAAAGTGCTGAGATTACAGGCTTGAGATTGGGCTTTATTTTTAAATGTATTACTACTATTATTTTCAAGGCTACAACGTAAGGGCTCTTTCTCTGTTGCAAATTTAATATGAAAAATTGCTGGAAGGCCATGAAGGAAATCTGATCAGATTTCTCCTACTTTTTGGACCAATTTACCCTCATATTTCATGTTTTTATGGAGTTATAATTGTATTAGGAAAAAAAAGTCAATGTAACAGGTGGGGAGAAGTCTATCGTGGCTCACTGGTTTATTTTAAAAAGATCCCAACCTGACATATTCTATTCAGATGAAGTGCTCTGTCTCTTAGTAACCACCACTCAGCATTCATAGGAATTTGACAGCAGTGGCTGGTGGGATGCAGTTTCTGCTCTGCACTAATATTCAGTAGCTGTTGAAGAATTCCAGCGCTAACCAGTTAAGCCTGTTTAACTCCTTTGCTGGGAATCCCAGGAACCTGAGCATTCTCATCCTCCATGGTTTTTCACTTGTATCCTCAGCCAAGGTTGGTGTTGCCTATGGCTAAGTGTCTTTTCTCACTCTCGAGTCTGCCTACACCAGTGGTTCTCAACTATTACATGTCTGAAGACATTTTTTATTGTCACAGCCTGGGATAGGGTGCTAACGGCATCTAGTGGATAGGGGCCAGGGAGGCCACTAAACATTCTCAGCACACAGGACAGCCCCAACCCCGCTGCACCACCCCACCCCACCACCTGCCATCACAAAGAATTATCTTAGCCCCAAATGTCAACAGTGTCACTGTGGAGGAATGCCCACCTCCCAAGACCACAGATAATTGAGTTTCCTGTGTTTTGGTCTAAAGCAGTCACTAAGCTCTGTAACAGTGCTGTCACGCCATAGCTTATTTATTTTGCTTCTCTGGACCTGGCATCTCTTTGTCCTTAGTTTTTTATAATAGTGGAGAATTTAGTGGTTGAGTTTTATACTTTTCTCTGCAGATTCAGATGTGTGCTTGCAGTTTATATAACTGAATAACAGCCCCAGCTCATGGCCAAGACCTGAATAGATAGATACTCCCTAAATATTTATAAATTGATGGTTCATGCTAAAGCCCAAATGACTCTTTTTTAACTCTGGAGAGATAAATGATTTCTGCAATTCCAGAGTTCTCCATGGGTCATGTTAACACCTTTACCTACTACTACGTAGATACTTCCTACTTGGAATAAATGGAGTTTATACATGTGGCCAACATGTAGTATTTTGGTTCGGGAGGAGTGGGAGTAGGAAAGAAGATACTCACTACTTTGAAATCTCCTACCTTCACATGGATCGCATCTTCATCTTGTCCTGGTTGTAAGGACAGGCTTATGTCTTAGTCACTCAATCACTCAAGTTACCTTGGCTGTTAATAACAAGTCTATGTGTATCCCACTGTTAGCTAATTATCAGGACTGTCCAAAGTCCTAGGAAAGACAGAATGGTGGTCGTTTTCCAGTCTACTTGGAGGTTGGAGTAGCATTTGGAAGTATCTGCATAATACTAACATATATATCACTGGGTTTTACAACTTTCAAGAAGATTACAGACTCGCGGAGGTGCCCCAAAGAATACCCAGACACACCGTATGGTTTCACACCCCTCTTCTTTTGCACATGTTCCTTTTACCTGAATTGCTTCTAACCACCTGCATCCTGGTTTCCTGGAAAACTCATTTTTATCTTGCAAAACCTTACATCAGTCTGTCATACTCTGTGATTATATTCCAGACCCCTCCTCTCACACATGTATTCAAACAGCATGCCCCACTGTATCCCAAAGTTTAAAAAATGTCTTTCTCTGTACCATATCTGATTTATTTCTTTTCTTTTCTTTTTCTTTCTTTCTTTTTTTTTTTTTTTTTTTGGAGATGGAGTCTCGCTCTATCTCCCAGGCTGGAGTGCAGTGCTGTGACCATGGCTCACTGCAGCCTTGAGCTCCTGGACTCAAGCCATCCTTCTGCCTCAGCCTCCTGAGTAGCTGGGACTGTAGGCATGTCCACCATGCCTTGCTGGTTTTTATAATTTTTTGTAGAGATGGGATCTCACTATGTTGCTTGGGCTGGTCTTAAACTCCTAGGCTCAGGCAATCCTCCTGCCTTGGCCTCCCAAAGTGCTGGGATTACAGGCATGAGTGGCCACACCCAGCCTCACATGGGATGCTTTTTGCACATTCTGTTGAAGCATGTGTCACACTATATGATAACAGTCTGTTTTCAGGTATATCTGTATGCTAGTCTCTAATTTCCTGGAAGGTAGGAACTGTGTTATTCTTCTTTATATTCCCATTGCTTTGCATATTATGGGTACTTCTTAGAACTTAAAAACATAATTCCTATTATTTATTTTGCAAGGCTCATTTAAATGTTATTAACTGGGTTATCTCTGGTAATGGGACAGAGATAGAGATGGTAGTAATTAAGGGAGACTATGTAGATTAATTTTTTATATCAAGAATGTTTTTATTTACTTTTGTAATTAAAATGAATTATGTATGTGTATATGGAGGTTTTGTTTGCTACTGTATGCTCATTGCCTAGAACAATATGGTCCATAGTAGGTATTAAATGTTTGTTGACTAAATCAAATAATGAATCTAAGAGCCAAAGGCAATAATATATGTGCAGGTATTTGGAGAGTCATTAAGTGATATGGAGCTATAGCTTATTATTACTGTTTCTGGAAACTACATACCTGGTGAGTGTCAGAGCAGGGATTAGAATCTAGGTTTCCTTACTCCTATTAGCAGATGATGATAGAAGCAGCTGTAGAGCTGGCAGGGCCTGAAGGTAAAGTAACCTGAGACATTTCCTTTAAGAATACCAACTTTTATGTTTTTTGCATAACCTGGTTCAAATTGTCAACCCTGTTCTTTCCAACTCATAGACATTTTTGCAGTAGATATAATATGACTTATCACTCACTGGGTAACGTACTTCTAAAATTGTTCTGTGTTGCTTACAGAGTATTGTGTCAACCACTATAGTTCTGGAGTTCTTAAAGCTTATGCAAATAAAGATGTGCGCATGCTGTGTGCTTCTGAGGGAGATCTGTATGGGATCGTGGCATTGCTGAGTTCTAACTGGTGGATTTCTCTTGGTCTAATTGGTCCATAGGTCCGTTTGTGTTGGATACTCACAAGCATATAGATTATCTATTATATCTGTTCTTACTGTCGTGTCCTTTAGTTCCTACCAGCTAATAGATGGTATGTGTGGCCATTTATTTGTATTGGGATTTGACTAGTAGAATTACTCTCTTTTCTTTGTCGAAGTTCTGAAGCAATTGGTAGATAGAGGAATGGTAGCTAGAGATGAAAATATCAACTTCATCATTGATACAGCTGATATCAGAGAATGTGGCTTAGATATAGGACAACAATGTGATTTCTACTACTGAATCTCAGAAATAGACAGATTTATATACCCAGTCACAGGCTCTGAAGAACCACAGCGTCTCTTCATATACTTCATAGCACAAGGAATATTTTAGGTTGGTGCAAAAGTAATTGTGGCTTTTGCCACAGTAGAATGGGGAAGAGTGATAAAGATAAGCTAGGCCAGCAGTGTTGTACTAATAGATGTCCTTCTACTTGAGAAGAAACATCTGGAATGAGAAGTTAGTGTCTCAACTAACAAGTAAATTACTATCCTGCATTTTGAGAAATTTTAAAGAGCTGAAAAATATGAATCTTTACATCAAATAGTTTACTCCTACACTCTTGTATAGATGACACAGGAAAATGTTCACAAACAACAACTCAAACTAAGCTGAGAGAACATTGATTGTATCTAGTGATGCTGTTGTACAGGTGAGGTCTTAGGCAAACACTCAGTTTGTTTTACTGTGGAGCTACTTGCAGTAGCAACATCCATATACATCCTAGATTTCAGAAGATTAAGGCAAAGTTAATTTATATTTATATCACAAATCTATAGTGCAGACCAAATTGATTAATTTGAAGTTAACTTTTAAGACCTTTTAAAAATTTATACCAAACAGTAATCTTGCTGTAAAAGACCACACCTAACATAATGCCTACCTAGTACATAATTTGAACTCAATACATACTTGTTGAGTGAATAAATCTTGACTTAAAACAGATGATGCCCTAGGCAAGCAAACCACTCCTGTTAGCAGGCTACTCTCTAATAATCATACTTACTCTTTTGAGTTGTACTTTTACTAAGGATCAGTTGTGATTGTTCCAGGAACTTTTTATACTAGTTGTACTTGTTATCGCTGTAACATGATTTAATTAAATATTGCTTAAGCTGATGAAATATGAGTACAAAAGTAAAAGAGCTGTTGTTCCTCTGAACACAAAGGTGACTGTTTTAAAAAGACTTTATAAGGACAGCCACTAAAAGAAACACTAAAGGACATTGATTCCTGCTTACGGGAAGTTTATAGTCTTATAGAGGAGCTAAGATATCCATAAAAATAACTTGAATGTAGGATGAATAGGAGAATATTACATTAAGATTCTAGAAGTTCAAAGGTAGAAAATTACTTTTGGCTTGCAGCATCAGTGATGGATACATGGATAAGTTGATATATGATCTGGTCTCTAAAAAAAATAAGAGATAAAATATACAAAGATGATTCATTCTAAGTGAAGAGAAAGATATCAGCAAAGGCATGACGGGTGAAGCCTATGTTTGGCTGGGTTATAGAGTTAGTGAATGGGAAGATAACCAGGTTTCAAATAGTAGAGGGCCCTAACTTCCAGGCTTCTAAAATACCTGGTCATTGTGATAAGAAGATCCTTATTCTTTCCATTCACAATGATGTTGAATGGTCTTTAGTGTATCTACAAAATGAACACTTTCTATTATGGCATAATTATGCTGTATAACAATTTATTCATTCATGTCTTCATGAAATTTTTTCTTAACTCCCTAATGGCATAAAAGTTCCTTTTAACCTAAGCTATTTTATGTTATAGTTTGCTGAACTTTTATTCAGCAATGCATGTATTTTTTCAGCTAAAGACAATAATATTAAATTAATTCTTGGTGAAATATTAATTGTAGAGTTAATGATTACTTTTAAGAATTCCATTTTTTTAAAGACTCACATAAAGCACTAAAAGTTTGTATTAAAAGATCACAAGCTTGCTTGGTGTTTTATGGCTTTAAATGTATCTTTCAAAGCTTGTAATATAAGCAGGATCATATGTGACTTCCCCATTGTAATAACAATTGATATTTAATGCATTTTAAAAGACTTCATGAGAAAGATATCCTAGCCATTACATTCTTTTGTTTTATACACTTCCTGTTAGTGCACTGTGATTGCTTGAGAGTAGAAGAAAGCATCATGCAAATCTAAAGGTATTTTTCATAATTATATTCCTATAAAGAACTTTAATGTTACTTTAACTGCTGATCAGAGGAAGGAACTACGAGTTCCTAGAATACAAATCTTGAGCTCAGTAGAAACAAAGTATAATAATATAATCATGCTGCATAGTGACATTTTGGTTAATGACAGACTGTATACAACAGTGGTCCCATAAGATTATAATGCCATATTTTACTTAGTTTTTCTATGTTTAGCTATACAAATACTCACCATTGCATTACAACTTCTTACAGTATTCAGTACAGTAACATGCTGTATAGGTTTGTAGCCCAGGAGCAATAGGCTATACCATATAGTCTCTCTGTAATAGACTCTACCATCTAGGTTTGTGTAAGTACACTCTATGATGTTCACACAGTGATGAAACTGCCTAATGATGCATTTGTCAGAATGTATCCCTGTTATTAAGTGACACGTGTTATACAAACATAACCTTCAGATAAAAATAGAGAACCCATTTCACTTCTTCAGAAGTGTAGGGTATTTTTTAAGGAAAGAATGAGAGAATCAATTCAAAACAAAGATATTGATGAAGAAATGTGGGAAACTATTCTTTTGTAGCTCCTATATGATGGCTACCCATTTCCCTCTTTAAAAATTCAATTCATACATATGTGTTACCTCCCTCATGTTTTTTCATTTATAAAATGAGAAATATTATAAAACCACAAGGCTCTTTCCACTCATGATTCTAATAACTTAATTTTCAATAAGTTACTTGTTTCTGAGCTAAGATGAAATAGGTGTACCTAGGAAGGTTGATCACCACCTGAACAGGAAACAGGAATTTTTGGTTTTGGTTTTTTTTTTTTTTTTTTGAGATGGAGTCTCGCTCTGTCGCCCAGGCTGGAGTGCAGTGGCCGGATCTCAGCTCACTGCAAGCTCCACCTCCCGGGTTTATGCCATTCTCCTGCCTCAGCCTCCCGAGTAGCTGGGACTACAGGTGCCCGCCACCTCGCACGGCTAGTTTTTTGTATTTTTTATTAGAGACGGGGTTTCACCGTGTTAGCCAGGATGGTCTCGATCTCCTGACCTCGTGATCTGCCTGTCTTGGCCTCCCAAAGTGCTAGGATTACAGGCTTGAGCCACCGTGCCCGGCCAGAAACAGGAATTTTTGGCATGGTCATCATATTCCAGACCCTGATCCTTCATTTTGAAATATCAGATGTTATATTTTTTAGCACAGTTAATGAAATCCATTTTTGGAGAACTGGTTTATACTAATACAACTCACAAAAAACAAATTTAGAAAAATATGTCCATTTAACAATTGGAGATAAGAAGATCACCAGCAACTGTATTAAAGCACCATTCATAAATATTATCTCATTTCCTTCTTGCCATGCAAAGGGACATGAACACACAATGAAAATATAAATTAGAGTTTATCAGGGAAAATTCAGAAATAGAGAAGTAGTAGAGCACACACAATCCTATGAACTCTCATCTCACAAAGAGTAATGCTTTCTCAGGGCATAACTGGACTACTATGGGAAGGGAAGGGCTTCTGTAGAAGAATGATGCTTATGTGATGCTTAACTTATTTGTAGGGATGGGGGATACGGAAATAAAAGACATAATTGAACTTTGTCAGAGAACTGAAAACAATGAAAAGACTGGAAATTTGAAAACTGAAAAATACAATAATAAAAAAATAACACATTTGATTATGTTTAGTAAGCAGTTTAGACACAGTTGAATACAGAATTGGTATGCTGATTGATAAATTGGAAGAAACATCCAAATGAAGCACACAAAGGATACAGTGAAATGTTTCAATTTGTGAAAAACTGGGATCTCAGATGAAAAGAGAGGCAATGAGGCAGAAGCAATATTTGAACAGAGTATGGCTGAGGAGTTCTCGAAAATGATGAAAGATATTAATCTACAGATTCCAGAAGCCATGCAAACTCCAAGCAGGATAAGATGTCTAAGAATATGATAGTAACTTCTGAAAACTGAAGACAACAACCAAATCCCAAAAACAGCTGTAGGGAGGTAGTGGGGGGAAAAGTCCAAATCATCTTCAAAAAGGCGACAGTTACACTGACAGCCAACTTATCAATACAAACAATAGAAGACAGAAGACAATGGAATGATATTTTTTAAGTGCTAGGATAAAAATAACTGCCAATCTAGATTTTTTTTTTTTTTTTTTTTTTTTTTTGAGATGGAGTTTTGCTCTTGTTGCCCAGGCTGGAGTGCAATGGTGCAATCTTAATGCACTGCAACCTCCCCTTCCCTTGTTCAAATGATTCTCCTGCCTCACCCTCCCAAGTAGCTGGGATTGCAGGCATGCATCACCACGCCCAGCTAATTTTGTATTTTTACTAGAGACAGGGTTTCTCCATGTTGATCAGGCTGGTCTTGAACTCCCAACCTCAAGTGATCTGCCCACCTCGGCCTCCCAAAGTGCTGAGATTACAGGTGTGAGCCACCGTGCCTGGCCCAATCTAGAATTTTATATCCTGAAAAAATATTCTCCAACAATGAAAGTGTAAAAAGACTTTTAATGAAAAAAGTAGGCAGAGCTTGTCCCCAGAAGATTCACACCAGAGGAAATACTAAAGGGAGGAGGAAAATGGTTCCAGATGGAATCTTAGAGATACAGGAAGGAATGAAGCACAATAAAAAGGTTCTGTATCTAAGTAAATCTAAATAAATATTGACAATAAAAATAATTATATCTCATGTGGCTTAACATTGAGATTGAAAATACATAAGGACATGTAAGTTGAAATTAAAGGATTCATGGTCTTTGTGTTGTCTGGGAATAGGTAAAAAATATCAATTTATATTAGACATTAATGAGTCAAAGATGTATGTTGTAATTTCCAGGGTAATCACTAAAATAATAGTCAAATAGAATATATCTAACAATCTAATAGAAAAGGAAATGGAATAATAAAAAAAGTTCAATCCAAAATAAGGCAAGGCTGACTATGGTGGCTCAATTTGTGAAGCTAAGGTGAGATAATTGCTTGAGTCTGGGAGTTTGAGACCAGCCTAGGCAACATATTCAGACCCCCATCTCTATTTTTAAAAAATGAAAAAACAAAACAAGGCAAGATGGGAGAGAAAAAGGAATATAGAATAGGTAGGACAAATAGAAAATAAATAATAGGATGGCAAATTTAACTCCAAACATATTGGCAATTATATTACATTTAAATGGACTAAATGCTCCATTTAAAAGTCAGAGAGCTCTATTTAAATGGTCAGAATGGATTTTTAAAAAACTATGTGCTGCTTATAAGCAACATATCTAAAATATAAAGATATAGGAAGGTTTCAAGTAAAAATGCAAAAAGATATATCATGCAAACACTAACGAAAAGATAGCTGGTATAATGTTATTAATATCAAAGCAAAGCTTTAATAGTATCAAACTAGACTCTAGAAAAAAAGTCTTTATTTACAGATAAAAGGGACATTTCATTATTATTAAAAGTTAAAATTTCCGGAAAGATGTAACTGTTCTAAATCTATTCTTACCTATTAACATAGATTCAAAATGTATAAGTCAAATATTTATAGAACCATAAGGAGAGACAAATCCACAATTGTGTTAGAAAATGTTAACACATTTCTCAGTGTTAGAACAGGCAGACAAAAAATATTACTAAGGCTAAAAAAGATCTGAATAACACAATAAATAAGCCTCACTTGGTTACCATATATAAGACACTGTTGAAAAACTGCAGAACATATGTTCTTTTCATGAACCCAAAAACATTTTTCTTAAAATGGCCATATAGCCATAAAGAAAGTTTCAACAAATTTTGAAGTATAACTTCATACAAAATAAATTCTCTGATCACAGTGCAATTAAACTAGAAAGTAAACAAAAAGATAACTAGGAAATCCTCATGTATTTTGAAATTGCAAAATACATTTTCAAATAATATATGGGACAGATAAGAAACCACAGAGGAAATTTTAAAACATTTTGAGATTAATAATTTTTAAAATGTTGTATATTAACCTTTAGGTTATACATCTCAATTTGTGCTTAAAGAGAAGCACATAGTCTTGATTTCACATGTTAGAAAAAGGGAAAGTTTGAAAATTAATGACATAAGAATCTATCTTGGCCATGTGCAGTGGCTCATGCCTGTAATCCTGGCACTTTGGGAGACTGAGGTGGGCAGATCACTTGGGGTCAGGAGTTTGAGACCAGCCTGGCCAGCATGGAGAAACCCCGTCTCTACTAAAAATACAAAAAATTGGCTGGCATGGTGGCGCGTGCCTATAATCCCAGCTACTTTGGGAGGCTGAGGTGAGAGAATTGCTTGACCCAGGAGGCGAAGGTTGCAATGAGCCGAGATTGTACCACTGCACTCCAGCCTGGGTGACAGAGTGAGACTCTGTCTCAAAAAAAAAAAAATCTATCTGAAAAAGGTAGTACAAATATTAACTAAAAAATTGAGATGACACAACCAATATCAAGAATGACCAAAACAATGAGTAAAATTTTAGGTCTTACATACATTTTAAAAAGATCCTAAATGGATATTATGAACAACTTTAATCTAATGATTTCTAAACATTTAGATGAAATAGATAAATTCTTAGAAAAGTACAAAATAACAACTAACACAAAACAAAAAGAAATTCCGAAGTCATATAACTATTAAATATTAAATTGCTAACTAAAAACCTTACAACAAAGAGGACTCCAGGTCCAGACTACTTCACTAACAAATTCTACCAAACACTTATGGGAGAAATAACGTAATATTTTACACACTCTTCCAGAGGAGACTAAAGGGGGAACAATTCCCAGTTTGTTCTGTGAGGCATCATAATCTTGCTACAAAAACCTGACAAGCACATTATAGAAAAGGAAATTACATAGGTCGGGTGCAGTGGCCCATACCTGTAATCCCAGCACTTTGGGAGGCCAAGGTGGGCGCATCACGAGGTCAGGAGTTCAAGACCAGCCTGGCCAACATGATGAAACCCCATCTCTACTAAAAGTAAACAAATTAGCTGAACATGGTGGTGGCCACCTGTAATCCCAGCTACTTGGAAGGCTGAGGCAGGAGAGTCGCTTGAACCCTGGAGGCAGAAGTTGCAGTGAGCCAAGATTGCACCACTACACTACACCCTAGGCAACAGAGTGAGACTCCATCTCAAAAAAAAAAAGAAAGAAAAGGAAAGAAAAGAAAAGGAGATTACAGGCTGAGCATGGTGGCTCACACCTGTAATCCCAACACTTTGGGAGGCCAAGGCAGGAGGAAGGTTTAAGGCCAAGAGTTTGAAAACAACCTGGGCGACATGTCGAGACTCCTGTCTCTACGAAAAATTAAAATATTAGCCAAGTGTGATGGGGAACACCTACAGTTGCAGCTACTTGGTGTTGCGGGAAGTCAGGGACCCCGAATGGAGGGACTGGCTGGAGCTGTGGCAGAGGAACATAAATTGTGAAGATTTCATGGACATTTATCAGTTCCCAAATAATGCTTTTATAGTTTCTTATGCCTGTCTTTACTTTAATCTCTTAATCCTGTTGTCTTCATAAGCTGAGAATGTACATCACCTCAGGACCACTGTGATAATTGTGTTAACCATACAAGTTGACTGTAAAACGTGTGTTTGAACAATATGAAATCAGTGCACCTTGAAAAAGAACAGAATAACAGCGATTTTAGGGAGCAAGGGAAGACAGCCATAAGGTCTGACTGCCTGTGGGGTCGGGCAAAAGAGCCATGTTTTCTTCTTGCAGAGAGCCTATAAATGGTCGTGCAATAGGAGAGATATCGCTAAATTCTTTTCCTAGCAAGGAATATTAATATTAATACCCTGGGAAAAGAATGTATTCCTGGGGGAGGTCTATAAATGGCCGCTCTGGGAATGTCTGTCTTATGTGATTGAGATAAGGACTGAGATACGCCCTGGTCTCCTGCAGTACCCTCAGGCTTACTAGGGTGAGGAAAACTCCATCCTGGTAAATTTGTGGTCAGACTGGTTCTCTGCTCTTGAACCCTGTTTTCTGTTATTTAAGATGTTTATCAAACAATATGTGCACAACTGAACATAGACCCTTATCAGTAGTTCTGACTTTACCCTTTGCCTTGTGATCTTTGTTAGACCCTTATTAGTTGTTCTGCTTTTTGCCTTTTGAAGCATGTGATCTTTGTACCTACTCCCTGTTCTTACACCCCCTCCCCTTTTGAAACCCTTAATAAAAATTTGCTGGTCTGAGACTCAGGCGGGCATCATGGTCCTACTGATATGTGATGTCACCCCTGGCAGCCCAGCTGTAAAATTCCTCTCTTTGTACTGTCTCTCTTTATTTCTCAACTGGCTGACACTTATGGAAAATATAAAGAATCTATGTTGAAATACTGGGGGCGGGNTACCCTGGGAAAAGAATGTATTCCTGGGGGAGGTCTATAAATGGCCGCTCTGGGAATGTCTGTCTTATGTGATTGAGATAAGGACTGAGATACGCCCTGGTCTCCTGCAGTACCCTCAGGCTTACTAGGGTGAGGAAAACTCCATCCTGGTAAATTTGTGGTCAGACTGGTTCTCTGCTCTTGAACCCTGTTTTCTGTTATTTAAGATGTTTATCAAACAATATGTGCACAACTGAACATAGACCCTTATCAGTAGTTCTGACTTTACCCTTTGCCTTGTGATCTTTGTTAGACCCTTATTAGTTGTTCTGCTTTTGCCTTTTGAAGCATGTGATCTTTGTACCTACTCCCTGTTCTTACACCCCTCCCCTTTTGAAACCCTTAATAAAATTTGCTGGTCTGAGACTCAGGCGGGCATCATGGTCCTACTGATATGTGATGTCACCCCTGGCAGCCCAGCTGTAAAATTCCTCTCTTTGTACTGTCTCTCTTTATTTCTCAACTGGCTGACACTTATGGAAAATATAAAGAATCTATGTTGAAATACTGGGGGCGGGTTCCCCCAGTAACTTGGGATACTGAGAGAGGATTGCTTGAGCCCAGGAATTTGAGGTATCAGTGAACTATGATCATGCCACTGCACTCCAGCCTGGGTGACAGAGCAAGACCCTGTCACAAAAACAAAACAATTAGAAAAAAAAAAAGAAAGAAAGAAAAGGAGATTACAGGGTAATATCACTCATTAACATGGGAGCAAAATTTCTAAACATAGTATTAGCAAACAAGAAAATCTTCCATTATATAAAAAGTATAATATATCACAGCCATCTTGAGTTCAGTTCAGGAGTTCAAGATGGGTTTGTTATTTGGATATCAATCACTGTAATTTATCACATTAACAGGATAGAAAAGAAAATATGATCATTTCCATAGTTTCATAAAAAATTGTTTAATTGGCTGGGTGTGGTGCCCCAGGCCTGTAATCCCAGCATTTTGGGAGGCCAAGGCAGTTGGATCACCTGAGGTCAGGAGTTTAAGACCAGCCTGACCAACATGGTGAAACCCCATCTCTACTAAAGAAATATAAAATTAGCCGGGCATGGTGGTGCATGCCTGTAATCCCAGCTGCTTGGGAGGCTGACGCAACAGAACTGCTTGAACCCAGAAGGCAGAGGTTGCAGTGAGCCGACATCGCACCATGGCACTCCAGCCTGGGCAAGAAGAGCGAAACTCCATCCCCCACCCAAAAAAATTATTTAATAAAACTTAACGTTCATCATTTTAAAAAACTGCCTGAGCGAATAGGAATAGAAGGAAACTTCCTTCATCAGATAAGGGTTATCCTCCAAATGAAACGGGAGCCTTTGACATCTCTGGTATCAGTCTGTTTGCTTGATCTAACTCAGATCAGCTGAACCTTCTCCTTGCCCAATGCTGAAAGTGTGGAGGAAGTGAGCTTCCCAAGTCATTATTTGTCTCACTACACTCATATAGATAAATCTATGTGGGATGCTAACTGATAATGAGAAGGTTGCTTGGTGAGAATGCAGTCGGAGGGGAATGGATGAGATGATTTTCTTTTCTTTTTTTTTTAGGTGGAGTTTTGCTCTTGTTGCCCCGGCTGGAGTGCATTGGTGCGATCTCGGCTCACTGCAACCTCTGCCTCCCAGGTTCAAGTGATTCTCCTGCCTCAGCCTCCTTAGTAGCTGGGATTACAGGCATGCACCACCACGCCTGGCTAATTTTGTATTTTTAGTAGAGATGGGGTTTCTCCATGTTGGTCAGGCTGGTCTCGAATTCCCTACCTCAGGTGATCCACCTGCCTTGGCCTCCCAAAGTTCTGGGATTACAGGCATGAGCCACTGCGCCCAGCTGATGAGATTATTTTCAGAGGCAATATCTTTTAACTATGAAAAGCTGATATGTACATAGATGGGAACACTGAATGGTATGGTGACCATTTCTCTTCTGTTAATACATTGTCTCTTTAGACTGAGTGTAATACTGCCATGGCTTTACACATGCTAATACTGTATAGTCATTCTCTAGTTCTGTTGGCTCTGTTGTTCAACTTTGGGTCTCTCAGTGAACCAGACTGTTTATTCATGCTACATTTTGTATATCCTATAACCTTTTCTTGGAATGACCTCCCCATCCTTACACCATCTCTTATCTTTGTTCAGTTAGCAAACTCCTATTTCTTCTTCTACAAACCAACTCAAGTATTTTTCCTCTGAAGTTTTCTCTTCTTTATGTTCTAATTGTATCTTGCCTATCTTCTGTAATAGTACTTATCACACTGTATTAAAATGTTCTTAACATTCTACTCAGCAATTCCATTGCTGGGTATAGACCCAAAGGAAAATAAATCATTCTACCAAAAAGACATGTGCACTCATGTTCATCGCAGCACTATTCACAATAGCAAAGACATGGAATCAACCTAGGTGCCCATCAATGGTGGGTTGGATAAAGAAAATATGATGCATATACACCATGGAATATTATGCAGCCATAAATAAGAATGAAATCATGTCCTTTGCAGCAACATGAATGCAGCTGGAGACCATCATCCTAAGCAAATGAACGCAGAAACAGAAAACTAAATATCGCATGTTCTCACTTATAATTGGGAGCTAAATCNCTCAGCAATTCCATTGCTGGGTATAGACCCAAAGGAAAATAAATCATTCTACCAAAAGACATGTGCACTCATGTTCATCGCAGCACTATTCACAATAGCAAAGACATGGAATCAACCTAGGTGCCCATCAATGGTGGGTTGGATAAAGAAAATATGATGCATATACACCATGGAATATTATGCAGCCATAAATAAGAATGAAATCATGTCCTTTGCAGCAACATGAATGCAGCTGGAGACCATCATCCTAAGCAAATGAACGCAGAAACAGAAAACTAAATATCGCATGTTCTCACTTATAATTGGGAGCTAAATCTTGGGTACACATGGACATAAAGATGGACACAGTAGACACTGGGGACTATAAAGGTGGGGAGGAGTGAGGGGTAAGATCTAAAAAACACATTGGGTACTATGTTCACTATTTGGGTGATGGGATTAATAGAAGCCCCAAACTCAGCATCACATAGTATACCCATGTAACAAACCTGCACATAGTCCCCCTGAATCTAAAATAAAAATGGAGGCAGGGTGCAGTGGCTCATGCCTGTAATCCCACCACTTTGGAAGGCTGAGGTGGGCAGATCACTTGAGGCCAGAAGTTCGAGATCAGCCTTGCCAACATGGTGAAATCCCATCTCTACTAAAAATACAAAAAATTAGCCGGGCATTATGACACGCACCTGTAATCCCAGCTACTTCCAAGGCTGAGGTAGGGAAATCACTTGAACCCAGGAGGCAGAGGTTGCAATGAGCCAAGACTGCACCCCTGCTCTCCAGCCTGGGTGACAGAGCAAGACTCTGTCTCATAAAATAAAATAATAAATAAATTTGAAAAACTGGAATTTAAAAAAGAATGTTTAGTTGTCTCTCCATATTAGATTTTGAATTTCTTAGAAGAAGGTTCTGTGGCTTTATAATTGTACTGCTAGTATTTGAACTCAATGAAATTTTATTAAGTAAAGAAATGCATGAATGAATGAAAATGAATAAGCAACAATTGAGTGAGTGAATCCTCCTCAGTAGGGCTCTCCTGTCTTGTGACCACCATGTGTGTTCTCTCCTGAGCACTCGTGAATTCATTCTAGCTGGTAATGAAAACTTTTCTGGTTGGGCACATAGAATTTACAATCAATAGTTAACTCTAAATTGAACTTATAATTGAATTTTATAATGCTTCTACATTCATGGGCATTCAAAATGCTGACTTCCCAGATGTATGTCATAACCTTAATTTTTAATTTCATCCTATTTCTAAGTGACATGGAAGAGAGAAGATATAGGATGAGTTGAAAATGTTGTGGAATAGCTTTAATTAGGTATGTAAAGGAGCCTGAAAAAAACAGTTTAAAATAAGATTCTGTTCAGGACCAAGATAGAGTATTAATTCCTAATTAAGTTCAGCAGTTTAGTACCCAAGCAAATAAGTGAGAGCAGAGTTGTGGCAAAATGGAGCGACTACTTCTTCCTGACCCTTCACTCATGGCATGTATAGAAAATGATATAATTTATAGCACACTAGGGTGAATGGATCTGGCTGCTTGCTGTTCCAGGCTAGTGGCCCAAGGGGTCTGGCTGCCCCAGGCAGTGCTGAGAACTAAGGGGACCAGGATCTCGGGACAGCCATAACCCCTTTACAGTAGACTGCTGGGGAAACTCTGAAGCTTAATAAGGGAAGTTGAGTGCACCTGCAAGGACTTATGGTCCTGGTCCCCACCCAACCTAACAAACCAGGAAGGGTTTACAGTAAGAAAGAAAGATATGTGCTATTTAAGTGTCAGAGCTAGGATTGTTTAGGCCAGTGATTTTTTTTTTTTTTGAGACAGAGTTTCACTCTTGTCACCCAGGCTGGAGTGCAGTGGCATGATCTCAGCTCACTGCAACCTCCGCCTCCTGGGTTCAAGCGATTCTCCTGCCTCAGCCTCCCAAGTAGTTGGAATTACAGGTGCCCACCATCACACCCAGCTAATTTTTGTATTTTTAGTAGAGATGGGGTTTTATAATGTTAGCCAGGCTGGTCTCAAACTCCTGACCTCAGGTGATCTGCCTGTCTCAGCCTCCCAAAGTGCTGGGATTGCAGGTGTGAGCCACTGTGCCTGGCCAAGCCAGTGATTCTGAATACATATTCTAGTCACCTGGCAGCTTTTAAAACCTAAAAAACAGAGCAATGTGCAGACCAGACCCTTGTACAATTAAATCAGAATCTCTGTGGAGAAGGGTATGGGGCAGTATTAGTATTTTTAAAAGACTTTCCACAGGTGATTTTATAATGTTTCAGAGTTAAGAACCTCTGATATATGCAGAGACTGATGATAAAAACAGTTTACTAAGGGACATAAATCTTACTGTAGATTTTTTTTCAATTGCCTTAGTTTAACACTTACGTTTAGTGGTTTTAACAGAGGGTTTTTTGTTTTTATTGCTGTAGACAGATGTAAGCCAGTCAGTAGTTAGGATTCATCTTGCATACTCGTAGGAGGAAATATGTTTATAAAGTGATGGCAAACGTGGCTGCTGCATTGGTCAGGAATGATAACAGCAGAGGAATTTAAACCCAGCCTTGAGGAGTAGGTAGAATTTACAGTTGCAGAAGTGGAGTATGGTCGGAGCTCCACATTCTAAATGGAGGAACAGCGTAAGTACAGGTGAGGAAGAGGTAGAAGAGAATTTCAGAGAAGAGCACTGCAGAGTCTAAGATGGGGGCCCAATAGCAAATGAAGGGGTGGCCAAAGCCAGCCGTCTCCAAAGGGATGTGAGACCAGTCCACAGACACAGCCTTTCCACACTCCTGTATCCTGTAGCAGCTGAAAATGACCATGCCCAGGCCCCTTTCATCATCTGTCATCAGGAAGGCCTGACTATAGATAACGTTTATTGAGTGAGCACTAACTACATGCCAGGAATGTTCCCTAAGCATTTTGCATGAATTAACTAATTTAATCTTCACAACAAGCTCACAAGATAGGTTCTATTATTATCCCTGTTTTATAGATGAGGAAAGTGAAGCACAGTAGGCTGATATTTTTTGTGACCTCTCTCTATTCAATGACCTGTTTTCTCTTTATCATGACTCAGAGTTCCCAAGATCTATTTGCCGAACAGTGAATTATTGTCAAAACAGGAATTTACCTGTAGAGATAGGGTGCAGGTAGATACTTGGAAAGAATATCAGATAGGGATCAGAGAGCTAAGGATTTTGAACATCTTTTTTTTTTTTTTTTCCTGTGGGTATGAAGAATTTGCTGAGAATTTAAAGCAGGGGATGGCATACTGAGCTGTTTAGTAAAGCCAGTCTGGGAGGATGGGGCACGATGGGTTGAGAGTGGGGGAAAATGAGGTACCTGTGATACCAGCTGACCAGTTAGGAAGTTAATGGCAGTGACTAGGAGGGAAGTGGTGAAAAGCTGGGTGAGGTGGTGATCGTGGTAATGGAGAGAGCACAGATACAAGAGTTATTATGAAGATCCCAGTGACTAGAGTGGGCTTGAGTGACTGCTGAGTCCCGAGGAGACCAGGAAGGCAATCCTGATGAGAGAAGGTGGTACATTTAACTTTAGCTTTTTTGAGTTTGTGGGATAGTGAGTCATTCCAGCCTGGGATATGTCATTGTATTGGGTATCCTGACTTTGGTTTTTAAACTTTATTTGATATACATCCCTCTTTTTGACATGGATGGCAATATTGATGTCTAGTCTAGTATTATGTTGAGAGTCACATTCATTGTTTCCTCTTACCTGGTAAATCGGATACCCCTATTTACTTATTCATTTAATCTAATTGATACTTTTACCGCTATAATTGAAATCCTGATTTGTATAGATTTGCCGTGAGTTTGCTGCAGATTATCAGACCAGGATGAAGAGGGAAAGATCAAGCAGGAGTGTATCATATCTGACCCCTCCTTTTCCATGGTGACAGTCCAAAGGGAAGATAGTGGGATAACCTGGGAAACCAATTCAAGTAGATCTTCTACTCCTTGGGCTTCAGAAGAAAGTCAGACTTCTGGTGTGTGTAGTCAGGAAGGGTCAACTGTGAACTCTCCTCCTGGAAATGTTTCCTTTATTGTGGACGAAGTGAAAAAGGTTCGGAAAAGGACTCACAAGTCAAAGCATGGTTCACCATCATTACGCCGGAAAGGCAACAAAAAAAGAAATTCATTTGAATCCCAAGATGTTCCAACAAACAAAAAAGGCAGTCCTTTAACTTCAGCAAGCCAGATACTAACCACGGAGAAAGAGAAGTCATATACTGGTGTTTATGATAAAGCAAGAAAAAAGAAGACCACTTCAAATACACCTCCAATCACTGGGGCAATATACAAAGAACACAAGCCATTAGTGTTAAGACCAGTCTACATAGGAACAGTACAATATAAAATTAAAATGTTTAATTCGGTTAAAGAAGAATTAATTCCTCTACAATTTTATGGAACATTGCCAAAGGGTTATGTAATTAAAGAAATACATTATAGGAAAGGGAAAGATGCATCCATTAGTCTAGAGCCAGATTTGGACAATAGTGATTCTAATACAGTGTCCAAAACAAGCAAATTAGTAGCCCAAAGCATAGAGGATAAAGTAAAAGAGGTTGCTCCACCCTGGAGAGGCTCAATCTCCAAAGGATCAGAATCCCTAACCTCAATGTTCAGTTACGAAGATCAAAAGAAAATTTGTGCTGATTCTCCCCTAAATGCCACATCTGCATTGGAGCACACAGTTCCCTCTTATTCAAGTAGTGACAGAGCAGAACAAAGAATACAGCTCAGGCATTCACAGTCAGTGCCACAACAGCCAGAAGATGAAGCAAAACCACATGAAGTGGAGCCTCCGTCTGTGACACCCAGCACACCTGCAACTGTGTTCCTGAGAACAGCAAAGGAAGAATGTGAGCTTGCTTCACCAGGAACTGCAGCTTCAGAGAATGACTCTTCAGTCTCACCATCATTTACTAATGAGGTAAAGAAGGAAGACGTGTGTTCTGCTCACCATTCCATTTCTCTGGAGGCAGCGTTACCAGGTCTGGCAGCATCTACCCAGGATGGTTTGGACTCAGATCAAGAACAGCCAGACCTGACTTCACTAGAAAGGGCAGAACCAGTCTCTGCAAAACTGACCCCTACCCATCCCAGTGTCAAAGGAGAGAAGGAGGAAAACGTGCTTGAGCCATCCATTTCTCTTTCTGAACCTCTAATGTTAGAAGAACCAGAGAAAGAAGAAATAGAAACTTCCCTACCTGTAGCTGCTACCCCTGAACCTGAAGATTCTAATTTAGTAGAAGAAGAGACCATAGAACTTGATTACCCAGCAAGCCCATTAGTTTCCAAGAAGCCCTTCCCACCACGTATGTCCCCTGAAGTGGAGCACGAAGAAGAGGCGCTTATTCTACCATTATTGGCAACATCAACTCCTGAACATGTTGCTTTGTCTGAGGAAGAAAGAGAGGAAATTGCATCTGTTTCTACTGATTCTGCTTTCGTATCAGAGTATTTAGCACCACAGGATTTGAACCATGAACTAGAGAAGCGAGAAAGTGAGTCAGTTTCTCCATCCGATGTAGAAGCTATAGCCGAACATGCAGTTTTGTCAGAAGAAGAGAATGAGGAATTGGAGGCTTATTCCCCAGCTGCAGCCTCTGCATCTGAGCGCTCTCTCTCACCATCCACAACTGAGATGACTTTGGAGAGTCAGTCTCTGCTGTTTTCAACAGTTACACCAGAACACATGATCCTATCAGGAGATGAGGCCTCAGAAAGTGGGCATTATACACCAGACTCCACATCTGCTTCTGAATATTCAGTTCCATCACAGGCAACAAAAGAGTCACTGAAGAAAGCAATTGACCATAAGTCCCCGTTAATATCGAAAGGTGTTTCTGAGCACATGATTCCATCAGAAGAGAAGGAAGACACTGGATCGTTTACTCCAGCTGTGACCTCTGCTGCTGAGCCCTCTCTCTCACCATCCACAACTGAGAAGACTTCTGAATGCCAGTCACCACTGCCTTCTACTGCCACATCAGAACACGTGGTCCCATCAGAAGGAGAGGACCTAGGAAGTGAATGTTTCACATCAGATTCAAAGTTGATCTCCAAATATGCAGCACCACTCAATGCAACACAGGAACCTCAAAAGAAAATAATTGATGAGGCATCCCAATTCAAACTGAAAGGTATTTCTGAGCACACGGTTCGGTCAGTAGAAGGGAAGGAGGACATTGGACCAGCTTCCCCAGATTCGGTCATTGCATCTGAACACACAGTTCTGTCAGTAGAAGGGAAGGAGGACATTGGACCAGCTTCCCCAGATTCAGTCGTTGCATCTGAACACTCTTTCCCACCACACACAACCAAGATGACTTCTGAATGCCAGGACCCACCACTTTCAGCCACCCCATCTGAATATGTGGTTCTATCAGACGAAGAGACAGTCGAGTTAGAGCGGTACACACCCTCTTCCACGTCTGCTTCTGAATTTTCAGTACCACCATATGCAACACCGGAGGCACAGGAGGAAGAAATTGTCCACAGATCTCTAAATCTAAAAGGTGCATCCTCACCCACGAATTTATCAGAGGAAGATCAAGAAGACATTGGACCTTTTTCTCCAGATTCTGCATTTGTGTCAGAATTCTCATTTCCACCGTATGCAACCCAGGAAGCAGAGAAAAGAGAATTTGAGTGCGATTCTCCAATATGTTTAACATCGCCATCTGAGCACACTATTTTGTCAGATGAAGACACTGAAGAAGCGGAACTGTTCTCTCCAGACTCAGCATCACAAGTTTCAATCCCTCCATTTAGAATCTCAGAAACAGAGAAAAATGAACTTGAGCCTGATTCACTATTAACTGCAGTGTCTGCTTCAGGGTATTCCTGCGTTTCAGAAGCAGATGAGGAAGACATTGGATCTACAGCTGCTACACCTGTATCTGAGCAGTTCGGTTCATCATCGAAGCAAAAATCTGAAACTTTCCCTTTGATGTCTCCGCTTGAAGACTTGAGTCTGCCGCCTTCAACAGATAAATCAGAGAAAGCAGAAATTAAGCCAGATATTCCAACAACCTCAACATCTGTATCTGAATATCTAATTTTGGCACAGAAGCAGAAAACTCAAGCATATTTAGAGCCTGAGTCTGAAGACTTGATTCCTCCACATTTAACCAGTGAAGTGAAGAAGGGAGAAAGGGAGGCAAGTTCATCAGTAACTGCAATACCTGCTTCTTTACCTGCACAATCATCTATAGTAAAGGAAGAAACCAAACCTACATCTCCACATGCAGTTTTACCTGATTCAGTCCCTGCAATCAAGAAAGAACAGGAACCCACAGCAGCACTCACTCTAGAAGCTGCAGATGAACAGATGGCTTTGTCAAAAGTCCGAAAGGAAGAAATTGTGCCTGATTCTCAAGAAGCTACAGCACATGGATCACAGGATCAAAAAATGGAGCCTCAGCCTCCAAATGTTACAGGGTCTGAGATGAAATATTCAGTTTTGCCTGACGTGGTAGATGAGCCAAAGAAGGGTGTCAAGTCCAAATTAGTTCTAAACGTGACTTCTGAACTAGAACAGAGAAAGTTGTCCGAGAATGAGCCTGAAGTAATAAAACCGTGTTCACCTCTAAAGGAAACATCTTTATCTGGACCTGAGGTTTTATCAGCAGCAAAAATGGAGATGAAACATGATTCTAAAATAACAACTACACCTACAGTGCTTCATTCAGCTTCCTCAGGAGTGGAAAAGCAAGTTGAACATGGTCCACATGCACTAGCATTTTCAGCTTTGTCAGAAGAAGTTAAAAAAGAAATGGAACCCAGTTCCTCAACAACCACAGCATCTGTAACTAAGCTTGATTCAAACTTAACCAAAGTAGTGAAAGAAGAAATCTCAACAGATTCATCTCTTGTTACTCCTGTAGATCATCCATTCCTAACAAAAGTAGGAAAGGGTGATTTAGGAAGTGGTTTGCCACCACTGGTAACATCTGCAGATGAGCATTCAGTTCTTGCAGAAGAAGACAAGGTGGCAATTAAAAGTGCTTCTCCCATTGAAACTTCATCCAAACATTTAGCTTGGTCAGAAGCAGAGAAGGAAATTAAATTTGATTCACCTCCAAGTGTCTCCTCTATAGCAGAGCATTCTGTTTTGTCAGAAGTAGAAGCCAAAGAAGTTAAAGCTGGGTTGTCAGTAATCAAAACATCATCTCAATATTCAGACGAATCTGAGGAAGCAAGGGTAGAAGATAAACAAGGTCTTTCATGTTCTACAGTTCGTGACTCTGAACGTTTGGTTTCATCACAGAAAAAGAGCTTGGTGTCTACCTCAGAGGTGTTAGGGCCTGAACATGAGCTTTCACTCAGCCTATGGGGTGAGATAAAGAAGGAAGAAACTGAACTTCCTTCATCACAAAATGTGTCAGCTGCATCCAAACATATAATTCCAAAAGGCAAAGATGAGGAAATAGCAAGTTCATCTCCTGAGTTGGAAAATTTAGCATCAGGTTTAGCTCCAACATTACTGCTCCTCAGTGATGACAAGAACAAACAGGCAGTGGAGGTATCTTCTACAGATCAGGGAGACTTCCCATCAGAAAAACAAGACGTTGCTTTGGCAGAGCTGTCTTTGGAACCTGAGAAGAAAGACAAGCCACACCAACCGTTGGAATTACCAAATGCTGGGTCAGAATTTGCTAGTGGTTTAGGTAAACAAAGTGGATCCATAGGTACAAAACAAGCAAAGTCTCCCATAACTGAAACAGGGGATTCTGTTTTAGAAAAAGGCCCAACTGAGCTTAGGAGCAGAGAAGGAAAAGAAGAAAATAGAGAATTTTATGCATTTGCTACAATGCCTACAACTTCAGAGCTTTCATCATTGCTTAGGGAGGAATCTCAGAATGAAGAAATTAAACCTTTCTCTCCCAAGATCGTCAGCCTAGAGTTGAAAGAACCACCTGCTTCTGTAGCTGAAGGAGACAACCCAGAAGAATTTCAGCCATTTACTTTTTCTTTGAAAGGATTATCAGAGGAGGTTAGCCATCCAGCCCACTTTAAAAAGGGAGGAAATCAAGAAATAGGCCCATTACCACCAAATGGAAATTTGAAGGCACAAGTCATGGGAGATATTGTAGCTAAGCTAAGTGAAGAAACAGGCCACCCAGATTCATCTCAGCTACTCCAGAGTGTAACAGAACCATCAAAGATTGCTCTTTCTGACCTCCTTGTGGAACAAAAGAAGACAAAAAAAGCACTTCATTCAGATCAAACTGTTAAATTACCTGATGTAAGCACCTCTTTTGCAGATAAACAAGATCTGGATATTAAGCAGTTTTCATTTATGAAAGAGAATTTGCCTTTGGAACAATCAAAATCATTTATGACAACCAAGCCTGCAGATGTCAAAGAAACAAAAATGGAAGAATTCTTTTTTTCTCCAAAGGATGAAAACTGGATGTTGGGAAAGCCAGAAAATGTGGCTAGTCAACACGAAGAGAGAATAGCAGGATCTGTGCAGCTGGATTCCTCTGGCAGCAATGAGCTGAGGCCAGAGCAGCTCAAGGCTGCTGTGTCCAGTATGGACCATATATATGAAGTGAGAAAGCAGGTCCTGCCTCATTCTGCTGAAGAATCTCATTTGTCATCACAAGAAGCGGTATCTGCTCTTGATACTTCCAGTGGTAATGTAGAGACCTTATCATGTAAAAGTTACTCTTCTGAAAAACTAAAGCTGGCTGAAGAACCAAAGTCTTTAGTCCTTGCTGGAAATGTAGAGAGAAATATAGCAGAGGAGAAGGAGATTCATTCTTTGATGGAGAGTGAAAGTTTGCTATTGGAGAAAGCAAACACAGAGTTTTCCTGGCCTTCCAAAGAAGATAGCCAGGAAAAAATTAAACTACCTCCTGAAAGATTCCTCCAGAAACCAGTGTCTGGCCTATCAGTGGAACAGGTGAAGTCAGAAACAATCCCCTCTTCTGTCAGAACAGCCCATTTCCTGGCAGAAGGTGTGGAACCAGCACTGGGCAATGAAAAAGAAGGACACAGGAGCACACCTCCTTTTTCTGGAGAGAAGCCACTGGAAGAATCAAAAATGGTTCCGTTGAAGGTTATTGATGATGCTGATGAGGAAAAGAAACCAGCACCTGAAGTGAAAATACCCACACAAAGAACACCCATCTCCTCACTCCACGCAAAAGAGCCTCAATCCCCAGAGTCACCTGAAGTGACAGAAAAGCCACCTACACAGCCAAAGGTGGCTAAGCCAGACCTTCCTCAGGAAAAGAGAAAGATAGGAATTTCATCTTTCAAATCATGGATGTCCAGCTTGTTTTTTGGATCAAGCACTCAAGATAGCAAAGTTGCTGAACAAGAAGACTTAGAAACACTGCCAAGCCCATCTGTAGAAAAAGTAGTGACTGTGATAGAGCCTGAAGGTACAATTCCCACCAATTTTAATGTAGCTGAGAAACAAGCCGATCGTTCATTATCAGAGGTAAAACTCAAAACTGCTGACGAATCCAGAGGTACTTTAGTAAAATCTGATGAAGGTCAAAACGTTAAAGAAAAATCCATAATTTTATCAAATGTAGAAGATTTACAACAGCCAAAATCCATTTCTGAGGTGTCTAGGGAAGATTATGGAAAAAAAGAAATCTCAGACAATTCAGAGGAAATGAACATAAACTCAGTAGTTACTTCTGCTGATGGTGAGAAACATCTTGAAATTCAACCTTATTCACTAATCAGTGAGAAATTGATTATGGAAGAAGCCAAAACTATTGTTCCTCTTCATGTTACTGATAGTAAAAGAGTCCAGAAGCCAGCAATTGCTCCTCCATCTAAATGGAATATTTCTATTTTTAAGGAAGAACCAAGAAGTGATCAAAAAGAAAAATCACTCCTTTCATTTGATGTAGTAGATAAGGTGCCACAACAGCCAAAATCAGCTTCCTCCAACTTGGCAAGTAAAAATATCACAAAGGAATCAGAGAAATCAGAGTCAATTATTTTGCCAGTAGAAGAATCAAAAGGCAGTTTAGTTGATCTCAGTGAAGACAGACTAAAGAAAGAAATGCAAAGTCCTACTTCCTTGAAAATTTCTGAAGAGGAAACAAAACTCAGGTCTGTTAGTCCAACTGAGAAGAAAGATAATTTGGAAAACAGATCATATACCTTGGCAGAAAAGAAGGTGCTGGCAGAAAAACAAGACTCTGTGGCCCCATTAGAGCTTAGAGATAGTAATAAAATAGGGAAGACACAAATTACACATGGATCTAGATCTACTGAACTGGAAGAATCAAAAGCCAATGCTATGCCACAGCACTTCTATCAAAATGAAGACTACAGTGAAAGACCCAAAATCATTGTTGGTTCTGAAAAGGAGAAAGGTGAAGAAAAAGAAAATCAGGTATATGTGCTTTCGGAAGAAAAGAAGAAGCAGGAACATCAGCCTTATTCTGTGAATGTAGCCGAGTCTATGATTAAAGAATCAGGTATCTCTTTAGGTCATTCTTTGGGTGAAACTCAGTCATTTTCATTAGTTAAAGCTACATCAGTTACTGAAAAATCAGAAGCCATGCTCTCAGAGGCTCACCCAGAAATCAGAGAAGCAAAGGCAGTAGCAACCCAACCACATCCTTTAGAAGAAAGTAAAGTTTTGGTGGAGAAAACCAAGACTTTCCTGCCGGTGGCTCTTTCTTGTCGTGATGAAATAGAGAACCACTCTTTATCTCAGGAAGGAAATCTAGTATTAGAAAAGTCAAGCAGAGATATGCCAGATCACAGTGAAGAAAAAGAACAGTTCAGAGAATCAGAGCTATCGAAAGGTGGTTCAGTAGATATCACAAAAGAAAGTATGAAACAAGGATTTCCAACTAAAGAATCTGAAAGGACTTTAGCTTATCCTTTTGATGAAACTAAGAGCTCAGAAACACTGCCATATTTGCTGTCATCTGTGAAACCACAAACTCTAGTTTCAGGAGCCTCTCCAGAAATTAATGCAGTGAAGAAACAAGAAATGCCACAATCAGAATTGACTCCAGAAAGGCATACAGTTCATACTATTCAGACATCTAAAGATGATACATTAGATGTGCCTAAACAATCTGTTCTTGTTTCAAAGCACCACTTGGAGGCTGTGGAAGATACCCGTGTAAAGGAACCACTGTCTTCAGCAAAAAGCAACTATGCTCAATTTATATATAGTGCATCAGCAAGCAATGCTGATAAAATGGTTTCTAATAAAGAAATGTCCAAGGAGCCTGAAGACACATATGCAAAAGATGAAGACTTTACAGTGACTAGTAAGCCAGCTGGACTTTCAGAAGATCAGAAGACTGCCTTTAGTATCATTTCTGAAGGCTGTGAGATATTGAATATTCATGCTCCTGCCTTTATTTCTTCAATCGATCAGGAAGAAAGTGAACAAATGCAAGATAAGTTAGAATATTTGGAAGAGAAAGCCTCATTTAAAACCATACCACTCCCTGATGATAGTGAAACAGTTGCTTGTCACAAAACATTAAAGAGCAGGTTAGAAGATTCTGATGAAAAAGTTACATCATTGAAAGAAAGTAAACAAAAGGAAACAATTGTCACATCATTGAAAGAAAGTAAACAAAAGGAAACAATTGTCACATCATTGAAAGAAAGTAAACAAAAGGAAACTCGTCATACAGAAGAAAAGACATCCACAGATTCAGAAACTGGTGATTTATCTTTTATTCAGCCCACAATTCCCAGCGAAGAGGATTATTTTGAAAAATATACTTTGATTGATTATAACATCTCCCCAGACCCAGAAAAACAGAAAGCTCCACAGAAATTAAATGTTGAAGACAAACTCTCAGAGGAAGTTACAGAAGAAGCGATCTCTTTCCCAGTAAGTTCAGTGGAAAGTTCACTAGAACATGAATATGACTTGGTGAAATTAGATGAAAGTTTTTATGGACTGGAAAAGGACCACGACATATTATCTCATCCAGAGACCCAAAAGTCTTTAGGTATCCAAAAATCAGCTGACAGAAGTGTTTCAAAGGACGTAAAGAGAGATGTGGACTCAAAGTCACCTGGGATGCCTTTATTTGAAGCAGAGGAAGGAGTTTTGTCACGAACCCAGATATTTCCTACCACTATTAAAGCCATTAATCCAGAGCTTCTGGAGGAGCCACCTGCACTTGCATTTTTATATCAGGATCTGTATGAAGAAGCAGTTGGAGAGAAAAAGAAGGAAGAGGAGACAGCTTCTGAAGGTGACAGTGTGAATTCTGAGGCATCATTTCCCAGCAGAAATTCTGACACTGATGATGGAACAGGAATATATTTTGAGAAGTACATACTCAAAGATGACATTCTCCATGACACATCTCTAACTCAAAAGGACCAGGGCCAAGGTCTGGAAGAAAAACGAGTTGGTAGGGATGATTCATACCAACCGATAGCTGCAGAAGGGGAAATTTGGGGAAAGTTTGGAACTATTTGCAGGGAGAAGAGTCTGGAAGAACAGAAAGGTGTTTATGGGGAAGGAGAATCAGTAGGCCATGTGGAGACTCTTGGTAATATAGCAATGCAGAAGAAAGCTCCCATCAGAGAGGACATCAGAGTGGCTACCCAAAAAATAAGTTATGCAGTTCCATTTGAAGACACCCATCATGTTCTGGAGCATGCAGATGAAGCAGGCAGTCAGGGTAATGAAGTCGAAAATGCAAGTCCACAGGTCAATCTGAATGTCCCAGTACAAGTGTCCTTCCCGGAGGAAGAATTTGCATCTGGTGCAACTCATGTTCAAGAAACACCACTAGAAGAGCCTAAAATCCTGGGCCCACCTGAGCCAAGCGAAGAGAGGCTCCGTAATAGCCCTGTTCAGGATGAGTATGAATTTGCAGAATCCTTGCATTATGAAGTGCTTCCTCAAGACATTTTATCAGAAGAACTGTCTTCAGAATCCAGACCTGAAGATGTCTTATCTCAAGGAAAGGAATCCTTTGAGCACATCAGTGAAAATGAATTTGTGAGTGAGACAGAACAAAGTACATCTGCTGGACAGAAAGAGTTGGGCAGCGAGAGGAAAGAAGAAAACCAATTATCCTCTGAGTTAGTAACTGAAAAGACACAAAAAGAGCTGAAAAAGTCCCAGATTGACACATACTGTTACACCTGCAAATGTCCAATTTCTGCCACTGACAAAGTGTTTGGCACCCACAAAGACCATGAGGTTTCAACTCTTGACACAGCTATAAGTGCTGTAAAGGTAAATAGATGTTAAAACACATATAATTAATAATATATGTATACACATTTAATTTGCTTTTACATTTTCTCAGTTTTAAAGTTGATTAATATTTGATCATTGATCTTTAAGCAGAATGGTCTGAAAGCAAACTAAGACTATTTCTCCAAGAATTTAGTTAAGGTAGGCTTGACAGACATTCATTGAGTACAGCCCACCCTCCTTATCCTTGAGTTCTGCGTGCTTAGAATCAACCAACCACAGATCAAACATATCCAGGAAAAAAAAAAAAAGCACAAAACAGTAAGAGGGGGCCAGGTGTGGTGGCTCACACCTATCATCTCAGCACTTTGAGAGACCAAGGTAGGAGGATTGCTTGAGTCCAGAAGTTTGAGACCAGCCGGGGCAACATAGGGAGACCTTGTCTCTACTAAAAATACAAAAATTAGTTGGGCGTGGTGGCAGACACCTGTAGTTTAAGTTACTTGAGGGGCTGAGGTGGAAGGATCAGTTGAGCCTGGGAGGTCAAGGCTACAGTGAGCTGAGATTGCACCACTGTACTCCACTCTGGGTGACAGAGTGAGACTGTGTCTCAAAAATAAAATAAAAATAACAGAACAATGAAAATAATACAAATAAAAAACAATACAGTATAACTATTTACGTAGCATTTATACTGTATCAGGGATTATAAGTAAGCTACAGATGATTTAAAGTATAGGAGAGGATGTACACCGGTTATATGAAAATACTATGCCATTTTCTATCAGAGACTTGAGCATCTGTGTATTTTGGTATCTGCTGACATCCTGAAACCAGTCCTCTGCAGATACTGAAGACAGCTGTGTACACTGTGTGCCACACATTTTTCTAGGCCTAGGGGCTAGCACGATAGACAACACAGGGTCATTGCCCTTGAGAAGCTTGGTATTTTGTGGCAATAGTCCTTAACATTACCAAAAATGCCAAATAATTTGAAATTTAAAAAATTACCTTTGAGCAAAAAACTGCAAAAAACACAGTTTCCTTCCTATTATCTACAATATCATCCTTTAAAAAGACACATTTACATTACATTGAGACATTTCATTGCAAGTTATATATAAATAATACATTAAGACAGTTTAAATTTTTACTTTCTTTGTATTTCCTTTTAATTTATAAAATTCATGTTAGAAGCAGAAATTTTTTTTGCATTCTTTCTGGCTATGTCTGTAGGACTTCAGTGTTCTAGGTAAGTTAGTCCTAACACGTGTCCTCCTTTAAGTGACTATAAATACTCCACTTCCCCAAGATGCTGTTGGAATGTAGTCTTTGAGACTTTCCTCTACCTTTCGATAGCCCTCTTACTGGTCTCACCATTCTTACCTCTTTAATCCATTCTCCATAGGGCAGCTGGAATTATCTAAAATTACTAAATAACAATAACAATTGAGCACTTACTCTGTGCCATGCACTATTTTTTGTTTTGTTTTGGTTTTAGAGACAGGGTCTCGCTCTGTCACCCAGGCTGGAGTGCAGCGGCGTAATCACAGCTCACTGCAGCCTCAACCTCCCAGGCACAAGTAATCCCTCCACCTCAGCCTCCAAGTAGCTGGGAGTATAGTCATGCACTGCCACCCTGGGCTAATTTAAAAAATTTTTTTTGTAAAGACAGGGTCTCCTTATGCTGCCCAGGCTGGTCTAGAACTCCTGGGCTCAAGTGATCCTTCTGCATTGGCCTCCCAAAGTGCTGGGATTACAGGTGTGAGTCGCCATGCCCAGTCTTAAGTTCTTTATTTACAGGATATCTTTTAATCTTTCTGACAGCCCTATCACTGTCATCAACTTGCAGATAATAAAATCATCTCAGAGAGTTTTAATGATTTGCCCAAGGTCACGGAAGGTGGAACTGGGGCTGATACCCAGATTTTCTGATGCCAGAGCTCATGTTCTTGACTGTATACACATACTGCTTGGCTCAGTACCTTGCTAATGGTAGTGATTTTCAACATGATCATTCAATTAGGTCCTTGTTAAAGAATTATCAGACTCATTTGGATTCAATAGGATAACATATTAGAATCTGGGCATTTTTTCACTTCCAAATTAATCCTTCTCAACTTGCCTGATATTGGTTCTAGTTCTCCAGGGTAGAATTTTGTTGAAATTTTACTTGTTAAAGTTTGGGATTAGGGAGTAGGGCAACTTCTTTTGTGAAATCTCAGACATCAGATGCATAAGCCCCAGTGGAAGTGGGCCCCGTTCTGTGGTGACACTTTGTTTTAACCCACAACTACTGAGCATTGCCAGCAGAAAGAAGACTGAAAATTTTTGGCCTTCTTAATATGTTTTATTTATCTCTATGAGTTTTAGATATTAAAAAATAATCATCTAAGTATTATCAATTTAAAACAAATTTTGTAAGTAGAGAGATATGACATCTCCTGCCTTAAAATCATTTTTAAAGTTTTTTTTTTTAATTCTTGATCTTCTCTAAACAGTATGAGAAGGAGAAGGTGGGAACCCAGTTGACTAAAGCTAAGGAGCGACCTTCATTTCATTAAGTCAGTCATGAAGATTAGTAAGAGTTGGTTGGCAATTCCTCCTCCTCCCCCCTCCTCCTCCACCCCCTCCCTTCCTCCTCCTCTTCTTCTTCCTCTTCCTCTTCCTTCTCCTCCCCTTCTTCCTCCTCCTCTTCCCTTTCCTGCTCCTCCTCCTGCTCCTCTTCTTCTTCCTTTTTTCTTTTCTTCTTTGCCAGGATCTTACTCTATTGCCCAGGCTGGAGTGCAACAGCATGATCATCATAGCTCACTGAAGCCTCCTGGGCTCAAGCAATCCTCTTGCGTCAGCCTCCTGAGTAGCTGGTACTACAAACACATGCCACCACATCCAGCTACTTTTTAAATTTTTAGTGGAGACAAGGTCTCACTATGTTGCCCAGTCAGTCTCGAAGTCCTGGCTACCAACAATCTTCCCACCTAGGCCTCCCAAAGTGCTGAGATTCCAGGCAGTAGCCACTGCAGTTGGCCAGTTGCAATTTAAAAAATTGTAGCTTGAGAATTTTCGTTCTCACTCATAGGTGGGAACTGAACAATGAGATCACTTGGACTCGGGAAGGGGAACATCACACACTGGGGCCTATCACGGGGA
>NW_016805021.1:1156195-1159052 GCF_001698545.2 Rhinopithecus bieti
AGGGGGGAGGGGGGAGGGGGGAGGGATTGCATTGGGAGTTATACCTGATGTAAATGACGAGTTGATGGGTGCTGACGAGTTGAGGGTGCTGACGAGTTGATGGGTGCAGCACACCAACATGGCACAAGTATACATATGTAACAAACCTGCACATTATACACATGTACCCTAGAACTTAAAGTATAATAAAAAAGAAAAAAAAAAAGAATTTTCTAGCATCTTAAGGGCAGGCATTTGTGCCTGTTCCAGGAGCTGATGGCTGCAGTTACAGATCACCCAAGTCCTTGTGTCCCCTCCTGAGTCCATCCCCGTCATGTGCTTATCTTTTGTCTGTTATTTATTTTCTTCATTCGCTCACTCCCTTCCTGCATTCTCACTGTTAATTTATCTCCTCTTCTGTGTCAGGAACTGTGCTAATCATTGAGAATGAAAAAAAAAAAAAAAGGAATATGGACTTGTAGATTCCCAAAATCAATACAATGTTGTGAAAGCACAATGTTCTGAGAAACTAACCTTCTGGGAGTGAAATGGTGGGGTAGGAAGGGGAATGTTAGCAAAGGTGTCTAAAACGTGAAGCTTGGGTGAGCTTTAAATGAGATAGAGTTCTTCTAGCAGTCAAGAGCGGAGACAACATTCTAGAGCCAAGGAATGCCATATGAAGGTGCACAGATGAGAAAGAGTGCAAGGACAAAATTCAGCTTGTGTGATTGGAGCCTGGGGGCTGTGGAGAAGAGGTAAGGGCCATAGAGGGAAGTAGAGACCAGATCCTGAAGAGCCCTCCATCAATGTTGTATCTCCATCAGTCTGTGGTAGTGAATCAGACAGCTGAAACTCTGCTATTTTTTCTCTTTTGTTATTTTTTAAGTTTAGCAAGATTGACTGTTGCTAGGTTTATAACTACCACTAAAGTGAGTACCATGCTCCCCTATCACCCCATACGTTTTCTAGTTGGCTATTACCCCTTGGGTATTTTAACCCTTTGAGGGTCGTTAGAACTTTTAGGTCCCTGTAGTAGACAGTTTCTCTCAGTTGGTATGCTAGATTTCAGGCCTTGTGGCACTCTGATCACCTTCTCAGGCCATTGGTGTAAATGTGAAGAAACTACTCAAGTATATTGGACCAGTTTAGCAAAACGACTCCTCTCTCAGAACATACAAAAACCAAGGCCTTACTAGAGAGAACGCATTCAAATCCATAGTTCATTAAAACAAGTATGTTTTGAGCTCATCAATTTACCAAGAAAGTCTTTTCTTTCACTTAAGAAGATATACTGTCTTTGTGTAGTTGTTTTGAGGTTTTCACTCAAAACCTCCTAATTGTTTATCATGCAGAATTATCTATAGTCAGATGAGGCAGTAAAGAAGATTTAAGGATTGATTTGTTAGTGGATATAGTATAGTAAGTCTCTACCAAACATAGTAAATTTATAAGGAATTTGGAGCTCACTGGTTGAAGTCCTTTTCCTAAATGTCATATACTAAGGATATCTTAATTCTTTTCTTCAGGTTCAATTAGCAGAATTTCTAGAAAATTTACAAGAAAAATCCTTGAGGATTGAAGCCTTTGTTAGTGAGATAGAATCCTTTTTTAATACCATTGAGGTAAGTTAACACACCCATTTTACCTTAACCCGGCTTGTTCACAGTATCAGAAGTAAATGATTCTGAGGTGAAGGGATCTGACTTGGGGATTTTGTGCGTATGTGTTGTTTGCCATTGTTAGTTCAGTTCCATTCAAAGCGAGGATACTTAAAATCTTCTCTCTGTGCATAATCAGTGAGACTCCTTTCTGCCTATGGATAAAAGATTTGCCCTTAACAACAGACATGCGTTTATTAGACACTTAAATAGGGCAAATTCTTTATATGCTTTACCTGACCGAATCCTCACAATTATATGAGATAGGTGTTATTATTATTGTTCCAATTGTATAGATAAGAAACCAAGTCTTAGAGTACATTCCTCGTTTTCATGCCTCTCACTGGGTTAACTCTGCAGAAATGCTCTGAGTCACTGTCCAGTGTCCCATGCCCAGGGCCAGTGAGTGCCTCTCATAGCACAACTATCTCTGATGAGTTCATGCTCTCCTAGCTGCTGGCTCCTGTCCCTTCTGCAGGGAAGAGAGGGACCAGCAATGCTCCATCCTTATACAGAGATGGCCCAGGCACCCTCACCAGTCAATCAGGACTGGCAGAGGGCCTGAGGCCACTGCAGAGGCTCCTGCACAGTTCCGTTACTCCTGGGGCCACTCCATGTCCCAGTTTGCTTGTGAGAGGTCTGCTTAATTCATGTTGTAGATCAACTAGTACATGCTAGTTGCTTCTGGTGTCCCCTTCCCCAGGTGTCCTTTTTAGAGAGTAAATTTTGGTTTCATCTTACTAGCCCCACTAGTGAGGATAGCCAGGCATCTGGGTGTGTCTGGACAGGCAACAAAGTTTCTCCCACTGTGGGATAATCTGCCATCTCACTGGAGAACATTTGGGGAGGTAGCCCCCGTTCCATATCTGGGCTGCTTTCTGCCTTGCAGTGTGATTTTAGTGGAGTGATGCCTCTCTACCACATGAAGGCCAGGGATCCTCACTCACCATGATGCCGTTTTCAAGTTTCATCATGTGTGAGTACAGGTGGGCAAGACTTCCATACAAATATATATATATATATATATATATTTTGTATTATGGTAACTAAAACTTTCTTGATGATACTGTTATAGTAAATTCTATTGCTTTATTGCAAAGCTAATTGTGTGAAAGGGATTGGTAGGTTAAAAATTTGAACTGTGCATGTAATGTCTGATTCTCCGATCAGTATGCCAGAGCTCAATTCTTTAAAAGGCTAGTGTTTCCACAAAAAAAAAA
>NW_016805021.1:1161475-1163186 GCF_001698545.2 Rhinopithecus bieti
AAAAAGCATGCATTTCTTGCTTCATTCAGAAGTGGGCTTTTTTGCTTGTTTGTTTTCAGGAAAACTGTAGTAAAAATGAGAAAAAGCTAGAAGAACAGAATGAGGAAATGATGAAGAAGGTTTTAGCACAGTATGATGAGAAAGCCCAGAGCTTTGAGGAAGTGAAGAAGAAGAAGATGGAGTTCCTGCATGAGCAGATGGTCCACTTTCTGCAGAGCATGGACACTGCCAAGGACACCCTGGAGACCATCGTGAGAGAAGCAGAGGAGCTTGACGAGGCTGTCTTCCTGACTGTAAGTGCCAAGTAAAATGGGCTCAAACACCTTGCGCCCACTCTGGCACATCTACTTTTAAAGCTTCATTTTTCACTATTCCTTAAGATTATTTATATCTCTGTGTGGGATTTATATAATTCTGGCATTTAAGCATTATTTGGGCATGCCTGATGCCTATAGAAAAGGCCCAGCAAACCCTGAAAGCCTTAACACCCAGATCCAGCTGAAAGATACATGGAGACAGCCTGCAGCATCATCATTCCATTGTGTCCCACTGGATTGATTGGTCACTGTCTAAGAGGGAGGGAAAGCAGCCTTGTTCCTGCCATGCTTTCCCTCTGAGGGCCAGCTGGTGTCCTCAGACTGGCTCCTGGGGCTGTCCCCTTCACTCCCCAAGCTGAAGTGACCACTTATATGGACTGTTCCCCCTCTGACCTGGCCAAGGGGCTGGGAGTAACATTTGGGTGTGCAAAAGGGTGACATAATGGGATACCCCTCTCAGGTAATAAATATGTTGGTTTTACAAGGGGTTTCTTGGGGACAGGATTTCTTAATTCAAGCAGGCAACTTGTAGACATGGAAATTCCCTTGGGTGCTCCTCAAATTGCACCAGCAGAGACACCTCTGTGCTCCCTGCAATTCCCTAGAATATTCAGTGAGACGCTGGTTCTCCATGAAGCCAGGATTAAGCAGAAATAGTGGAGATGTTTCCCCTGAAGGCAGTTCCAAGCCTAACTGTCACACAGCGGGAAGCACGGCTCTTAGGATGACTGGAAACCTCCCTTTCAAAGTTCCCCATCCTCCCACCCTTTCGAAAAGTTTGGAGATACAGCAAGGCAAAATAGGACAATGTTAGCCTTTTGATTTGCCTCTGGGGACAACTCTTGACAAGGCAAATTTGGGTGAAGTGGACATGGCCATTCTCAAAGAGAACTAAATTCATTACATTGTTTTGTGTGTCATTAAGGCAAAGCTTCTTATTCATAAATTGGGCACTGCTTGTGAAGCATAATGTTAATTAAGTGCTTTTGTTCCCTGAGAACCTTATCTTTGTTCAATAAGAATAAGAATAATTTACTTCTCTCTAGAAGAGCAAACTGTAAATAAAAAAAAAAAGATGGCATTTTCCTACTTATATAAGTAATATTACTCATTTTTTAAATTGGAAAATATAGAAAAGCACACAGAAAATATCACTCAGATAAATACTGATTACATTTTTTGATACCTATCCCTCATTGAATACATTTAAGTCATTTTTCCTGCTTTAGAGAATTCTGTTCTGGAAGCTAAGCCATTGGTTGATGAATACAGAGAAGCAGAGCATAAGCAACTCATTGCCAGTCCTGCTGATCACAGAGACAGAGCCAACTGCAAATGAACCACCCTCTATCCCTGTCCTGACACTGCCCATCCCACCCACTCCCCCTCCCCCG
>NW_016805021.1:1163788-1175474 GCF_001698545.2 Rhinopithecus bieti
CTCTTGACAAGGCAAATTTGGGTGAAGTGGACATGGCCATTCTCAAAGAGAACTAAATTCATTACATTGTTTTGTGTGTCATTAAGGCAAAGCTTCTTATTCATAAATTGGGCACTGCTTGTGAAGCATAATGTTAATTAAGTGCTTTTTGTTCCCTGAGAACCTTATCTTTGTTCAATAAGAATAAGAATAATTTACTTCTCTCTAGAAGAGCAAACTGTAAATAAAAAAAAAAAGATGGCATTTTTCCTACTTATATAAGTAATATTACTCATTTTTTAAATTGGAAAATATAGAAAAGCACACAGAAAATATCACTCAGATAAATACTGATTACATTTTTTGATACCTATCCCTCATTGAATACATTTAAGTCATTTTTCCTGCTTTAGAGAATTCTGTTCTGGAAGCTAAGCCATTGGTTGATGAATACAGAGAAGCAGAGCATAAGCAACTCATTGCCAGTCCTGCTGATCACAGAGACAGAGCCAACTGCAAATGAACCACCCTCTATCCCTGTCCTGACACTGCCCATCCCACCCACTCCCCCTCCCCCGCACCCTGCCTTCTGAGCACTTATGTCCTTGCTGCCCAGGCTGGGAGAAAAACAACCTCAGGGAAGCTAGGGGGTTATGATTTTCAAAAGTGGGTAATCTTAATGCTCCTGGTTGTTTTTTCTTTCTGTTGTTAATTAGCTTCTCTCTCTCTCTTTCTCTCTCTCTTTCTCTCTTCTTCTCCTCCTCCTCCTTCCTCTCTCTTTCTCTCTAAGTCGTTTGAGGAAATCAATGAAAGGTATATAAAACATGGTACAATGTAGTGGCAAATAGCATGACTGGATGCTTGCTTTTTAATATTTTGGTGCTTTATGGAAAATGAGCTGCCAATTAAAAAATATTTAGTGGGCTACAATATTTTCACTTTTAGACACAGTGCTTTTAAAAGCTAAATGACAGCTTTGAAAGAAAACTGCATGTGCTTTAGTTAAATAACAATTATCATAATGTAGATTTTTAACTGCTTCCTCAAGATATATTCTGCATTTTCAGCCTAATCTAGGCCATCTTTCCTGTCACTGCATATAGAACATTTTGCAGATACTTAGATGCATTGGTTAAATATGAGTATTTGAAAGAATCATTCATATCTGCCTTGAGTAATTTTGTGGTTTATGTAATTTTAATGGACTGTTCTATCATTTTCTCTTCAAAAGACAGTCATGCATTTCTCTTCTCTTTCTGCTCAGCTAACCTAAATGAATCTCCCTCTTTTGATTTTGTTTTGTTTTGTTGTTGTATTTAACACTTCATCTAAGAGAATTCTTCATTCTTTCCAAAAGCAAAACACTCAACAAGAAAACATATTGTCTATAAAAACATGTAACATGAGATTTATGTTTATCTTTCGGAGCATCTCATACTGAAATTCTCCGACAGATCTGACACATTCTTCCTCCTGCCCCATAGCAAGACCTGAGGTCTTTCCTTCTGGTTTGAGCCTAATGTTTTCTCCTTTCAGTGTAATTTTAAATGTAAATTTCTAAATTGTAAATATCATCTTCAGTTTACTTCCATTCCAATTCAAATTGTGATACAGTATAGAATAAAATCAGAAATTTGTATCTATAATGTATTATAATATAAAAAAGGATTTAGATTAGAAATATGATTTTTTTAGGTAATTGAAATCACACAGGTGAATCCTATTTACCTAAAACAACTTCTATTCAACAGAATATTACCAGTTAGTTTTTGAAAATAATTTGTATACTAGTATTGACATTAATCAATAAGTGTTCTATAACAGTGGCTCTGTTATGAATAGAATTCCCCAAGGAGCTTTTAAAAATGTTGATGCCTGAATCTTCTGAGATTCTGATTTAACTGCTCTGAGGTATAGCTGAGCATTTTTAAGGCTTCTGAGATGATTCTAATGCACAGCCAGGGTTGAAAGTTCTGGTTTATACAATCTATCCTTTGTCCCAGTGGTTCCCCAAACTGGCTGTGCCTAAATCACCTGTGCAGTTTGTTTAACCAAAGATCCTTCGGTCCCACCCCAGATCCACTACATCAAAATTTCCAGAGTGAGACCAGGAATCTGCTTGTTACCAATTCCCACAGACGAGTCTAAGACACACCAGTCAGGTCTGGAAACTGATACCCAGGCCTTATTCTGAGTTTCCAGTCTATCTTTTCTATCTATCTATCTATCTATCTATCTATCTATCTATCTATCTATCTATCTATCCTTCCATCCATCTATATTTTTTTGAGCCAGGGTCTCGCTCTGTCACCCAGGCTGGAGTGCAGTGGCATGATCTTGGCTCACCGCAACCTCCACCTCCCAGGTTCAAGCAATTCTCCCGCCTCATCCTCCTGAGTAGCTGGGACCACAGGTGTACTCCACTGTGCCCTGCTAATTTTTTGTATTTTTAGTACAGATGGGGTTTTGTCATGTTGCCCAGGCTGATCTTGAACTCCTCAGGCCAAGTGATCCGCCCACCTCCAGTTTCCTTTATTTTAAAAAAAAATTATATTTTTTTCTAAATATTATTGACATTTCTTTTTATCCAAAAAGTCCATGGATTTACAGTGCCATTCCGTCTATACTGGACAGTGTAGATGCATATTTGCTTACTTATATTTTATCCATTCACAGAAGTTACTGCTCAGTAAGAAAATTTGATGAGTGAAAAGTTGCAAAATGCAATAGAATGTTTTACCTTTCTAACCATCGGAATATTGCAAATATAAATTGACATCCACTTAATAGTAAATACTGTTTCTTCAGCTTTGTGCTTAAATGTGTTCATCTGTGTGTCATTTTAATTAATTTCTATTTCATTGTCCAGTTGACAGTGAATTAATTTTTTGCTAAAGCTGCCTGTCACTTAAAGGAGAGTACACTTGGGTGAACCATTATTTTCTGTAAAGAAAAAAGACAACAAAATTCTGGGATTTGGTGAAGAAAAGGTGAACAATTAAAGAAAGCACTGTCAGACGTGCATGTACACATGCACACACTTGATGAAGCTGGACCCCATCACTAAAAAGGTTTCCATGTCCTCAAGAAAACTTCTGTCTCAAAGTCTTGATGTTATTGATGTTCCTTTCTATAAGAAGTGCTACTTATCTACAGTTGGCCCTTGAACAACACGAGTTTGGACTGTGCAGGTCCACTTATATATGAATCTTTTTCAATAAATATATTGGAAAATTTTTTTGAGATTTGTGACAATTTGAAAAAAACTAGAAGATGAACTGCATAGCCCAGAAATGTTGAAAAATTAAGGAAATGTTAGGTGTGTCACAAGTACATAAAATATATGTAAATATTAGTCTATTTTATCATTTACTATCATAAAATATACACAAATCTATTATAAAAATTAGAAACATCAACACGCACACAAACACTACTGTCCATAGCACCATATGCAGTTGGGAAAAAATGTAAACAAACAGAAAGATACACTATTAAATCATAACTGCATAAAATTAACTGTAGTAATACTGTACTACTCAAATAATTTCTACAGCTATACTACTACCATACTACTTTCATAATTTTGTAACCACCTCCTGTTGCTCTTGTAATGAGCTCAAGTGTTGTGAATCTCTGCTTAAAACACTGTGTCATGCTGATCATCTCTCCGTGAGCAGTTAGTCTCTCCAGTAAATTGCATATTGCAGTAAAAAGTGATCTCCTTAGGTTCTTGCCTATTTTTTTTTTAACCATATTCAGTGCAATACCATAAACCTTGAATAACACCATGATTCCCATAGGAAGTGGCACTAGTGATCCTGGATGTCCTCCCAGGAAACAGAGAAAAGTCATGACATTACAAGAAGAAGTTGAATTGTTTGATCTTTTCAGTAGATTGAGGTCTGTGGCCACCTTTGCCTTCCATTTCAGGTGATTCATCTTGTAAAGAGATGATGTAAACTTAAGGTATTAATAAATACAGTACAGTACTGTAGGTGTATTTTTCTTCCTTATGATTTTCTGAAGAACTCTTTTCTCTAGTTTATGTGATTTTAAGAATACAGTATATAATACATATACAAAATGTGTGTTAATCAACTCTTGAGGTTATTGGTAAGGCTTATTGGTAAGGCTTGCAGTCAACAGTAGGCTGTTAGTAGTTAAGTTTTTGGGGAGTCAGACGGCACACATGGATTTTCAATTGTGCAGAGAGTCAGTGCCCCAAACCCCGTCTTGCCCAAGAGTCAGCTGTAGTTTATTTTACCTTGCCACTTTTTCTCCCTCCTTTCACATTATATCTCTAAAGGCAGTGCTTGTCTATTAAATGATTTCTCTCAACACTAAAAATGCTTAAATTAAGGAATGCTGTCAAGCATATTTAGACTCAACATTTGCATGTCTTGAAAAACACATTTGCTTAGAAAATGCTGTTCTGTTGAGGGGATTCATTTTTTTCTCCGTTTTGCTCTTTTGTGTTATAATAATGAAAAGGAATTGCAACCATTGTAAGACCTGCTTCTAAAAGGATGTCTGCTTGCCTTTTCATATGCTGATGTTAAACTGGAATACGTCAGTGCATAAGGGAAAACTCGAACATTTTGCTCGTGGTACCTACAATCAGAGCTTTTGTGCTACAAAATGTCCTACATTAATACACATCAGTGATGTGTATTTTTAAAGGGCTTAGTGCATGTATGGGGCACCATTTTTGTTCATTCTGAGCCTATCATTTCCACCCTCTCCATCTGCACAGCCTTAATTTAGGCTGGTGCTGTCTTCCCTCATCTAGACCCTGTGGGGTTCTCCCGCCTGACCTCAGACCTGTCTCCTCTGCTTGCCCTGATCCTTCCTTAGACACTTGCCAAGACAGTCGTCTAAATTTCCCTTTTATAACAATTTTGTGGCTCTCCCTGCCTTAAAAGACAAAATTGAACTCTCAGTGGGTATGAAAGGCTCTTCATAGTCAAGCCACAAAGCACTTTTCTATTTCATCCCTCACCGTCTGTGTTTCTCAATTCCCACGGTGCCCTCTGGCCCTTAAATGTGCTGTAGTTGGCCACATCTCCATACCTGGGTTCATGTCCTTCTTCTGTCTGCAACGCCCTTACTTATTCTCTCTTCTGCCTAGGAAACTCCCACTCATTAAGACCCAGTCCAAATGTTACCTCCTCTTTGAAGCCCCTCTGGAACCACCTCCCCTAAATCAAATGATAGTGAATTTTATTGTTTCTGACAGTTTTAAGTGTAGAAGTCACTCTAAATATTCAGTTTTGTTTTATAATATTTTTCCTTCATGCTGACCATAAATCCACCATCACTGAGATCCTGGTATCCTCGCCCACACAAAATTATTGGCCTCTTATTTATTCAAAATATGCTTATTAAATGCCCACTATGTGCCAAGTAATGCATTAGAATACAGTGGGGAACAAAACAAAGTCCTTTCCCTCATATAAATGCTATTCTGGTGAAGCAGACAGACAAAAACCAAAGAGGCTGTGATAAGTCTGGGGAAGTAAAACAAAGCCTAGCGAAGAATGGAGGGGGCAGGCAAGGCTGTATTAGTAGCGTACTCTCTGAGGAGCTGACATTTGAACAGAGATCTAAATTAAGTCAAGGAAGGAGCTGAGCAAGTGTCTGGGAGAACAAAGTTCCAACAGCAAGTGCAGTGGGTCTGCTGGGAAAACCAAGACGTCCATGGAAATGAAGCCGACGCAGTTCCTTGCAGCCGACTGAGTTGCCGGAAGAGAATTCCAGTCCTGTGTGAGAGAGGTGAACAGAGGAGAGCTGCTAATCTACTTGGAGGCCTCTCATGCTAAAAATAAATTCTTTTGCAAACTCTCTGTTTCCTCTTTCCCCTTCGGAGTTAACCTTTTTGTCGCTGTTTGTCTAAATCCACATTTCATCTGGATACAAATACTTAGCATCAGTTGGCATTCCAACTAATGAGGGTGTTGAGTCCATAAAGCTGTTGATTTAGAAACTGTGGCTTGTTTAGTCTTTTATGAATAGTAGGCTTTATCCTCTCTCATTGCTCTTTCCCCAGTACCTAGCACAATGCCTGGGTCATAGTAGGTAAACATGTTTTGAATGAAAAAATGATTAGAAGCTTAATATTGAGGTTTGAGAACAAAGACATCTACAGTGTATACGTTTCTGGATATGCTCTTAGCATTTTTATCCTTTGAAACCTCAGTGGGTATGAAAAGCTTTGGATATAAATCCTTTCCCTTTAGGAAATAAAGAAAATAATCACTAAAATGAAGTAATTTTTAGGACCAACTTTATAGGTAAAACCCTTAAGACTGTATTGCTTGATAGAATCTTTTCTAACTAGAGGATATAGGAATGAAATTTCCAATATTACCAGTTGCCTAAGAATAGATTTTAGACATATATTTCAAGACTTTAAAGCTTTAAATCCTTTTTTGGATAGAGTGAGAGGCCCTGCCTTATGCAAACCACCACTACCAACACCAGCTTCATTTTGAACAACTGTTTTTCACCTTCACTCCGTATGTTAATAATTTTTTGACTTATGTAGAGCTCTATTCCCCTGATAGGTTGCTTTCTGCAATGGAGAGCACTGCTTCTTTAGAGAAAATGCCTGCTGCGTTTTCCCTTTTTGAACATTATGATGACAGCTCGGCAAGAAGTGACCAGATGTTAAAACAAGTGGCTGGTAAGCATTTTAATATATTAATTACCTAGATGAAATATGGCAGTTTTTGCTTGTTTGTTTTGTATGCAATGATATATACAAAAGATTTTGCATGCAAAGACATGTAACTGGAAAAAGAAAAGTATTAGTTGTAAAATGTTACAGCTAGACTCTGAAATTGAGCATGAGACGAGCATCTCATTTCTGTGCATTTCCATCTGAAGCTTTATGACTTGCTTGGAGATTGAGGAGGTGGAAGGAGCCATGAAACCAAAGGGGCTCCTCTTTTTTTTTTTTTAATTTAAAAATAGGATTTCTCTCCCTCTCTTCTTGAGAGTTGTTTGCCTCATACCAGCAGCCAGGTATAGAAGAAAAAAGAAGTCAAATGTTTTTCTATGTGTCAAACAGATTTCTCTTTATGGGTGGTTTTCCCCTTTTCAATTCAGTTCTTCTCCCCTTTTTTCAAACTAAACAGATGAGCTTAGAGAACTATCAGCTCAGCACCATGGTCTGTAGCCAGGAGCCTCCTACTCAGCTGTCAGAAGCATCCTGCCAGCTCTTCACAATATTTTTTAATGTGCTATTTTAACAAACAGGACAATGAAACTTATTTAGATTTTTCAAAGCTGCCATGTTTCAGTGAAATTACCAAGTTTTTCTTACTGTACAATGTGCTCAGATGTCCTCCTTAAAAGATTTTATCGTCTTCCAAAATCACCTCAAAGATTACAGCCATTCGGGAGGCTGAGGCGGGAGGATCACTTGAGCCTAGGGGTTCGAATCCAGCCTGGACAACATAGTAAGATCTCCATTTCTAAAAAAAAGAAAAAAAAAAAACCCAAAAAACAAAACAAAACGATGGCTGTTGTGTTTAAATTGGTGATTAACTTTCATTCCTGTATCAAGAGTTTTAGTTCAGTTACTACTAAAAAGGCTACTGTATGTCTAAAAGACAGAAACAACACAACACCACACAACACACAAAAACCCAAAACTCCACCAGCCCTTTATAAAATTAAAAACTCGATCATTGATCTTAATGGGTTTTCTCTAGAAATGTCTCAAAACAAAGTGTTTTCTTGTAATGTCTTTAAGAGGGATTAGACTAGGGCAGTGATTGCAAACTAAGAAAGTTTGATTAACAGAGCTGGTCTTTTGCTTTTAAGGGATTCATTATATGGCATTGTTCATTTAGGAGGATATGCTTTTCAATACTTAATGGGCATTGAGAGGACATTTAATATACTTTAGAGGTCACAGAGTCAAAATGTCACAAAGTGTTAACAATTAACTCAGCAAGTGCAAGTGGCGGTCCCTGTGGTTCGAAGCCTTTTATGGAGAGACTGATCTCAGAGCCATAAATATTACTTTGTGCATCTGTTTCACAAAATTGGAGCCCAGGGTGTTGACTTGCTGCTGAATAGTTTTTGTTCATTTTGTGATACCTCTCGGAAGTCCTCACCTGTTACTTGAAAAGTTGATCTGATGACCCCCTACCTAAACTAAGCAGATGTAATGAGAAAAGGATGTGAGTTTTCCAATGAGAAGTAGCAGCCCATACGATTTATTCCATGCTTACACAATGTCTGGCATTGTGGGAACTGTTAAGCATATCAAATCATCTAATCTCACCACAACCCAAGGAGGGAGGTTTTGTTATTGCCATTTGACAGGTGAAGAAAGGTGAGGAAAGAGAGGAATAGAAAAATGTTCACGGCCGGGCGCGGTGGCTCAAGCCTGTAATCCCAGCACTTTGGGAGGCCGAGACGGGCGGATCACGAGGTCAGGAGATCGAGACCATCCTGGCTAACACGGTGAAACCCCGTCTCTACTAAAAAATACAAAAAACTAGTCGGGCGAGGTGGCGGGCGCCTGTAGTCCCAGCTACTCCGGAGGCTGAGGGAGGAGAATGGCGTAAAACCCGGGAGGCGGAGCTTGCAGTGAGCTGAGATCCGGCCACTGCACTCCAGCCTGGGCGACAGAGCGACACTCCGTCTCCAAAAAATAAATAAATAAATAAATAAATTGCCTATCATAATTGAGTGCTATCTTACAGTTCCTGAATTAATGATATACCCAGGAACACATGATACAGTTATCAGCAGATATTATGTTGAACACTCATGAACTACTTCATTACTTTCCTACACATAAATAGAATCAGCATCTGACTCAAATTTGTATGGATGGATCAGAAACACAACCCACTTTAGAAATCTAAAATTGTTCACATCATTTATTCAGGCTGCCNGAAAAAAGAAAATGTTCTATTTTCAAGACAACACAACCGGTTGGGGTGTGTGTGGCAGGGGAGTTTGGCTTCAGAGTCTGCCCCACAGCGAAAAGGCAGAGTGCTGCTGAGAAAGGTGAGAGAAACAGATAGTGGATAAACAAACATGAATCTAGGCTTCCTGGATGCTGGCACCTGGGGATTTTTTTTAAATTGCGGTAAAATACACATAACTTAAAATTTACCATCTTGCCCATTTTTAATTGTACAGTTTAGTGGCATTAAGGACATTCACATTGTGTTACAACCATCACTGCCATCCTCTCCAGAACTCTTCATCTTGCAACACAGAAGCTCTATATCCATTACACACTAACTCTCCATATTCTCCCCTTCCCCTGGCTCCTGGCAGCCACCATTTTACTTTCTGTTTCTGTGAATTTGATTATTCTAAGTACCTCATCTAAGTGGAATCATATGGTATTTCTCTTTTTGTGACGGCTTTAACTTAGAGTAATATCCTCAAGGCTTGCCATGTTGTAACGTGTGAAACTTTTCCTCCTCTTTAAGGCTGACTTATATTCCATTGTATTGGATGGAATTGGATCATTGTAAATACACACAGCATTTACATTATCTGTTCATCCATTGGTGGATACTTGGGTTGCTTCCACTTTTTGGCTATTGTGAATAATGCTGTTCTCCTGAGGACGTTCCAAAGGCCAGGTTGAGTGGAAATCTGTATCTGGCCACAGATTCCGAAGTCCAGTTTGGTTAATGCTTAACTCCCCAAATGTGGCGGCTCTTTTTGGGCACGTTTCATCAGGCAGAGGAGTGATTCTTCTACCCAATTCCTTAGCCTCTTATAATGAAGCCCTAAACTTTCATTTTGGTATTTTTTGGTATCATACCTTTTTTTTTTTTTTCAGACAGAGTCTCGCTCTGTCGCCCAGGCTGAAGTGCAGTGGCACCATCTCGGCTCACTGCAACCTCCACCTCCCAGGTTCAAGCCATTCTTATGCCTCAGCCTCCCCAGTACCTGGGATTATAGGCACGCATCACCATGCCCAGCTAATTGTTGTATTTTTAGTAGACATGGGGTTTTGCTCCATTGGCCAGGTTGGTCTCCTACTCCTGACCTCAAGTGATCTGCCCTGCTCGGCCTCCCAAAGTGCTGGGATTACAGGCGTGAGCCACTACACCTGGCCGGCATCACACTTATTCAAGCTTATTACTGTGAAAGTGTGAACATAGTTGCTAAACTCCGGGTCTCTGATGTTCTTCTACCACATAAGAATTGTAAATTCAGCCATTATTATTAGATTATATCTATGGAATATTCTTATTCCCTTTTCATTTTAGAATTCTTTGAAAAGTAAAAGTATTTCCTGTTTCTGAAAAAAGGTGTTTTAACTTTAATGCTTTTGGGGAAGGAGCACATTAAAACAAAATTTCTAACTTACATACTTTGCTTTTCCTTAAAATTAAGTGATTTTCTTGGATCAATTAATCAGTTTTAAGTTTGTTAATTTACCCAAGAAAGAGAGAGAGAGATGTGAAAGATGTTTTCATTTTTAAAAAGCAGATACAGCTCCATGTATAATTCATAGGGTAAAAGGGGGAGCATTTCCATTGTTCACGCCTCAAGTAATTCTGAAATATTGCTTCAAAGATGATCGACAATCGTTGAAACATTCCCCTTGGTCCCTTTATAGACCTGGGGAACATGAAAATTTACTGAACTACATTGATCTGGACAGACTCATTTAGAATGTGACATCCATTTCCTGCTGGGAAGACAAGCAATAAATTCCAAGACAGTATGAGGGTCTCTGACCTGTGATCGATCCCTGGGGAGGCGCTCTCACCAGCGACCTCTGCGTTAGCATGCAGTTCGCTCCACAGGTCTTACCTCTGTGGCCTCTGTGGCTTTCCAGATGGTGGGTCCCTCGTTCAGCCCTCATCTTCAGGAGCTTCCTGCCTCGCCCCGCTGTTTCCTGTGCTCCTGGCCAAGGCCCCTTTGCTTTCTGAATGTTAGCGCTGGTTACCTGTCAGCCACTTTGCTAAGCACTTGATAGATATTATTTGCTTCTTATAACGCTCCTGGAAGGTAATGCTTTAAAATGTTTTCTCATTTTAAAGGTGAGAAAACTGAGGCTAAGGTAACGAGGTGGATCTGGTGTTTAACCTTGGGCCAGCCACTCTGCACTGAAGTCCATGAACGTGACCCTTCTCTTCTGCTTCTCGTTTTTCACAACTGTGTGTTTCTTCAGCTCTTTATTGCTATTGCATCTTCTCAGGTTGTCTCTTTTGTTACATTCTTTAGAACCATTTATGTTTTCTCATTTTACCTTCTTGCTGAACTGACCTTTAGTTTTCTTTTCCTTTGGTGTCCACTTTTAATAAAGTAATCTCATAAAATTTGGCCCGTATTATTAATATTTCAGTAAACTTATCTCTCAGGAAATTGTTGACTGGAAAAAAATAACCACAAAAAATAAATGTAAAAACATGCTATTGGGCTGGGCGCAGTGGCTCATGCCTGTAATCCCAGCACTTTGGGAGGCTGAGGCAAGCAGATCACCTGAGGTCAAGGAGTTCGAGACCAGCCTGGCCAATACGGTGAAACCCTGTCACTACTAAAAATACAAAAAAAATGAGCTGGGCGTGGTGGTGGGCTCCTGTAATCCCAGCTACCAGGGAGGGTGGGGCAGGAGAATTGCTTGAACCTTGGAGGTGGAGGTTGCAGTGAGCCAAGATCGCACCACTGTACTCCAGCCTGGGTGACAGAGCAAGACTCCACCTCAAAAAAA
>NW_016805021.1:1178103-1187091 GCF_001698545.2 Rhinopithecus bieti
AAAAAAAAAAAAAAAAAAAAAAAAATGGCCAGGTGCAGTGACTCTCACGACTGTAATCCCAATACTTTGGGAGGCCGAGGTGGGCAGTTCACCTGAGGTCAGAAATTCAAGACCATCCTGACCAAGATGGTTAAACCCCATCTCTACTAAAAATACAAAAATTAGCCAGGCATGGTGACGGGCACCTGTAATCCCAGCAACTTGGGAGGCTGAGGCGGGAGAATTGCTTGAACCTGGGAGGCGAAGGTTGCAGTGAGCTGAGATCGCGCCACTGCACTCCAGCCTGGATGACAGAGTGAGACTCCATCTTAAAAATAAATAAATAAAATAAATAAATAAATAAATTACATTAAAAAATGAAAAAATATAATTGGGGTTGGGAGTTTGGGGGAACAAGGAAGCCCTTCTACTTTTATACCATATATTTCTATATTGTTTGAATTTTTTTCAACAAGCGTAGGTAATGTTTGCCCAACAAATTAATAAAAACAGCATTAGTTACAATAAATCTTGTTTATATTCCAGTTCCACAGCCTCCTAGATTAGAACCTCAGGAACCAAATTCTGCCACCAGCACAACAATTGCAGTTTATTGGAGCATGAACAAGGATGATGTCATTGATTCATTTCAGGTTTACTGCATGGAGGAGCCACAAGATGACCAAGAAGTAAATGGTAGGATTGCTAACACAAATACAAATGCATATGCATATTCAGGCATCTTCATGTGAAGTATTTAAACATATACCTGTATTATGACTCTTCCCACAAAGCATTTATAGCTGCTTACAAAACAACAATAAAACCCCAACAACAATATAATGAAATAATAACTACAGAAGCAAAATTTGGGAATCAAGATCAAGGAAAACAAAATGGCATACACATTATAATAGTCAACACGAATATTGTAATTGAGATTCACATTTGGCTTTGAGCTCTCAGAATAACAGGCTCAATGAAGTGGTTCTCATTTTCAGAAAGGAGATAACATACCAGTGTTTCAAGGAAAATAAAGTTTTAATCAGTACAAAAGCCTGAAAGACAAGTGTCACATGTTCTACTTTTAGGGAAGAAGCCATAGAGAGGACAGTGTGATCCGCAATGGTCTGAATGGCAGATGAAGCATGAGATGTAATGGGTGGCAGTTTCTCAGGTCTGTCTTTGCTAAAAGCCACCAACAAGCCACAAGGTTCATTCAGTGTTCACAGTTCCCAAGGCATGGGCCTAGGTATGGTGGAGTCTTCCTGTGTCCCCAGTTAATGTGTGGATAGAAATGAAAGTGCTTAGTTGGGTGAATGGATGGTATGTCTTATACCTGAGCCTCTGTAAGTATCTCTCGGCTCAGAAGGACTTCTTATAAGCCCTGGAAGCCAGGCAGTTTGAGGTTGTGCTTCCTGATGAATCAGAGCTGGGAGTGCTGCCATTCTGTGTTGCTTGTTGAAGGCAGACCCACATACTATGGAAACCAGATGAGCATGTGGCAGGCTTGGCATCCTAACTCAGGTGCCCAATTTGTAATCAGGAATGAATGGTAATATATTATACTATTACTAATATTTAAGTCTTTTGAAATGTCATGTGATAATTAATTTAGAAAAAAGTATAAAAAAGCAGTTATAGGCACACTGTAAAGTTGGCTAAATCTAAATCTGTAATGTAGTGACTCCTGTTTTATTGACCTATTTCCACATGCCTGTTACAGCACAACCAAGTAAATGTTACTATCCCTGTTTGCAAGTGAGAAAACTGATGTAAGGTTAAGTAGTTTGCTCAAGGCCTTGCAACTTGTACATGACAGGGGCAGGGGTCAAACACACATTTTTCAAGCTCTGAAGTTTATTCTTTTGTTTGTTTGTCTCTGTGTGTGTTTTCTTACACTATACTTCATCTCTATCTATTTCTAGCTGCTTTCTGAAACACCATGGCTCTCTGAGACCCTTCTTATCAAATAGCTGTTGCTTGGAGTACTTTTTTTTTTAGTGGGTTTCATCCCCACCCCCACCCCAAACACTTCCCTATCCTGTGTCTCATTGTTTCTGTGCCCTGAACTGTGTTAATAACAGTTAGCTAATCTGATAATCTAGTCTGTGATACCGTGCCATGTTTAGTAGGGTCTCTAGTCACATATGTTATGCGCATTGTTAAAGGGAGTGCTAAGGTAATAGGATGTATTAGTTCATGCTCACACTGCTATAAAGACATACCTAGGACTCGGCAATTTATGAAGAAGAGGTTTAACTGGCTCACAGTTCCACAAGGTGTACAGGAAGCATGGCAGGGGAGGCCTTAGGAAACTTAGAATCATGGCAGAAGGTGAAGGGGAAACAAGCACATCTTCCCATGGCTGGCAGGGAGGAGAGAGAGAATAAAGCAGGAGGTGCTACACTCTTTCAGACAACCAGATCTCTTGAGAACTCATTTATGAGAAGAGCAAGGGAGAAGTCCACCCCCATGATTCAATCACCTCCCACCAGGCTCTTCCTCCAACACTGGGAATTACAATTCAACGTGAGATCTGGGTGAGGACACAGAACCAAACCGTATCATAGGACTTTGCCTGAAAGAATGATTCCAGTGAAAATGCAGACACAAATTCTGGGATATGGGGGAAATATTCTTCAGTGTACAAGTCCTTATGACGTTCTTTAAACTGAACTTTCTGTCCAGAAAGTACAGCTCATTGGAAAGGAGAGAGGCAGTTGAGAGACCTGCTAAGTTGAAGAGCTCCCGATTTTCTTTTAAAGAAACAGTCTGGGTTCTTAAGTGGAAAAGTTTTGAAGATGTGACATTCAAGAGTAATAAGGGGGGGATAACTGAAATTACCATAGGCAAAATTTACAAAGAAAACCATATGTTTTAAAGGAGATAAAATTTCAGTAAGAATAATCAAATTGGCCCAAATTGGTAGGATTGTTCAGAATGATATTGAATAATGTTTATTACTAAAATATTCAAAGTAAAATAATTTTAAAATTTTAGAAGAAAATGTCTTAAGAGTAGCTTATGACCTATCAAAGTTATTTAAGTATTTCTATAAATTGTGGAAATCTCTAGTGGAAAGAATTCTGGAATTCATGAGAAGGAACCAGGATTTGAAACCTGGAAGGTCATACTGAATACCAAAATAGTTTACTAATCTGTAAAGATGTTTAAAAACCATGAAGTTGTCCTTTTTTTAGGACACACTCTTCTGAAATATTGGCAGGGATTCTTAAGTTTTTCTTGAGAATGTGTTACTGAGATTTAAGCTAACATATACTTTATGTAATTTTAATATTCGCTACTGAAATAAGTTACTTTAATTGTGGTATATGAAGCTCAGAATCTTACTAATATGCTCTTATTTTCTGATAAGTGTTAACAAGTAGTACTATGTCATCCTAAGTGTCTCTTTTCAGAATGCTGTTGCTTTCATATGTATTCTAAGGAGCTGGTTTTCACATAATGGTATCTGTAAGGTTATCAGTTTGAGTTTTCCACTGAAAGAAAATCATGGATGACTTTTTCCAATAACTATAACTTTTAATTAACTTTGGAAGACATCTTAGATTTTAATTGTGTCTTATGCTAGAGTTGGTAGAAGAATACAGACTGACAGTGAAAGAAAGCTACTGCATTTTTGAAGATTTGGAACCTGACCGATGCTATCAAGTGTGGGTGATGGCTGTGAACTTCACTGGATGTAGCCTGCCCAGTGAAAGGGCAATCTTTAGGACAGGTAAGGAGATGGATGCTAAGGGTGCTAGCATAAGTGTTAACACTTATGGATGCTAAGGGTGTCAGAAGACAAAGCTCAATTCTTCACGGACTCTTGAGATCAGCCAGTAAGTGTTTATTAAGGACCTATTGTGTGTTGAGTGTTGTGCCAAGTGCTGGTTATACAATGATGAATAAGACTGGGGTCCTGTTCTCAAGAAGCTCATGCTCAGGTGGGGAGATGGAAAAACAGAAGATCATAGAAAATGTGTGGTAAGGGCCATATCCAGATATACACAAGTTATTATGAGAGCACTCCAGAGGGGCACTCAAGTTGGCCTGGGGCAGGGGCAGGATCAGAACTGCTTCCTAGAACTGATGCCTGCAGAAAATGCTTTAAAGGATCAATAGGAAGTAATGCGTTAAAGGAGGATATTCCACTTGAAAAAGACATGAGCAGAGGCATCAAGGCAAGAAACAGTATGGAGTGTGCAGGACGCTCTAAGAAGTTTGGTATTATTTCTTAGACTTAAGCAAAGGTAAGACAAGATGAGAAAGGCTAACATAGAGAGGCCATGTTTGCAAAGTAAGAAGCTTGGGCTGTGTGTGGGTGCTGGGAACCCCCAAAAGGTTTTAAGCAGTGGTATTTAACTGTAAATGCATTCTCAGGATGAAATCTTTTCCACAGGGTATGAAGCCTAAACCAAGGCTGCACTGCCTTTAAGATAATGGCAACCTGCCTCAGGGGAAGAGATAGTTTACTCCTACCCTTTATCCTTTCCTCTTGTCTTTTAAAACAAGCCTTTATTGAACGCTTACTGAGGACAAGATTGTCACTTAAAACAAGCCTTTATTGAGCGCTTACTGAGGACAAGATCGTTGCTAACTTGTTTGTACTGGGACAGAGGAAAGAATCTTTATTTTGATTTGCTTGTATATGTATAAAGAAAGTCTGGTGGGCTTTATAGGAAGCTACTATTAGGGGCTGTTTGGGGATGGGTGAGAACTGGGCAATGTGGAAGGCAGAGAAGGGAGAGAGACTTCACCATCTATATTTGATCCCTTTTGGGTTTTTAAAACAGAATTCATTTTCTGATAAAAAAATTAAAAACAGAATCATGCTGAAGCCATGGAAGACCACGTGCTTCTCAGATCCCAGGAAAGCAAGCTGGCATTGCTCCACGACTGTCCTGACTCTCTTTCTGCAGCACCCTCCACCCCTGTGATCCGCGCTGAGGACTGTACTGTGTGTTGGAACACAGCCACTATCCGATGGCGGCCCACCACCCCAGAGGCCACGGAGACCTACACTCTGGAGTACTGCAGACAGCACTCTTCTGAGGGCGAGGGCCTCAGGTAAGGGGCCCTCTCCATGGGAGAGACTGCCCAGAGCCCAGGAACCAAGCTCCTGGCCCTAAACTACCCTCTGGCTTCTGCTCACCAAGGGAGAAATGTAGCCTAAAATCCTGCTGAGCTAATGAAGCTGCTGACTTGATTTGCAGCTCTATCATAGTTCATCAATGAACTCCAAGTTTGTAATAAAACACATGCTACAATGCAGAATAACTCCCTTGTAAGAAAAATGTATGTGAATTTTAATGATAGAACATTCTTTGAGGTATATTTAACTTCAGTCATTAGGCAGGATTTATGCATATTTTATGGGTTTTTTACTAGCTAGATCAGAATCCGTACCACCTAACTCAGGAAACTAATAGTGAGCTTGTGTATAATGTAAATCCGAATGTCTCCATGATATATTGGTAACATAAAGGAGCTAATTACATATATATTATCATGGAGACATACCTGCCTCTCCAAAAGCGTGAAATATGTAAAGAGATTCTTCTAGGAAAAAAGAAATGTGACACTCTCTCACTAAGATGCTGAAGCTGACATTCATCAGTAAGTGGCTGTGCATCCATTAGGCATTTGGTAAATGTTAACTTATCTACCGAGGTGGTGTTTTCTTAGCCTCCCACCTCCTTGCTGTGGAGCAGCTTCATGTATCATGATTAATATTCAGATCATTCTTAATATTCATATTTTGATAGAGAGGTTTTTAGTTTTTCTTTGAAACCAAGCTTATTGAGATAAACTACTTTGGTAGGACATGGAACTTAGGAATAATGGAATGAAACTAGAGAGCTTTTTTTAAAATTATACTTTAAGTTCTGGGATACATGTGCAGAACATGCAGGTTTGTTACATAGGTATACACATGCCATGGTGGTTTGCTGCACCCACTAACCCATCATCTATATTAGGTATTTCTCCTCATTCTATTCCTCCCCTACCCCTCCACCCCACAAAAAGGCCCCGGTGTGTGATGTTCCCCTTCCTGTGTGCATGTGTTCTCATTGTTCAACTCCCACTTATGCGTGCGAACATGAGGTGTTTGGTTTTCTCTTCCTGTTTTAGTTTGCTGAGAATGATGGCTTCCATCTTCATCTATGTCCCTGCAAATGACATGAAATCAATCCTTTTTTATGGCTGCATTGTATTCCATGGTGTATAAGTGCCACATTTTCTTTATCCAGCCTATTGTTTGGGTTGGTTCCAAGTCTTTGCTATTGTGAATAGTGCTGCAATAAACATACGTGTGCATGTGTCTTTATAGTAGAATGATTTATAATCCTTTGGATCTATACCCAGTAATGGGATTGCTGAGTCAAATGGTATTTCTGGTTCTAGATCCTTGAGAAATTGCGCCCCTGCCTTCCACACTGCTTGAACTAATTTACACTCCCACTGACAGTGTAAAAGTGTTCCTATTTCTCCACATCCTCTCCAGCATCTGTTGTTTCCTGACTTTTTAATGACTGCCATTCTAACTGGTGTGAAATGGTATCTCATTGTGGTTTTGATTTGCATTTCTCTAATGACCAGTGGTGATGAGCTTTCTTTCATATGTTTCTTGGTCACATAAATGTCTTCTTTTGAGAAGTGTCTGTTCATATCCTTTGCCCACTTTTTGATGGGGTTTTTTCTTGTAAATTTGTTGAAGTTCCTTATAGATTCTGGATATTAGCCCTTTGTCAGATGGATAGATTGCAAAAATTTTCTCCCATTCTGTAGGCTGCCTGTTCACTTTGATGATAGTTTCTTTTGCTGTGCAGAAGCTCTTTAGTTTAACTAGATTCCATTTGTGGATTTTGGCTTTTGTTGCCATTGCTTTTAGTGTTTTAGTCATGAAGTCTTTGCCCATGCCTATGTCCTGAATGGTATTGCCTAGGTTTTCTTCTAGGGTTTTTATGGTTTTAGTTCTTATGTTTAAGTCTTTAATCCATCTTGAGTTAATTTTCGTATAAGCTGTAAGGAAGGGGTCCAGTTTCAGTTTTCTGCATATGGCTAGCCAGTTTTTCCAGCACCATTTATTTAGTAGGGAATCCTTTCCCCATTGCTTGTTCTTGTCAGGTTTGTCAAAGATCAGATGGTTGTAGATGTGTGGTGTTATTTCTGAGGCCTCTGTTTTGTTCCATGGGTCTACATATCTGTTTTGGTACCAGTACCATGCTGTTTTGGTTGCTGTAGCCTTGTAGTATAGTTTGAAGTCAGGTACCGTGATGCCTCCAGCTTTGTTCTTTTTGCTTAGGATTGTCTTGGCTCTGCAGGCTCTTTTTTGGTTCCATATGAAATTTAAAGTATTTTTTCCTAATTCTGTGAAGAAAGTCAATGGTAGCTTGGTGGGGATAGCATTGAATCTATAAATTACTATGGGCAGTATGGCCATTTTCATGATATTGATTATTCCTATCCATGAGCATGGAATGTTTTTCCATTTGTTTGTGTTCTTTCTTATTTCCTTGAGCAGTGGTTTGTAGTTATCCTTGAAGAGGTCCCTCATATCCCCTGTAAGTTGTATTCCTAGGTATTTAATTCTCTTTGTAGCAATTGTGAATGGGCATTCACTCATGATTTGGCTCTCTGTTGGTCTATTATTGTTGTATAGGAATGCTTGTGATTTTTGCACATTGATTTTGTATCCTGAGACTTTGCTGAAGTTGCTTATCAGCTTAAGGAGATTTTAGGCTGAGATGATTGGGTTTTCTAAATATACAATCATGTCATCTGCAAACACAGACAATTTAACTTCCTCTCTTCCTATTTGAGTACCTTTTTTTTCTTTCTCTTGCCTGATTGCCCTGGCCAGAACTTCCAATACTATGTTGAATAGGAGTGGTGAGAGAGGGCATCCTTGTCTTGTGCGGGTTTTCAAAGGGAATGTTTCCAGTTTATTTATTTATTTTTTTTGAGATGGAGTCTTGCTCTGTCACCCAAGCGGGAGTGCAGTGGTGCAATCTCGGCTCATTGCAACCTCTGCCTCCCAGGTTCAAGCGATTCTCCTGCCTCAGCCTCCTGAGTAGCTGGGATTACAGGTGCATGTCACCAAGCCTGGCTAATTTTTTTGTGTATTTTTAGTAGAGATGAGGTTTCACCATGTTAGCCAGGATGGTCTCAATCTCCTGACCTTGTGATCCGACCTCCTCGGCCTCCCAAAGTGCTGGGATTACAGGCATGAGCCACCGTGCCTGGTGCTTCTAGCTTTTGCTCATTCAATATGATATTGGCTGTGGCTTTGTCATAAATAGCTCTTATTATTTTGAGATACATTCCATGAATGCCTAGTTTATTGAGAGTTTTTAGTATGAAGGGGTGTTGAATTTTATTGAAGGCCTTTTCTGCATCTATTGAGATAATCATGTGGTTATTGTCATTGGTTCTGTTTATGCGATGGATTATGCCTATTGATTTGCATATTTTGAATCAGCCCTGCATCTCAGGAATGAAGCTGACTTGATCATGGTGGATAAGCTTTTTGATGTGCTGCCAGATTCGGTTTGCCAGTATTTTATTGAGGATTTTCGCATAGATGTTCATCAGGGATATTGACCTGAAATTTTCTTTTTTTGATGTATCTCTGCTAGGTTTTGGTATCAGGATGATGCTGGCCCCATAAAATGAGTTAGGGAAAAGTCCCTCTTTTTCTGTTGTTTGGAATAGTTTCAGAAGGAATGGTACCATCTCCTCTTTCTACCTCTAGTAGAATTCTGCCATGAATTTGTCTGGTCCTGGGCTTTTTTTGGTTGGTAGGATATTCATTGCTGTCTCAATTTCAGAACTTGTTATTGTTCTATTCAGGAATTTGACTTCTTCCTGGTTTAGTCATGGGAGGGTGTATGTGTTCAGGAATTTATTCATTTCTTCTAGATTTTCTAGTTTATTTGCATAGAGGTGTGTATAGCATTCTCTAATGGTAATTTGTATTTCTGTGGGATCAGTGGTGAT
>NW_016805021.1:1187248-1221852 GCF_001698545.2 Rhinopithecus bieti
GTGCGTATATATTTAGGGTAGTTAGCTCTTCTTGTTGCATTGATCCCTTTGCCATTATGTAATGCCCTTCTTTGTCTTTTTTGATCTTTGTTGGTTTCAAGTCTGTGTTATCAGAGACTAGGATTGCAATCCTTGCTTTTTGTTTTTTTTTGTTTTGTTTTGTTTTGTTTTTGCTTTCCATTTGCTTGGTAAATATTCCTCCATCCCTTTATTTTGAGCCTATGTGTGTCTTTGCGTGTGAGATGGTCTCCTGAATACAGCACATCAGTGGGTCTTGACTCTATCCAATGTGCCAGTCTGTGTCTTTTAACTGGGGCATTTAGCCTATTTACATTTAAGGTTAATATTGTTATGTGTGAATTTGATCCTGTCATTATGATGCCAGCTGGTTCTTTTGCCCGTTGGTTGAGGTAGTTTCTTTATAGTGTTGATGGTCTTTACAGTTTGGTATGTTTTTGCAGTGGCTGGTACTGGTTTTTCCTTTCCATATTTAGTGCTTCCTTCAGGAGCTCTTGTAAAGCAGGCCTGGTGGTGACAAACAGCATTTGCTTGTCTGGAAAGGATTTTATTTCTCCTTTGCTTATGAAGCTTAGTTTGGCTGGATATGAAATTCTGGGTTGAAAATTCTTTTCTTTAAGAATGTTGAATATTGGCCCCCACTCTCTCTTGGCTTGTCGGGTTTCTGCTAAGAGATCTGCTGTTAGTCTGATGGGCTTCCCTCTGTGGGCAACCCGACCTTTCTCTCTGGCTGTCCTTAACATTGTTTCCTTCATTTCAGCCTTGGTGAATCTGACAATTATGTGTCTTGGGGTTGCTCTTCTCGAGGAGTATCTTTGTGGTGTTCTCTGTATTTCCTGAATTTGAGTGTTGTCCTGTCTTGCTAGGTTGCGGAAGTTCTCCTGGATAATATCCTGAAGAGTGTTTTCCAACTTGGTTCCATTCTTTCCGTCACTTTCAGGTTCACCAATCAAACATAGGTTTGGTCTTTTCACATAGTCCCATATTTCTTGGAGGCTTTGTTTGTTCCTTTTCATTTTTTCCCCCTCTAATCTTGTCCTCATGCTTTATTTCATTAAGTTGATCTTCAATCTCTGATATCCTTTCTTCTGCTTGATTAATTTGGCTATTGATACTTGTATATGCTTCATGAAGTTCTTGTGCTGTGTTTTTCAGGTCCATCAGGTCATTTATGTTCTTCTCAAAACTGGTAATTCTAGTTAGCAATTCCTCTAACCTTTTTTCAAGGTTCTTAGCTTCCTTGCATTGGGTTAGAACATGCTCTTTGAGCTCGGAGGAGTTTGTTATAACACACTTTCTGAAGCTGACGTCTGTCAATTAGTCAAACTCATTTTCTATCCAGTTTTGTTCCCTTGCTGGTGAGGACTTATGATCCTTTAAAGGAGAAGAGGTGTTCTGGTTTTTGGAATTTTCAGCCTCTTTGCTTTGCACTGGTTTTTCCCTCATCTTCGTGAATTTATCTACCTTTGGTCTTTGATGTTGGTGACCTTCAGATGGCGTTTCTGTGTGGACATCCTTTTTGTTGATGTTGATGCTATTCTTTTCTATTTGTTAGTTTTCCTTCTAACAGTCAGGCCTCTCTGATGCAGGTCTACTGGAGTTTGCTGGAGGTCCACTCCAGACCCTGTTTGCCTGGGTATCACCAGCAGAGGCTGCAGAACAGCAAAGATTGCTGCCTGTTCCTTCCTCTGGAAGCTTCATCCCATAGGGGCACCTGCCAGATGCCAGCTGGAGTTCTCCTGTATGAGGTGTCTATAGACCCCTGCTGGGAAGTGTCTCCCAAATCAGGAAGCATGGGGGTCAGGGACCCACTTGAGAAGGCAGTCTGTCCCTTAGCAGAGCTCGAGTGCTGTGCTGGGAGATATGCTGCTCTCTTCAGAGTCAGCAGGCAGGAATGTTTAAGTCTGCTGAAGCTGTGCCCACAACCGCCCCTTCCCCCAAGTGCTCTATTCCAGGGAAATGGGAGTTTTATCTATAAGCTCCTGACTGGGGCTGCTGCCTTTCGTTCAGAGATGCCCTACCAAGAGAGGAGGAATCTAGAGAGGGAGTCTGGCTAGAGTGGCTTTGTTGAGCTACGGTGGGCTCCACCCAGTTTGAACTTCCTGGCAGCTTTGTTTATACTGTGAGGGGAAAACCACCTACCCAAGCCTCAGTAATGGTGGACGCCTCTCCCCACATCAAGCTCAAGCATTCCAGATCGACTTCAGACTGCTGTGCTGCCAGCGAGAATTTCAAGCCAGTGGATCTTAACTTGCCGGGCTCCTTTGGGGCGGGATCCACTGAACTAGACCACTTGTCTCCCTGGCTTTAGCCCCCTTTCCAGGGGAGCGAATGGTTCTGTCTCACTGGTGTTCCAGGAGCCACTGGAGTATGAAAAAAAACTCCTGCAGCTAGCTCAGTGCCTGCCCAAATGGCCGCCCAGTTTTGTGCTTGAAACCCAGGGCTCTGGTGGTGTAGGCACCCAAGAGAATCTCCTGGTCTGTGGGTTGTGAAGACCATGGGAAAAGCATAGTATCTGGGCTGGAATGCACTATTCCTCGTGGCTTCCCTTGGCTAAGGGAGGGAGTTCCTCAACTCCTTGCACTTCCCGGGTGACCCTACTTCTGCTTGCCCTCCATGGGCTGCACCCACTCTCTAACCAGTCCCAGTGAGATGAACTGGGTACCTCAGTTGGAAATGCAGAAATCACCTGCCTTCTACATTCATCTCGCTGGGAGCTGCAGACTGGAGCTGTTCCTATTCAGCCATCTTGCCAGCCACCTCTGGACAGCTTTAAATAAAGTGTATTATTTAAGCTCTTGTTTATCTTCATGATCAACAACTATTTATTTAGTTATGATGTGAAATTTTATATGACTGAGGAATGATGATAGTTTCTTTCAAGTGGGAGACAGGCTTCACAAAATAATGATCAAAGGATGAATTAATATCAGGTGGGGAGGTTTTGGTAAGATGTAGGCATTTAAGCAGAAGTGTAAACATAATAAATGTTCAAGAAACAACATCTCTTTTAATGTGCCAACTGCTGGAAGGCGGGCTTCGGTTTTAGGAAATAGCTGAGAGGTGAAGTCTGGCCAAAACAGAGGAAGAGAAAAAAAGCAAAAACAAACAAAAAAAAAAACCAGACTTTTATTGAGCATTTACTATGTGCCAATCACTATCCCAAGTACTTTAGGTATGTTGCCTCATTTAATCCTCACAAAAACTCTAAGATAAAACAGACACTTTGAGAGGCTACTAAGCTCATATTAGCAGTCAGGATTTAAATCTCATTTTGTCAGATTTCGAAGTCTAAGCTGTTAACCCTTGCTTTACGTCACTTTGGGGAGTCCTGGACCTTAACTGTGAAAATTCATTGATGCTATATGAGAAGAACCCTGTATCAGGAGTGCCGGAGTCCCAGAGTAATCTCTCCCACCGTTTTCTACCATCAGTAAGGAAAACCCAGCTCTTTCAGAGGCAAGATGAGCCTGCTAATGAAGGCTCTGAAATGACTCATTCCCTTTGTGGCATCCGTCCCCAGCTGGCATTTGCATAAATCACATCAGCACAGTTGAATACTTAAATCAGCAGAAATCTGGAAACCCTGAGACCTAGTAGCCGTCTCACTAGGGAACAGTCATGTCATCTCATAAATATGGCTACAGGGAGAAGGGACGGTGGGGGGATGGCCTTCAGCTGGCCAGGAACTTGCCTACTCTCAGTGAACCTTCTCAGCAATCCTATGAGGCAGGTAGTGATCTCCACTAAATCAGACTCAGAAAGGTTAAATAATCTGGCCAAAGTATGAAATGATGGAGTGAGAGTATGGAGTCAGGGTTCAAACCCAGGCCTGTCTTCTTCTTTCCACTAGTTTTAAAACTGCTGTCCTGAATAGACTGAGGCATCCCTCAATAGCCTGACAACTGGGTGGTACTGTGCATCCTTAGTTTTCTCTGTCCCATGAAAAACATAGATGTGAAGAGAGAAGGCACTACCATTCAAATCCCCTCTCATTAGTGTTTTCCCTTCCCTGATTATCCTAGGGCCCTTGCAATTAAAAAAAAAAAAAGAAAATAAAAGACTCCTTCTGATAACAACAATGCATTTCAAAAAATCCTTTGTGAAAGCCAAAGAAACCAATGACAGTTCCATATGTAGGAAAAAAAAGACCATCCACCAATTTCATTAAGACCAACATCGAGCTTATTAAAACATAAGGCTTGTCATTAGCTTATTCTGTTTGAGATCTTGCCAATCGATTCATTTTTATTTTTCTTGTTGCAGGCAAACATATTAGGGACCGTCTAAGCAAAAATTTATAGTAGTTATAGAACAATACAAGGGGTTCTTTGCTATTGAGTGGTTATAGTCCAGTAAATTTAGAAATAAAGGGAAATTCCACATGGGAAACCCTGCTGATAGTTTAATGCTGTGTTGGAGATGGAGTTGTTTTCTATTTAGGTACTAAGAGGCCCCTCAGTGCCAGGAAGTGCAATGGTATGTTCAGTCCACAGCCCAGGTTTGACTCTCCAACCTCTGGATCCCTGCTGAGTCTAGCAATAGATAATTTTTTGAAGCAGGAAAAAATTTATTGGCCACAAATTACTACCCTGTTCATTTGCTAAGTCTACTGCTGACACACCACATCAGAGCCATCCCCCATCAATACAGGCCTCAATGTCTTATTCCCTAGGTTGGCATCAACAGACTGAAATAATCTTTAATCTCAGAGTCCCAGGACTACAAAACTAATTTTTATCTCTTTGGTTCTTTAATGTAAAAGTTCAAGACGGAAGGAAAATTCTGCTCTTTGGGAGTGGCCATGTGTTGTGGTTCTTTTGACCATCTGGTTTTCACAACCAACTTTAAAACATTCTTTACACAGTCCGACGCTTCAAAATTCTGTAAAACATTAACTATTTAACTACGATCTATGTAGTTCAATCTCTAAGATGTCAGCTGTGGAGTACAAGTCTTACAGTGGAATTGATATATAAAGAAGCTCAAAACTTGATCATCTCTAGTCAATAAATGCAAACAATTCCTCCTTTTTGTTCATTGTATTAGAACCCCGTTTTTCACTTTGATTCTCTGCACAGCAATGGATAAAGTTACCTTGTCTCTGAAAAAGAACAGCAAGCTAAGATTTGTTTGATTTCATTCCTTTGTTGATTCCATGAAGGGATCATTGCGTGAAGTTGTCATCTCAGTGCCTATGACAGTGCCTGGTATATTGTAGCTACTCAATAAATATGTGTTACTGGAATGAGTAAATATCAATTATTATCAAACACATAACACTGATTAATAAAAAAAAGTTAGTCTAGCTTTGAGGATAATCTCTTACTTAAAATGGGGGAAAAAATAAATTGTGCCAGCAAAGTAAAGAAGAATGGATGAATGAATGATTTGTAGTGCTTGGATACTTAACCAGGAGATAGGACTGGTCTAATCTGTGGACTGGAAACCTTCCCATGGGTCACTCATAGGGAAGGACTTTACCAGCTTATTTATCCATTGGTTATATAACCCTTACATAGGTTCTGGATTTCATGCAAAAACTCTATAGTACTAAACTAGATCCAAAAATTGATCCAGAGGTCCCTGAGGGAAATTAGGGGGATCAAAGATTACTTCCATTTGTTGTGGCTTAGTTTAACTGAGCCTGGACCATAAACAGGGTATGAATGGGGGACTTACCTGTGTAGATACTCAATAAGGGTCTGTTTCACGAATGAGTGAATGAATGAATGAATGAATGGGATTAGCCAATCTCTTTCTGTCCTTGCCCACTTCAAGTCATCTAACTGGCTGGATCACCAGCAAACAAGACAGGGAACAAGAGCTAAATGAGTTCACATGTCTTTCCCACCCCCAAGCCCTGATAAAGCAAGCAGGCTTCAAAGCTCTGGTATGGTGTAGGAAGACAAGTTGAAAGGAAATGAAAAACAAAAAGGCAAAAAAAGATGAGTAATATTATCTCACACACACACGGAGAGAGGGCATTGCTTGTCCTCTAGATTAGGGAATCTAATTTTGGTTGCCAGAACAGAAACACGTCCATCTTCACACCTGCAGTCCTTCCCCAGGTATGATGGCCTCTGGCGATTCCAATTTAAGACCAAAAGTGCTAGTTGAACTTTTATGGTGGGTGTTTGAATGGAATGAGCCTACTGTGCCCCCAAGTTCCATGACGCAGTGTCTGAAATAGCTGAGCAATTGCCTCCATTCCATAATCCTCACAGAAAACATTTGCATATTTTTGCGTGTGGGCACCGAGGCTCGGTCCCAGCAGTCGGCCCCTGTTGGGTTTGGGGTAGGCGGGAGTGACAATCCCCGGCTTGTGCGCGGGGGATGAGGGAGCTCCTACTCACCCTCTTCCTGTTTTTCTTTGAATGCTCTCCTCAGGTTGGGTGGGCTCGAAACACTTTCAAAAATTTTCCACCGTTCTGCTGTTTCCTCAGCTGTTCTGTCTCTCCTGTGTGGAGAGAAGTCAGAAGAAGTGTGGGTGGAGGAGGGAAAACTGAGAGAAATATAGTACAGGGATTAGCTGTGTGGGCTGCAGCGAGAGAAGCCGTGTATTGAATGACAAATCTGTGAGAGTCAATATGCCAGAAAGTAGCTGGGAGTGAGTCTCCTGCTCCCTGGCCCTGGCTGAGGCTATGGGCTGGGGAGACCCTCCCGGGGCCATCTTCCAGGGCAAGCATTTCCAGGGAGTTGGGCTCAGGGTGCTGAGCCTGTGAGCTCATATTCCTCCTTCTTCCAGGTTTTGGGGCCCCACCTGGTGGAGCAGGAACAGAATTGCCTGTCATATGTGGGTGTTTTCAGCTGGGGACACCCACTGCTCTGTCTGTAGAATACGGACAAATAAGGGTAAGTTTCCTAATGAACTTAGTGCAGAGTGAGGAATCGCAGCATTTTTCTTTTCTTTCAATCTTTCTTCCTAGGCCTTCAGATGGAAAGGTGATGACTGACCAGTGGTCAACAGCAAGAGATTGGAGCTTCCTTGCACCCTGTGGCTAAAGGAGGCAGTCATTCCTGCTCCTTCTTCCCAGGGTGATAGGAGGGTGACTGACATGATTGGGCCAAAATTCTCATTGAGTAATTGAAAGCTAGTCGCCAATCTGTATGTGAAATTGTTTTCCTGACCCAGTTGTCATATCCCTCTGTAGGGAGCCTTTGGGAGAGGGAGTTTTGCGAAGATGATTGTCCATCGCACCCAGTATCTTGGCATTTGGCTTTTCCTAAATGAAATCTTTTTCCCAAGTGACCCTTATTTGACTTTGATCATTTAAATTCCCATACACCTCCTAGTTGTACAGTAAAACCTCAGTCAATGGAAACCCAGTCAGTTCCTTCACTTCTAACTTAGGCCTGTCAATTTCCAAAAGAATTCAGGTTGTCCACAATGAAGGACCCAGACATAGTAGAACCAGTAAAACAATCCTGTGAGAACAAGAGCCAAATAATGCAGGACTGAGGAGAATGAAAGTGAAGAACTGAACCTCCACAGAACACAAAATTTAAATCTGAACTTACTGGCAGTTAAAGAGAAAACAGGAGAGAGGGGGAGACAGCAAGAGGAAAAAAGAGATTATATAACTCAACTGTTTTTTTAAAAGGAAGCACATTTCACTAAGAGAGACAATTATATTTCTTGACATTCAGCTCTAAGATGAATCTTTCATGTAGATCTTTATATAAAGGCTATTGAACAAGATAATAGTGATTGTCTTTAAGAGCAGTTTTACAAAAGCTACAAAAACGTTCTCTATATAACCATTATTTTAAACAGGATCTGAAAGCATAATGTGAAGTCACCATTCTAGGCAGGCAGTTTTATGAGGATCTCAAGGAATTCTTTGCCTGTGTGGCTGTGGAGGGGTAAAGGAGGGCCTAGAGAATCCAGAGGAATGCATGTTACTAAGCTCCTGGGATTCTCTGCCTGGAATGTAAATGATACCATTCAGCCTTTGGAGAGTAACTAGAGAGAAAACAAAAATCTAGAATCTTTCTGTTGGGACCTTTGCTTATGCTGATTTTGCAAGAATGTCTAATTATAGAAAAGCCTAAGCCCCATGGCTGTTAGCATTCAGCCCCCATGTTACTTTTCTACACGGTTGTGAACTAAGAGTGATGTTAGTTCACACCTGTAATCTCAGCACTTGGGGAGTCTGAGGTGGGAGGATCGCTTGAGGCCAAGAAGTTCAAGACCAGCCTGACCATTCAGCCCCCATGTTATTTTCCACACTATTATGAACTAAGAGTAAGACACTTACCATCGAGTCTCATAATATCATCATTTATCAAAAGAAAAATCATTCTGTTCAAAATTATTTACCAACTTTTTTAAAAGGAAAATCTTCTCAATCCTGATTTAACCAAGTGTTTCACCTTAAACAAAAAGTTCCATATTTACAGTTAGTTAAGATTTTATAAGTAGCTTCAAACAGCCATGGCTATTCAGTTAGTTTTTTATATTTAGTGTTGCTCATGTTCTCAAGTAGTTTTTTTTTTTTTCCTTCCCACCCCTTCTTACCCCACATTATCTTATGATTATCTTTCCCAACCTTAATGGTCATAAAAATCAACTGGGATGCTTACTAAACACTTAGATTCGAAGGCCCCTCTTAAGATTCCGATTCAGAAGGTCTGATATGCCCAGGCAGGCTTGGGGAACACTGCCTTACTAGCTGGTCTTTCAGGGCCCAGCCATGTACTCTTCACAGTTCATACGACGTGGTGTTGACTGACTGCCTGAGTGTTAGTGCTGCCAATGTGAATGTCAGTAAGAGCCAACTGTGTTTTTAAAAAACAATAGCTACTTAGCCATCTGTGGTACACTGCAGTGACGACACTAACTGTTGGCTGCTCCTAGGAATCATGGCACTGGATTCCTCCATACTGTTTGTACACAGGCTGCCCCGCTCCCCTGAGGAGAAAGCATGCTTAGATCCAGGGGTTGGACCTGGTGGTGCAGAGAACAACCACACCCTGTAATTGTCAACCCCTGAAGTTATCTTAAGCACATACATACGCCTTTCCTTTTTTTCTATCCCACACAAATTGCTGAATTATCGAATTCCTGGAGAGGCTACTTTACAGTGTTCAAACTAATGTCCCCTTTGAGATTGTGCAAACAAATTCAACCAACTCCTGAACTTCTGAACGGGTAATATAGCTCTTAAAAGTAAAATATTTAATTAAATTTGGATAGAGAATATGTACTTATGGTACAAATTAAAAAGATATAAAAGAGAACACAGTGGAAATTAAGTCTTCTTTCTACCTATCCTTTATCTACCCAATTCTCCTCCCCAGAAGCAATTACTGTTACCTGATTCATATTGATCCTTCCAGATAGTCTGTGGACATACAAACATCTATAGTTTTTCAACAAATGGTAGCATACTATATATGTTTCACCACTTTGCTTTTCTTGATTAAAAATATTCCTTGGTAAGCATCCCATATCAATACATATGAAACTACTTTAATTAGAAAAAACAATTTTAGGCCAGGTGTGATGGCTCATGTCTGTAATCCCAGCACTTTGGGAGGCCGAGGTGAGTGGATCGCCTGAGGTCAGGAGTTCGAGACCAGCCTGGCCAACGTGGTGAAACCCCATCTCTGCTAAAAAAAAATATAAAAATTAGCTGAGCGTGGTGGCAGGCAGCTGTAATCCCAGCTACTTGGGAGGCTGAGGCAGGAGAATTGCTTGAATTCAGGAGGCGGAGGTTTCAGTGAGCCAAGCTTGTGCCATTGCACTCCAGCCTGGGTGACAAGAGTGACATTGCATCTTAAAAAATAAATAAAAATAAAAATTTAAAAAAGTTTTATTGTATTAAGAATATAATTTAGGCCAGGCACAGTGGCTCACGCCTGTAATTCCAGCACTTTGGGAGGCCGAGGCAGGTGGATCATGAGGTCAGAAGTTCAAGACCAGCCTGGCCAAGATGGTGAAACCCCGTCTCTACTAAAAATACAAAAATTAGCCAGTCGCAGTGGTAGGCGCCTATTTTCCCAGCTGCTCGGGAGGCTGAGGCAGGAGAATCACTTGAACCTGGGTGGGGAATGCAATGAGCCGAGATCATGCCACTGGACTCCAGCCTGGGTGACAGAGTAACACGCCATCTCAAAAAAAAAAAAAGAAAAAAAGAAAAAAGAAAAAAAAGAATATAATTTAACTTATTTACCAATTGAGAGGCATTGAAGTTGTTTCTATTCTCTTGCCATCACAAACAATGCTGCAGTAAACAACCCTGTGCATATATCATTTCATATATGTGCAAATATATTTGTAAATTAAATTATTAGAAGTAGAATAACTGGTTAAAAAGTGTGTACATTATGAGTTTTGATAGATATTACTGAACTGTCTCTACAGAGGTTTTAGTTGTTTATTTGACTCCGACTAGCAGTGTATAAGAGTGCTTAGTTCTTCCTACCCTTGCCTAAACATGGGATGATAAAGCTTTTGATCTTCTGACAATTCGTAGAAAATGAAATCTTATTTTAGTTTAACTGCATTTCTTTTATTAGGTTGAACATCTTTTCATATGGTTCAGAGCCATGTACAGTACTTCCTTTTCTATAAACTGTTCATTTCCTAGCAATTTTTTTTCTCTTGGATTGTGGTATTTTTTCTTTTTGATTTGTAGAAGCTCTGTTTTTTGTTTTTTTTTTTTTTTTGTTTTTTTTTAACGAAGTTAGCTTTCCTATTAAGATACAAGTTTCTAATCTTTAAAAAATTTTTACTGTGCATATTTTTTATAATAATTGAGTTGAATTTATCAATGTCTTTTGAAAATAGCTTTTAACTTGGGTAGCATATTTTAAAATGCCCCCCTGCCCCTCTCTCTGTCTCTCTCTTTCTGTGTGTGTGTGTGAGTGTATGTTTATTCACTCATGTTTTTTGTAATAGCCAATACAGTAATTTCATTTTTAAAACTAGGTATTTTATCATCTGGAATTTATCTCAGTAGATTGTGTGAAGTAGGAAATTGTACTTTTTTTTTTTTTTATTTTAGTATGGCTATCTAGCTGTCCCAACAGGAAAACCCATCATTTTCCCTTCTGATCTGAAATACTTCCATTATTATACACTCAAGAGACTGTATGTTTGAGTCTATTCCTGACCTTTATAATCTGTCTATTGATCCATCTATTTATGCCCCAGGACCATACTGGTTATATTATTATAGCTTTATAATTTAGAATTCCTGGTAGATTAGGTTGTCCCTTCCTGACTTTTTTTTCTACTTTCTAGTTTATATTTTATATGATCTTTAGAATCAGGATGCGTAGCTTCCTCCATCAGCCTGCTCCTGATGATGTGTTATTTTTAGAGATCATGTTAAATTTATAGAATAACTTAGGGGGAATTGAAATTTTTATGATGTTGCATTTTCCTATCCAAGAACTGATAAGCCTTTCCTTTCACTCAAGTCTTTTTTTGTGTTTCCCTCAGTAGCATCTTAAAAAAATGTTCTTTATATGGATCTTATATCTTTATATATTTTTATGTCTGTCACTATTCTAAATAAGATTTTTCATTTTATCTCCTATCTAGTTGTTATTTGTATATAAAGGCTTTTGATTTCTTGTATCAGTTTTATATCTAGCCATCCTACTGAATTCTCTTATTATGTGAGTTTTTCAGCTGATTTTCTTGGGTTCTCTAGATAAACGGTCCCATCATCTGCAAATCGTAGTAATTTTACCTCCTACCTCCCAATGTGTTTAACCTCATGTTTCTCTCTGACTTAATGGGAATGCTTTTAATATCCCCCTTAACCATTATGTTCCCAGTTATTTTTTACTTCGTAAAAATCCTTTTCAATTCCTACCATAAATGATTCTCACCCCATTGTCCATCTTAGTCATGGCAAACTTTCCAGAATAAAAGGGCCCAAGCTAGAGAGGCTATCCTCACAGGCATCAGCTGCTGAGGGCTTCCACTCATTTGCCTCTGAAACAACAGAGAAAGAGACCGTCTCTCATTCACAGGGTAGCCCAAGGCCTTCTGAGGAGACAGCGAGTCTCCTCTAAGTCATTTCTCTCTGCTTTGCAGCAGTGGAGCTACTAAGGGCGAGATGAGCAGGTTGAGAGGCCTCTGAAGCCTGCTGGGCACAATGCTCTGTGATAAGTTTCAGCTCCACTCGAGCTTATCATCCACCAGCAATCAACTTCATGGCTGCTGCTCAGAGGCACTAGATGCTGCGCTGCTCACTGCCCTCGTGTCTCTGGGACCTCCACACATAAAGCCATCTCTTTCCATTACACTATGGCACTTGTAGGGAGGAGCCCACGATTAGGGCCCAAAATGAGACCATTTGAGTCAAATTTCTAATTGTCTTTCAAATTTTATTATTGGCTGTAGACTTCCAATCATAGTCACGTCAGTCATGTTATTTACTGGTATAAAATCCCTAAGCACCAACAAACTATCGTGGCTTCATTTGCTGTCTGATCACTCACCTTAGTTTGGGTATTCTGTGAAATTGAATTCTACTGCAAACTATGCAATGCTTGTTATAAGTCATATGGACTTAGTTGCAATTATGACAGATTTTTGTTTCTAAAATTAAAAAAATCATAATCTCTGGAAGAGTGCTACTCTTTAGATCTCAAATTCCAGAATTTTTGAAGTTTTCGTTAGGCTAAAACTCAGGGACAGCTGACATGAAGACTTTGGTGACATCTGAGTGGAGTCAGAATAAGCAGACAAGGAAACGAACCGTTTGTTCTAACCTTTTTTGCTTTGTTCTTGGTGCTTGAGCATAAGATGGCAACTTGTAAACAACAAAACACCACCACATTTCGTATTACTTTTGTTTGCATGCCTGCTGCTTTTACTTCACAGATTCAGTGAGGACATTGTGCACATTTGTCAAATCTGCCTGACCTGTTTCGTGCACTGAAAGCAGGACGGATCCCATATTTTGACTTCAATACCATGTGAACCTTTGTTCTTTAAATGAGCAATGAGACAGAGCATGCAGTTGACTATATATGTGGAATTTTCTCTTTGACAGACTTCATCATCTTAAGGGCAAACACTTAACTAAAAAAGAGTATCCTTGCTGTTTAACAACTGTGTTGTTATAAAATGAAGCCAGTGTGTTCTCTTTGTCTCTAAAGCTAAAATATCCCCACCAATCCTTGTCACTTTCCCCCTTCCCACTCCCGCCTCCTCAACAAGCCCTCAGAATAACAGGCAGAGACAGGGCCTGGGCACATGATAAGTGATCGATACGTATTTATTTAGGGAGCGAATGAAGTCTGAAATTTAGTTCAGGCTAAGTATGCTTAGTGAGACAATAATTTTGTTACTAATCATAATTAATGTTCATTTAAAACACTTCTTCAGTCATCGATTCCAGTAAGATAAGCAATACATCTACCTCAAAATAATATTCTAGATGTTAGTCAGAAATTACATTCTCAATCATAGGACATGGTTTTCCATTAATTACTGAAGCCTAATTAGTTGTCAGTGGACATGGGGCTCAATGTCATTGATCCAGTCTGAGTGTATCTAAGGACAGTCCTCTCCTGAGGGCCTGGTTGGGTGATCAGTTCTAAAATAACAACCAATATGATTTGAGGAATTTGCACTGACCTTTTCTGGACACGGGCACTAAACAGCAGTTACACAAGCAGGTCCAGAGTGCTTCCCTTGCCCCTGCCTTCTGAGGAGCACAACGTGAGTTTTGTCCTTTTAGACATGGAGTCGGGGTGGGGTGGTTATTCTGTACAAATGTTTTGCTTTTAAGAAGTTTGAAATTTGTTTTCTGGGTCAAGAACACTTTTTCTTTTTTCTAGTTCTCCATGTTATTCTCTAAGACAGGTATTAGGAAGTGAAAGAAGTCAGCAAAAGTAGAAATAACCTGGAAAAAAATTCATCTGTGGAACAGTGACCACTCTTTGATTCTGGTGCTTTTGTGGTATATTCATTAATAACAAAAAAAAAAAAAAAAAAAAAAAAAAAAAAAAAAACACAAACCAAGACAAAAAACTCTGCCCTTCTGAGAATGAACATGAAGGCTATTGTAGTATTATATTCATTGACACTTATATCTCCTGGGAGCAGGACTCTTGCTCTCCAGCACCCAAGTTAGGAACTTTCGTTAGCGAGGAATCTAACTTGTAACTCTAAGGACTCTCCAAATGGAAGTTTAAAGAAAGAGCCCTGCTTGCTTTTTTTTTTTTTCTTAATTCATGCTCTAGGCTATGATATCAAACAGATTAAAGAGAATGGGAAAGAAGCACAAAACTATTCTAGCTTGTTGGCAGATTCAGAGAGCTCCATCTTCAAATCCAGCAAGTCCATTTGTATTAAGTGGTGAGGCTGTTACAGTGTACTTGCCAAGCCCACTGCCAATTAGACACCACTATCAGCATTTTCTTTTAAGTTAAATAGGCAGTTTAGGAATAGCAACTTTGAGGATTTTTTTTTTTTCAATGAGAATTCTCTTTTCTTGCCAAGACCGAGTTTGCTTTAAAAGATTTGGTCTTCTAGCTGGGCATGGTGGCTCACGCCTGTAATCCCAGCACTTTGGGAGGCTGAGGCGGGTGGATCNAGAGAATGGGAAAGAAGCACAAAACTATTCTAGCTTGTTGGCAGATTCAGAGAGCTCCATCTTCAAATCCAGCAAGTCCATTTGTATTAAGTGGTGAGGCTGTTACAGTGTACTTGCCAAGCCCACTGCCAATTAGACACCACTATCAGCATTTTTCTTTTAAGTTAAATAGGCAGTTTAGGAATAGCAACTTTGAGGATTTTTTTTTTTTCAATGAGAATTCTCTTTTCTTGCCAAGACCGAGTTTGCTTTAAAAGATTTGGTCTTCTAGCTGGGCATGGTGGCTCACGCCTGTAATCCCAGCACTTTGGGAGGCTGAGGCGGGTGGATCATGAGGTCATGAGATCGAGACCATCCTGGCTAACATGGTGAAACTCTGTCACTACTAAAAATACAAAAAATTAGCCGGGCATGGTGGCAGGCGCCTGTAGTCCCAGCTACTCGGGAGGCTGAGGCAGGAGAATGGCGTGAACCCGGGAGGCGGAGCTTGCAGTGAGCTGAGATCATGCTGCTGCACTCCAGCCTGGTCGACAGAGCGAGACTCCGTCTCAAAAAAAAAAAAAAAAAAGATTTCGTTTTCCTTAAAGATCTTCAGTTTCTATTAACTTTGATGGCTTCAGCATGATGATCATGTACAAAATCATCGTAGACTGGTTTAATATCATCTTAATCCAAAAGTGCCCTCTGGCCAAAAATTGATAAAGAAAATGCTATATTCTTGGCGATTCACTAACCACAATAGTAGTCTGTTTTCTGAATTTTTTTAAGTGTCTGGTTCTGTTCCAAAGAGCGTTCTGGAAAGCACATAATAGAAATTATTTGATAAAGTAATCTTAGTGGACAATGGCCATTTTGTAGGATCTGGCTTGCTAATCCAGTGGTCATAAAAGGGGAAGAAAATAAGTTATTTGTTGTTAATAAAAGATGTTCATTCACTACCAAATTGAAATAGGAATCATTTAGCACGTGGCATTATATTTAAAATTATTATTTTCCTCTTGTATTTAGATCTTTCTCTGGAATCAAAGGACTCCAGCTGAAAGTTAACCTCCAACCCAATGATAACTACTTTTTCTACGTGCGAGCCATCAATGCATTTGGGACAAGTGAACAGAGTGAAGCTGCTCTCATCTCCACCAGAGGTACTTTCTCCTTTGCACACAGTGAGCTATTTCCAAGCGATTCCTTCCTTTCTACCCCTCAGAGAAGATGTCCTAGAGGGCAACTTTATAAACTCCCAACCTACTGTCAGTGGTAGGTTTTTGTCATGAGGACCCAAGGTTGGTCAAAGGTCAAGATATTTCTTTTGTTTTTCTGCTTTACAGGTTCTCAACCTTGGCTACCTATTAGCAATCAGCCAGGGTGCTTAAAAAATACTGTTTCCCTGCCTCCACTCCTCCACTCCACTCCTGAAGATCCTGATTTAATTGATCTGGAGATGGGCTTAAACATTTATGTTTTTAGAAATCTCTCTAGATGATTTTTTTTTTTTTTGAGACAGTCTCAATCTGTCACCCAGGCTGGAGTGAAGTGGCATGATCTTGGCTCACTGCAACCTCTGTCTTCTGAGTTAAGTGATTCTCATGCCTCAGCCTCTCGAGTAACTGGGATTTGGCATGTCCACCATGCCTGGCTAATTTTTGTATTGTTTTAGTAGAGATGGGTTTTTGCCATGTTGGCCAGGCTAGTCTCAAACTCGTGACCTCAGGTGATCCGCCCGCCTCAGCCTCCTGAAGTGCTGGGATTACAGGTGTGAGCCACCACGCCTGGCCTCTCCAGATGATTTTTATTGGACTCACAATGTGTTATAATTTGTGGGTATGGTGTGTGTATATGTGTGGTAGATTGGGGATATTCTTTGAACTCTGTGAACAAGTTACCAGCCTTGTTCTGTTTATTCTTGATGCCTGACACATAGTTTGTGATAGTTAATGTTTGTTGAACGAATGACCAACAGAGTAATTCAAGGAAGTAATAAAACTATTCAGTGACATTTTTGGGAAAATACCTAGATGATGCCAACAAAAAATGTTTGTCTCTTCAATTTTTGTGAAAGGAAGTGAGGAATGGAAAGAGGATCATTTTCTTATCTCATCCTAGACCCAGAGCTGGCACAAGGTTGAGTGGGCACAACAAGCGATCTGCTTACCCAGCAACATCTTGTGCTTGTGCCTTGTTTGTGACATAGTCAGGGCCAGCCTGATGTTTACGAAGAGAAGATGCGAGGGCTGCCCTTCCAGCAGTGTTCTCCCCGCAGTCCCCACATGGTGCCTGTTCTTCCATTGTTAGTTTCTCCTTTAGGTTATACCGGTGCATCCCCTAATTTTTTTTTCTCGAGATGGGGTGTTGCTCTGTCACCCAGGCTGGAGTGCAATGGCACGATGTTGGCTCACTGCAGTCTCTGCCTCTTGGGTTCAAGCTATTCTCCGGCTTCAGACCCCTGAGTAGCTGGGATTACAGGTGCGCACCACCATGCCCGGCTAATTTTTTGTATTTTTAGTAGAGACAAGGTTTCACCATGTTGACCAGGCTGGTCTCGAACTCCTGACCTTGTGATCTGCCTGCCTTGGCCTCCCAAAGTGCTGGGATTGCAGGCGTGAACCATCTCACCAGCCTGCATCCCCAAATTTTAATATGCACACAGATTTCCTGATGATCTTGTTAAAATACAGATTTGAAGTCAGGAGGGCTGCGGTGGGGTCTGAGAGTCTGAAATTTTAACTAGTTTCCAGGTGATGTAGATGCTGCTGGTGCAAGGAGCACACTGCACAGCGGGTGAGCACTGATAGAGGGTACCCCTCTATTAGTGGTGTAGAGGTGAGGACGCACCTGCGGCACCAGCTAGAGGTAACCAGCCACCAGCATCCACGAAGGCCTTATCATGAGTGAAATTTTCAGCTGTGGATCTGAAGACACTGCGTGGGGGATTTTGATGTCAGGAGAAAGAGAGTCTAGGGTCTGAAATGTGGGGCTTAGCTTAGGAACAGCACTGGTCCTCATGGCAATTTTTTTTTTTTTTTTTTTTTTTTTTTTTGAGACGGAGTCTGGCTCTGTCACCCAGGCTGGAGTGCAGTGGCCGGATCTCAGCTCACTGCAAGCTCTGCCTCCCAGGTTCACGCCATTCTCCTGCCTCAGCCTCCTGAGCAGCTGGGACTACAGGCGCCCGCCACCTCGCCCCGCTAGTTTTTTTTTGTATTTTCTTTTTTTTAGTAGAGACGGGGGTTTCACCGTGTTCGCCAGGATGGTCTCGATCTCTTGACCTCGTGATCCGCCCGTCTCGGCCTCCCACAGTGCTGAGATTACAGGCTTGAGCCACCGCGCCCGGCCGTCATGGCAATGTTTTAATCCTCTTTTCTCACCTGCAATAGGAACCAGATTTCTCTTGTTGAGAGAAACAGCTCATCCTGCTCTACACATTTCCTCAAGTGGGACAGTGATCAGCTTTGCTGAGAGGAGACGGCTGACAGAGTAAGTAGAAGAAGAAAGCACAAGTGAGCTGATGGCCTGGCAGTAGGATCTTAGTGTGTGTCACCTCAGGATGGCCTCCCCTGAGCATATTCATGGTGCAGTGAACATATCGGGATGTGGTCTCAAATATCAGTGTGTGCACATCCACACTGTTCAGCTGTGGTTCCCTACTGAGTGATAGTTCATCACTTGGAGCAAGTGTCAATATTTTTATTGGAAATATAAGCACAGATGGTTTGATTAAAACATTGGCTATTTAAGGTATGATCTCTGGTTCAATGGGGGGCAAAAGGGTCCAGTAATTCTTTTATTATTTTTCTATAGCAAACCAGATATTTTATCAACCCTCTTGAAAAGGCATAGAAGAGGTTGGGCACAGTGGCTTATGCCTGTAATCCCAGCACTTTGCGAGGCCAAGGTGGGCAGATCATTTGAGGTCAGGAGTTCGAGACCAGCCTGTCCAACATAGTGAAACTCCATCTTTACTAAAAATACAAAAATTAGCCAGATGTGGTGGTGCATGCCTGTAATCTCAGCTACTTGGGAGGCTGAGGCAGGAGAATCACTTGAACCTCGGAGGCGGAGGTTATAGTGAGCTGAGATTGTGCCATTGCACTCCAGTCTGGGAACAAGACTCTGTCTTTAAAAAAAAAAAAAAAAAAAAGGCATGGAAGAGAAGGACATTTTATTGAGTTCCTAGTTTCTGGGCCACAGAATCTTGCTCCCATAGTAGCTGCTGCAAAAGGAAGCATCAAAGAAAAGAAGAGGCAAAGGTGGAGGACAGGTGGGGGAAACTGCCCTGCGATTTGCCTGCAAGCTCTGGGGGTTATTTTGCAGATCAAAATGGCAGAATGGGAGAAGGTATGTGAAACTCTTGAAAACCATAACACACATGAAACACAGGCTGCTGATGGTGCTGATGCGCCCTGGTGTCGGTGGCGGCTGCCAGGTGCTCCCAAGAAGGCACTGAGCCAGCCAGCAGTGACTTGCACTGTTTCCCTGTCACATTGCTACTTGCCTGTCAAGCTCAGGTGTTACCTGCTCCTGGTTCTGGCCAAGGCGTCTCTGGACCCTGGCACCCTTTGATCTTGTCTGTGGAAAAGAACAGATAACTTGTGGGGTCATTTGTCAGCCACTTCATCATTGTCATCTTCGAGCAGCAGCCCCATCCTGTGCATCTTTGAATCCCTCAAATCTAGCATGGGGCCTGGAACATTGCAGGTGCTAAAAATATACAAATGAGTGAATTCAGGGAAAAAAGATATTTAAGAAATAGATTGAGCTTTTCTGTCTTTTGGATTCCTCAAAAAATCTAAAAGAAAATAAATAGACTGGAGGAGGGTAAGAGTTCACAGATAATAACTGATGATAACTGTAATATGTTTTATAGAATTGTATTTATTATTAACCTGAAAATTAGCTCATAAATATCAGGCAGCTGGGCTTTGCTCCAGAGTGAGGGCTTGTCAGTAGCCACCTCTCTGAAATGAGGTTGTTGAGTAAAGACATGAAAAGTGAAATACATTCCCTTGCATTAATCATTTTCTCATCTGTTAAAGGGGAGAAGGAGAGGTGCTGACTGAATGTTAACGCTGCTTAAATTAAAAATGCTTCCTTGCTGTCTCAGCCATTTCCAAGCAAAATTGAGCAATTCTTGCAAACAAGGTCACCCATCAGCAGTTGAAAGTGCTTTTGGTTCATTTCACTGAGGTGCTTATAAAAATAGCTAAGGTGAGACAAAAGGAAACCTTCAACTAACCTCTTAGGGGCACCTACTACAGTTCAAAGAGGCCAGAATCTTACGGACTGTGTTGACCGCTAATCATACGCGGTTAATTCCACACTTGGCTCTGGCCAGCACTAGCTGTCTTGTCATTTAAGAGCTGCACCTCATTTGGTGGCTGTGTCCAGTAAGGTCAGGAGGCATAGAAGTCATGGTTAAGGTTTTGGAGATTTCTTTTTTGCAAGTTTTGGAAGAAAACTATGCAAATTATGTTTCCTACCTGCTTCCCTTGTATTTATGAAGAGAAGTCGCCTTATAGGCAGAGACTGCAGCATTTCTTTTTGTCCTACCATTATTCTAGTTATTTCCTGATTCCTGGCTCTTTTAAGAGATGCAGCATACAACATGCATGTTGTATGTATGTGACTGGAAATATGTCAAATGCCTGTTGAGAGTTTGGAGAGTTCTGTGGTGATCTGGTTAAGGTTAGGGACACAATGAACAAAGAGTATCTTTAGTTAAATTCCAGCAGTTTCCAAGGGCAGTATCCTGCCTAAACTGTGTGAATTTGTGAATGTTTACACTCATGAAATATAGGCTGGTGATTCCTGTGCTAATCATACTCCGATTGACTTCGCCCGCAGAATCCCGTCAGTGCTGGGTGAGGAGCTGCCTTCCTGTGGCCAGCATTACTGGGAAACCACAGTCACAGACTGCCCAGCATATCGACTCGGCATCTGCTCCAGCTCGGCCATGCGGGCAGGTGCCCTGGGACAAGGGGAGACCTCATGGTACATGCACTGCTCTGAGCCACAGAGGTAAGCTGGAGCCCTGCCCCTCCCCTCTTCATCAAAATGTTATGCTTGGGTGTCCAGGCAGGGCTCTCTGAGGGACCTGATAAATAGCACCCACTTCCATGCCCAAGTTCTGAGCCAACTAAGAAAGAAAACAAGAGTCAAGTATATGGAGATGAAACTCTGACTCTGATTACTGAGGAAGCTGATTTTAGAGTGTGTGAATCATACCTGAAGAGGGTTTCTTATCTTAAACCCTATTATGAGGCAGACTTACCCAACCAGAGCCCGGGCCAGGTCAGCTTCCTTGCTCTGCAGGGCAGAGTTGGTGCCTGGAGAAGCAGAGAAGGAGGTGTGTCTCCATGGTAGCAGTAAGAGACAGGGAAGAGGGAGGGGCTGATGGGCTTTGCATCACAGTTTTTCCTTCTAAACTCACCACAGGGTGGAGAGAGACCACAAGGGTAATGCTAAAAGGAGTCCCTCACAGAGAAGGAATCAATAGGAGTGAGGAAGAAGTAGATCTCCAACATCTCCCCCCACATTGGTCCATATCAGGGGTTGGCAAACTATAGCCCATAAGCCGCATATAACCTGCTGCCTGTCTGTGTAAATAAATTTGCAGAAACACAGTCATGCTCATTTGTTTATGCATTATATTACACTACAATGGTGGAGCTGACAGATGTCTGCCAAATCCTAGGATATTTACATCTGTCCCTTTATAGAAAAAGTTTGCCAATCTCTCTTCTATATTACCTGTATTGTTTGGTTGGTTGATGTGAAAAAGCCATTAGCCTGTGTTAGTCTCAGAGCGATCAGACAGGCATATGTTGATCTGAATATGCTCACAGTATGGTTTAATAGAAAGAACACTGGACTAGGAGCCAGGATTCCAATTTTAGTTCTGGCTCCATCCTCAATTAGCCTCCTATTGACTGTTTGCCATAAGTGGGTTAACCCTTTGAGCATACCTTATATCATCTAGCTCAGCAGGCGACAGTAATGCCTGGCTTGCTACCTTTTGGGGTTGTGAGGATCACATGAAATCAGGTACAGGGAAGAGCTTAGGAACAGTAAAGTATCATACAAATGTGAGGCATTATTTAAATGTAATGCTTTAAAAAGAAGCCTTCAATGCTTGCAAGTTCCCAGAAAAGGCCCACAGATTGGGATTTTACATATCTCTGGCTGCACATTTCTCCCTGCATCCTGCTTGACAGTTTGATTCTCTGAGATGGTTCATAAGGACACCATCTCCAAGCACTACTTAAAGTCACATTTCATCAAGTCAGAGCAATTCTGATTAATTGATATTCAGTGCTGTGCAATGCTTAAGGACCCAGCCCCTACCCAGAGTTGAAATCACTCAAATTCAGTTTACAGTTAGTAGATTCAGAACTGAAACTGCATATTAATTTCATGAAAATGTCCTTACTCAAATCTTTAAAAAACCCACACCAAGGACTAACCCCCAATAACAAATTCCTGGACTCTAGAAAACAGAATTGTACATTTTGTTGACAAGTTCAACCTACAGCTTTGGCCTTTGGCTCTTTCAGGCTTGGAGTGGGTGCCATAGATTCTGGGAGAAAGAGTGTGTCCCTTTGTGTGGTCTCAGCACAGAGAGACGGGGTCTTGGGGCCCTCATGTCATCCTTCGAGGGCTTCACCTGGGGCACCCTGGCCTCTGGGACTCTGAGAGTGCTCCTGTGGCAGCCCCTCCTGTCTTCTACTTTTTCTGGTTTAATGATTTTAAATCAACCTGTATTACTCTTGATTCTACTCACAGAATCTAGGCTTTCAGATGTCACAATTGGAAAGCAGGCATGAAGATCGTCTCAGGAGAGTCTGCTGGTTTCCTTCCTGTCCATTCCTAAACTTGCCATGCTAGCTCAAGGCTTCTGCACCTCCTCTGCAGTTTCAGCAGCAGCCACCCAGCCTGCACCCTCACTTCTAGTCTCTACCCACTTGCAACTGGGAAATATTTCTAAAACATCATTTTCATCATGTCCCTGCTTTTCTGCTCAAAATCTACAAACATCTATAGTGGTGTCAGAACTTGGGTGGGACCACCTGCAGGACACAGTGAAGAGGAGCAGCCAGAAAGAATGTGGCCAGGCTGGGGCAAGGAGCCCTGAGGGGAGTTACCACCAGTGTCCAAAGGGGTCTGCGCTGAGTGTGGGCCAGAGGTGGGACTCAAGGGAGTAAGGGTCCTCAGTCCACCAGGGGGAGGGGAAGCAGTTCCTGGGTCATGCAGGTGTTCAGAGCCAGGCTTCTGGATGATTCCTGTTTGAACAGAGACCAACCAGGTCTCTGTTCAAAGCCAGCCAGGCAGAGAGGCCCCACGCAGGCAGGCTTGGCTTCAGGCCAGAGTTGAGGTTAGTGGAAGAACGGCGTGCTAAGCCAGAAATAGAGACAGAAGCAGGGCTGGTCAGGTTCTGCATCCTGCAGAACTGGTGGAGACAAGGATTCAGGGAATACCTTTCCCCACTTGGCCTCCGGGGTAGGGATTGGCTCAAGGAATGACCAACGCTGGGCCTGCAGGAACCGGGGACCTTCCAAGCAGGGGAGGAGAAATGACTCATTTAGGCATTTAGAACCCTCCAGACCAGTGTTATGCAATAGAACCTTCTACAATAATAGAAAAAATGGTGCCACATGTGGCTATTAAACACTTGAAGTGTGGCTGGTAGGACTGAAAAGCTGAATTTTAAATTTTGTTTAATTTTAAATTTTGTTTAACTTTAAATTTAATGAAAGTGGTTACACATGTCTAGTGGTTACTGTGTTAGACAGAGCAAATCTAGAGCCTGGCCCCTGACTGACTTATCCACGTAACATCCAAAAAGTCATCCCTGTGTCCTGTCCAAACCCAACAGGCCAATGGTGATGTTCTCTGCCACATACGGGCTTCTTCGGCCACCTCACCATCACTGCTGCTGCCCTTACTGTGTGGATTTTTCTCCTTCTTTTTCACCTATTCAAGTCCTGCCTGTCCTATCTGACTGAGTGTGAGCCCATGTGCTCCCAAAGCCTTCTGTAAGAGCCAGCTCACACTGCCAGTCCCCATCATTACTACCTGAAACATTTAGGCTGTTCTGTAGGTTCCAGAATGTCATAGTGTTCTGGCATCTCTCTCATTAGCAAGGCGTTGAAAACGTCCTTTATCAACTCAAAAGTCTCACTTATCTCCCCACCACCATGAATCTCTGCCCTTCCACTTGAGCTTCTTTCTGCAATGAAGTTGCCAACTTGCCATCCCCTAAATACTTACACTTGAGCTTCTGGGCCTTAAGACAGATGTTGCAAGTCTTAAAGATCCTCAGCCCTCCCTGCCAGACCCGTCACTTACCCAGATTCTTAGGTCCAAACTGCCCTGGTGTTGCTGTGCTCCCACCCCTACAGCCTACACATCCATAGACCTTTCCTTCATCTCTCTTCTTCCATCTCTCATTCCATTCTTTCCCCTACTTTCAGGGCCCCATTCTCAGTTTCAAAGACTACTAGGAGAAAACCCCAAACTTTCTGGTCAGCACTTTCTCCTTTCCAGCCTGGCCTTGAACCTTTCCTTTCACAACCAAAACAGGTTCATTAAATGTGTCTAGTAAACACTTGACGATCTGTGCCCTGAGAGGTATTCCCAGCTCTGGTCTGAGTTTCAAGTGTGGGCAATTTTTCCTTCCTGCCCCATACAGTATGGGATCCCAGAGGGCAAGGACAGTACTTCATGCCCTTCACATCCCCCAGAGCGCCTAGTAAAGTGCTGGATACACAGATATGTGCAAGGAATCATTGTTGAGTTGAATTTGTCTGAATTAGAGAGAGGAATCAAAGGCAACCCCTCTGGTGGCAAGGCTGCAGAAAACCTTGAGAAAATGAAAAGGAAAGTTGGTTTGGGGAAGGGGGAGTGGAAACAAAGGATGAAGTTGGCAAATAATGAAATATTTCTTAAACTTCATAAAGGCCGTTATGTAAGTTACCTATAAATTTTTAAAACTGTAAAATTAATACATTGTATGGAAGGCAAGCCTGTAGTACTTTTAAAAATACATGGCAGCCTCAAAGGAGTTTTATTCAAAAGAATGACATGCCATGAATGCGGTAGTTAAAACATGTGGGCAACTGGGAGAGAATTAGAATGCGGAGAAAAATCACAAGGGAGGCATGTTGGCTATTCTGGGACTGCCTCCTGATGTAGAAGGAGCAACATTATTAAACATGCTCATCTGTTGGGATGAGCTCTGCATTTTAGCATCTAGAAGAAATCTAGAGAAAGTATTTGGGACAGCATTATTGCAAGTCCTTATTGTGAAGTGGAGTTAATAACTGAAGAATTGGTTATTCCCAAGTGACTTTCCTTATCAAGGTCTTTGAGAGTTCCAGAGTTTTACGTTTCCCATTCTCTTTCATTTCAGATACACATTTTTCTACAGTGGTGTCGTGAGTGATGTTCACGTGACTGAGCGTCCAGCCAGAGTGGGCATCCTGCTGGACTACAGCAACCAGAGACTTATCTTCATCAACGCGGAGAGCGGCCAGTTGCTCTTCCTCATCAGGCACAGGTTTAATGAGGGTGTCCACCCTGCCTTTGCCCTGGAGAAACCTGGAAAATGTACTTTGCACCTGGGGATAGAACCCCCGGATTCTGTAAGGCACAAGTGATCCTTGGCTTTCAGGATTTACAAGAGCAGTGATTTAAATTTGGGGGTGGGGGGTCTGCTGTTCATTCCTTTGGGTGCTATACATTATTCAAAAAGTCTCCCACACATTTGCACTAATGATGGCTGCACGCGTAGCAATCAGCATGTGAGCAAAATCAACAAGAAAACCTTGACTTTACAGAGCAGTGTGTGAGTAAACAGAATGAAAACAACAACCTTCACTCTTTAGTTTATATAAGTTTGAGTTCTTTCCTAAATTAAAAGGTCTGCACTTGAGTTGGGAACCAAAAAAGAGAAATGGACTTCCATCTGTTTTACCGGTAAAGGAAATTCTCTGATGGATAGGTCAGAGTGAAGGAAGGTTGTGCTGGTAAGACATCTCCTCTGACAAAGAGACATGGACGCTTTCCACAAAATGTCACCTCGCTGCACTAAAGGATGATAATCCTAATTATTAGAGAAAGTGTTTTAGCTGATTTAAATTCATAATGAACTCTTTTGTAATAATGTATACTGTAGAACATGAGTCTCTCCTCCCTAAAATTTTAAATGTAGAAAAGTGCTATATATTAGAAATTTCCATTTGTTAAATAAATGGTTAGAGTCTATAAAACCAGTCGTGTTATGTGAACTTACTCCATGTAATTTACTGGTCTGGCATCTCTGGAGCAGGACAAACTGCAGAGTAAAACTCATCACACGTCAGTACGGTGCACTACTACTGGTTTTCCTGTGAGAATTTTACACACACAAACACTTTAAAATCTAATCACTCTCAGACCATAGTTACAGTCAATTAACAGAAGCTGGGAATCTATTTTTACTAAAATTAAGTGGTCATTTAAAGATATTATACTGAATCCCTGAAAATCTTTCTAAAATATGTGTGCAAAGTGGATAAATCTAGAATGTATGTCGAGATGATTGTGCTTGTCTTCTATAATGTAAATGTGTTGATCATACTTGCAGTTTTTAAAAAACACTTTACAACTTGAATTCAGATGTTTTCTTTCTTTTTTCTTTTCTTTTGAGATGGAGCCTCACCCTGTCACCCAGGCTGGAGTACAGCGGCATGATTTTGCCTCACTGCAATCTCCGCCTCCTAGGTTCAAGCGATTCTCGTGCCTCAGCCTCCTGAGTAGCTGGGACTACAGGCATGTGCCACTACAACTGGCTTTTATATTTTCTTTTTTAGTAGAGATGGGGTTTTGCCATGTTGGCCAGGATGGTCTTGAACTCCTGACCTCAGTTGGTCTGCCCGCCTCGGCCTCCCAAAATGCTGGGATTACAGGCGTAAGCCACCGTACCTGGCCCAGATGTTTTCTTGAGTTGAGAAAAAATATCCTCCTTTCTGAGTATATTCTAAAATCTCTTGTTTAATAGCTAGAAAATCCAAACTGGATCTGTAACTGCCATACTAGAGCCCTTGGAGGCCATCACCGCCCAGATTGCAATTCCAGCAGTTGCTGGCAAGATGGAGTCTTGGTGAAACTGGAGAAATAACTTGCTGCTTTGCGGAGAATGTTAGCTTCACTTTTTCAATCCTTGAAAATGTTATCCTCAGGTTCTGACTGCTCAGCCACCCATGGTCATTATTACTGGCTGCTTTTTTGTTTTGTTTTGGTTTTTTGTTTGTTTGTTTGTTTTTGGTGTGAATGTGTAACCACATGAATTTTAGAATTTGTCTCAGTTTGGGTTCCTCCAAAAGTAGACCAACTTCAAGACTCAGTGCCTGTTGTTTACCTAGGAGGTGATTCCAGGAAGAACATTTGAGGAAGTGGATAAAGTCACTAAAGGACACGTGTTATGAGTGGGTTGTTACCACTGTGGGCAGCTGGGCTCTCCCGCGCTGGAGGACCCTCTGGAAACCACACAGAATGTGCCAGAAGCTGGCACTGAATTCCTGTCCATCCCCTCTTGTTGAAGATGGACTGCAGTCATTCCCATCCCCCACCTTTCCAAGCTGCATTTCCTGGTCCTGAGAAAGCCCTCATCAAGAGTTAATGAGAAATCCAGACACCTGAGAAGGTATGGCGAAACCTGTTTAACGCAACTGCGCATGCACCCTCACTAGCCGGGGGCGAAGGGGACCAAGTGCCAGCAGCATCTGCCATCAGGTTGGAAGCAGTTCTGGTATAAAGGAGAAAACCACCATGATGGGAAGAACTAGGTATGAATTTTGATTGAGCCCCTAAAAGATAATTGCTTCGGGCGGTTCAGATCCTATAGTTATGCCTTTTCTCAGGATAATTATAAACACCAGGTTAAATAAGCATGTGGAATAGCACAGCATTTTGTAGTTTATATGACATGACAAAGGACTCCAGAAATCCTCTAAGTACAGCCCTCCACTCCCCAGTGAGTGACCCTCCTGTCTCTGACTCTGTGGCAAGGGGATGATGGAAGGTAGGGCTCTGGGGTCAGGAGATCCATGTGTTAGCAGCTTCTGTCTGCCAAGTGATGGGAGATTTCTTGGTTGATCCTTGGGCATTATTCTAGTACAGACAAGTAGAACTAAATTCATATGATTTCCACGTTGTATTAGAGAATTGTCAAGCAATGTTTTTCTTCCTTGTCCCTTCTCTGATTTTCATTTCCCTTCCTTTTGTCCTTCCTCTTCATATAACACAGAGCCTCAGAGGGAGGGAAGGAAGTCAGCAAATTTTGGTCAAAATTGCTCCCCTGGAAATCTGTCAATGATGTTTATTAATTTAATAACAGGTACAGCACATGAATTCTCTCTTTTAATCCTCATCAAAACCTTACAGAATAAAAATTGTTGCCATTTTATAGCTGAGGAAACTAGTCTCAGAGCAGTTAAATAACTTAACCTTGTTCAGTCACAGCTGGCAGGTGGCAGAGTGCGGATTTAGATACAACTCAAATTCTGATGTAAGACTAGAATGATTATATTTTGCTTCATTCCTTACATAGATCATTTCCCCACATATATGTGGTGTGTGAGAACTGTGTGTGTGAACACACATGCATGCATATATAGACTTTCTCTTCCCCCCAGAACTGACTTCCTTCCTAAGCTTCTGTTTTGTTGTTGGTGCTGTCATAACTCTTGGAAGACATGGGGTTACTTTGATTTTATTTCAATAGCGATGTGACCTTAATTCATGTATGCCCAGCATTATTTTCACATGGTTGTTTGAGAGTTCAGAAGAGTCTGTAACATTCTGTTTGTGGAGAAAATACTTTATCATACATGAAACACGATTCTGCTTCTAGAAGAAGCTTGTGGGGGGAAAAATGAGGATTAACACTGGGTCATTCTCTGTTTGCATACACACCTGGCAACATTAGATGGACGTATTTTTTGTTAAAGTCGGAAATATTTTTCTATTGGAGCAAACCAGAACATGTTCTTGTTGTTTTTCTGGAGGTACTTCCTCAAAGTCCAACAGAATTAAAGTGTTGTACCTCATCACACACACTTACTAGGATGTATGCTTAAAGTCCAAACACAACACTCTCCCATCAGAAGCGTCCTTAAGGCCTCTGAGGGCTGTATCTGAAGACCCTTCTCATCCTCACTGTGCTCATTACCCATTAATCATCCCAAGTGTTGAGTTGCTGAAAGAACCCACAGTTTACACAGGATTCAGACAGTTTACATTGGTGGAACAGCTTTATGACAGGCAGAGGAGACAGTACAGCCACACACTTTCTCTTTCCCCCAGAAGGATAGGCTTGGAAAGGGTCCTGAGATCTCAGGCGCAAGCCTCACTGACCTCCCACTACTGGGTTGCACAGTGTGCACATTGTCTCCAGGCCTCTAATTACCAGCAGTGTATGTGTGTTGCAGCTTGATGCCAGGGAGCTCAACTTTCGTCTGTGGTGATGATGGTCTCTCATAGAAGGTGAGCTGGTCACAGATACTTTCTAGCTATGTGATAGGCATAACCTTTGAAATTCACTTTCCTCACTCCCGCAGGCTCCACCAAAACCAGGTGCAACATCAATCCAATGATTATTACTAAACAGTGCTAACAGGCAGATACATCCTGCTCTGAAACAACTGATGGATCCATGATGTAGAATGTCACTTATTGCCAATTAATAGATTCCATGGGCTGGGCACAGTGCATCACACCTATAATCCTTGCACTTTGGGAGGCTGAGGCAGGCTGATTGCTTGAGCCCAGGAGTTTGAGACCAGCCCGGGCAATGGGGTGAACCCTGTCTCTACTAAAAATACAAAAAAATTAACCAGGTATGGTAGCACTCACCTGCAGTGCCATGTTCTTGCCACTGCACTCCAGCCTGGGTGTCAGAATGAGACCCTCTTTCAAAAAAAAAAAAGGATTCCATGTCATTGTCCAAGCATCAGTAACTCTCTGGATATGCAAATTGCCAATTAACATCAGGTGAAATTAACTCATGCTAAGCACTTCTTGGCTTGAATTCCTGAGCCCAGCTGCTAAGGGGTGTTTCAAGAATACTATTAGGAAGAGCTGAGTGCCTCTGCTGCCAATAGCCATCCTCTTTAGGTCCCTGATTTGGTGACTTCTAGGGCTAGGGTGTGAGTCCAGGCACATCCCTGAGCTGAGTGAAGTTGGAGTTGATTTCCACCCCCTCACAGTACTCATGACGGAACGTATATCCTGAGCTGTTTTTAGAGCAGGAGATCAATGCATCTCATTTTCCTTCACTACCCTCAAAGTGTGCCTCTCTTTCATGTACCCCTGTTTTGGTGTAAGAGAACTCTCTTTCTATGCTGAACTTGTTTTTACTATTAATATCAGTAATTTCAGATCCCCAAGTAATATATGAACTTTATAATAGTTTGAGAATAGTTAAGAGAATGAGGACTATTTGGCTTGGAACAAAAACATCTTAGGGAAGGATATAAGAGGTCTTCGAAGATTTGAAGAGCTGTTACATGGAAGGAATTACCCTGATTTTGATTTTTCTACTAAGAGCAGTGGGTAGAAGTCCCACCAATGGGTAGAAGTTGAGGAATTCAGTTGAAGAGAAGGAAGAACACCACCCATCAGTGACAGCTGGCTAAGGGGCATGTTGCTTAGTGGGTTATGAGCACTCAGGCAGAACGATAAACTGTCTGGAATATCAAAGAGTGGATTCCTGCTTTGGGTTCTAGATTGATGGTACTTAAATTGTGTTTCTGGAGTACTGGGATTCCATGGAGGTGCCTGACGTTCAACGTGAGATCCAACAGGAAGGCCAAGTGGGCATAAATTCAAACCCCTATCTCATTTCATCATGGTAGCTCAATTTTTATATGTATTACACATTGGGTTCCATATTATAATTTATTTGATAAAAAACCTTCTATGGTTAAATAATATTTGAAAACTAGATAACCACTGAGATTCAAGCCTGAATATTGTGACCCAGGGTGACCCCAAAGTCTACAAGTCCTCCATTCTTTCAGGGTCCCCTTTCTTTTACTATTTAAATACTGATGTGATGTTGACTGCAAGACATTCTGTTTCCTATCTCAAATTTCCAAGAATTCCTGTAAGCAATTACATTTTCCTGGTTAACACCTCCGACCTCCTGCTTCCAAATGCTCCTCCTCACCCCAGCCATCTCATCGTTACTTCTTAATGCTCCCCTAGGCATATTTGGTCTTCATCATCCCAAAACACGGACATGGTGCTCCTTTGATTCCTTAAGGCAATGCAAACACAAGGCTGCCATCGTTAGTGGTTAACATGGTTTTTGTTGAAGACTTGGGGTGACTGAGGGCAAGTTTTCATACATAAAACTTCATGTATAAACATGAAGCTGGGTGGAAAACATCCAGCATTGTGAGGAACCCCTTCTGATCTTCACCCCATTTTCCTGCCATGTTGAACAGACTAACTTCTCTTTATGTTATTCTGTAAGTTTTAGCCTCTGTTCAAGCTTTGGTTTTTCAGAGCAGGCAATGAAATTAGAAAACACCAAACATAAAAACACCTCTCCTACCAGTATAGACATCTTTTATAATTTTATGAGAGCAAAATTTTATACCCTTTATCTGTGTCTCTGCTATCCTTCCCAAGTGTTAGGCTTCTCTTTGCAGAACTAAAAGGCACATTAAAGCAATTCACCCAACCAAAGCACATTCCTCTCCCCAAGATGAATTTGGTCATTACCTCTGAGGATGGTTTCAGAATCCCCTTAGCATCTCCCTTTTTGTGGTTTTCTGTAGAACTAGCCAATGATTGAAAATTCTTTTTCAACCTAACTGGACTTCATTTTGGGTTGCCCTAGTACTGTGAAGGACTCTACTCTTTGAAGGATTTCAAGGAGAAATGACAGCCGTCTGGGGTCAACATGCTACTTTAAGATTTTATAACTTAGGGGAAGTGGGTAAAATAATTAAGAAAAGAAAAGTGGTGAAGGAGAAGCACCAATCATTCATTCAGCACATCTGTATTTGTGTTTACTATGGGTTGGCCACCATTTAGGCCTTAAGGAAATGGCAGTCATTAAATCAAACAAAATCCCTGCTCTCAAGGAGCCTGCGTTCTAGTGGAGGAAGACAGACAATAAATGCAGGTATAGTATGTCAGTGGGGAATAAGAACTAGGAAGAAAAATACATCAGAGAAGAGAATAAAGAGTAATAGGAAGTACCAGCTGGGCACAGTGACTGACACGTGTAATTCCAGCACTTTGGGAGGCTGAGGTGGGAAGGTCACTTGAGGCCAGGAGTTTGAGACCAGCATGGGCAACATAGTGAGACCCTGTCTGTATAATAAAATAAAATAATATAAAGTAAAATAAAAAAATTTTAAAAAGTAATAGCAGGTAGGGGGTGCTGTATATTTTAAGTATGATAGGAAAGTATCTCTGATAAGATAATATTTGGATAAAGAGCTAAACGAAGTGAGGGAGCAAGTCCTGTGGAAGTGTGTGAGGGAGGAGCATCCCATGCAGGAGGAATAGAAAGCATAGAGGTCTTGAGGAAGCAAGATGCGGGTGCATTAGAGGAAGAGTGAGGAGCCCAGTGGGGCTGCAGTGGAACAAGGGGGAGAGCATGGGTAGTGGCTGTAGTCCAAGAGTAGCAGGGGATGGGTTCACAATGGCCTTGAAAGACCTTTCTGTTATATTCTGAGTGAGTTGGCAAGAAGTTATAGTTGCACTTTGGGAGGCCAAGGAGGGCAGATCACAAGGTCAGGAGATCGAGACCATCCTGGCTAACACGGTGAAACCCCCGTCTCCACTAAAAACACAAAAAATTAGCCAGGCGAGGTCATGGGCGCCTGTAGTCCCAGCTACTCGGGAAGCTGAGGCAGGAGAATGGGGTGAACCTGGAAGGCAGAGCTTGCAGTGAGCCAAGATCGTGCCACTGCACTCAAGCCTGGGTGACAGAGTGAGACTCCATCTCAAAAAAAGAAAAAAAAAAAAGTTATAGTCACGAGAAGCAGATGCCATGGCAGTCAAAGAATTGGCTTTTCTAGTGTTTGAGTATCATGTTTTTCAATATCAAATAGGGGATTTTATAAGGGCCCCCTGGGCTGGCCTTTTGACATTTTCAGCTTCTGCAGAGAAGTGCTGAAAGGGCCCAGTGTGGGTGGGAGAGAACAGGCGTTCTTTGTCTCATTCTCTGCTCTGTCCACGATCCCTGTGGTCCTGCTCACTTCCTGCTTTCAAGGGAAGCAGCTGCTGCTGACTGGTTGCTATTAGGACCAGCCTAGAGCCAAACTGAGGGAAAAAAAATCCCTGCTATTTTACCCGGGCTGACTTTGGGCTGAATTGAGTCTGTCCACTATGAAATGCTGGCAACCACCAAGAATGGAGAAAAATACAAGCACATTTGAATGTTTCATGTCTTTTTAACTGTGTGATTTTACAGTTACAGAGAAGATGAGATAACGACATAATCTAGGGAGGCTGTCTGGCCAAACAGGCCTCATATATGTGCATCTATGTGTGCATGTGAGAGTGTTTATTTCATATGTGTGAGCATGTTTGTGTGTATCTATATGTATATGTGTGTGCACTCATGTGGGAAGGTAGAGGGGTGTAAAGAGGTAAATTATCATGACAATTCTGGGATGGTTTTCCCATTGAAGAGTCCAAAACTGGACTTGGGAGAGCTTTTAAAGGTTGTCAGATCCATGGTATTCAGTCACATTAATCAAGCTCACAAAAGACTAATTAATAATTCAGAAAGCCAATTGCTTAATTTATAGTGAGAGATCAAATTGCCAAGGGGACTGGGGAATGCCTATCTGCTAGTCAGGGGGATTCTCTGGCTAGAACCCTGAGCTCCAGGACCTGCAGGCACCCACATTTGGGGCTGGGGTGCACACACTGCTTGAGGCTGCCTTCCTGTCAAACTCCACATGCTCAAGAGAACAGAGGTGTCTTCACAAGGGAAGCCTGTGACAGTTAAAAGATTGTTTGGTGATCAAGGCAAGGCATGTGGATGGTGTGAATGTCCAACATGATTGAACTGCATGGTCGGCCATGTGGCCCAGATAGTTGGTTTTGCTGGTCGGAGTACTTTCTTCCTGTATCAGCACTGGGCTTCCCTGAGAAATCTTGATACTTTGCTGGGGTCTAACTATTCAGTCTGACTTCTTACATTCACAATTCCTTAAGAAAAAGATGTCTGAGGACTATTTCCCAGACTATAGTTTTCTTTTTTATTTGGTCAATTTTTGATTAGATTTCTGGGCCCTCCCCCTCCTGCTTTTGATCTGAAAACTATTGTGCCTGTTATGGTAACCCTTGTGGATGATAGAACTTCATTTATTATGTGAAGATTCTACTAACTTAACACTCAAAAGAAAACCATTCTTGCAAATGCATATGTCACATTTCACCATCTCCCATGGGTTGACTACAGGTGGGAGGAGGAGGACATTTTCATTCAAGGATTTGGTGTAATTGATGAGAGAGAGCAGTTCAGAACCAGAACCACTTGAAGATCTGGGCTGAGACATGGCTGTGCTCCTTCATATCTATGTGTCTTCAGACCAACTGTTTAGCCTGTCTTAGAGTCATCATTGTAAAATAGGAATAATACTTGCTATGGTTTGAATGTGTTCTCTAAAGGTTGTATTAAAAACTTAATCCCCAATACAACAGTATTCAAAGGTAAGACCTTTAAGAAGTGATTACGTCATGAGGGCTCTGACCTCATGAATGAAGTAATGTCACTATCTTGGGAGCGAGTTTGTCATTGTGAGAACAAGTTTAGTATGAAAGTGAGTTTGGCCCCCTTTTGCTCTCTCTTGTGAGCTCTTTTCCCTTTGTGCCTTCTGACATGGGATGATGCAGCAAGAAGGCCCTCACCAGATGTGAGCCCTCAATTTTGGACTTTCCAGCCTCCAGAACCAAGAGCTGAATGCCAATAATTTTAAATAATAATTAATAATAAATTTTTAAATTATAGACATATAA
>NW_016805021.1:1222355-1387955 GCF_001698545.2 Rhinopithecus bieti
CATATAATTATAATTATAATATATTGTTTTATATATAAAATTATATAATTTCTTTATTATAATTTAATTATAAATTACCCAATTTCAGGTATCCTGTTAGAGCAGCACAAAATGGACTAAGATAGGTGGTTCATTCAGACAGCAAATATTTATCAATTACTAAGATGCCAGGCACTGCAGTAGGTACTAGGCATACAGAAGTGACCAAATTAAACAAACATTCCTGCCCTCAGGTAGCTTATGTTCTAGTGAGAAGAGCATACAATGAAGGCAACAAATACATAAACTGTTTAATATCAGAAAGTGACATATGCTGTAAAGAAAAATAAAGCAGAAAAGTGCTGTTATGACAAGCAAATGAAAAAATTAATGTATGTAAAATCTTGGCAGAGTGCCTGGCATAAAACAACAGCAAACATTTTAGCTGTACTTACTAATTCAACTACAGTTATAGAGCTTGGTGTACCCCTCAGAATGGCACAATGTCCTCTCACACATCTCAGCATGTAGTTAGGCTACCCATGACCACTATATTCCCAATGAAAGTTGAATATTTTTCTGTTTTTGCTCAGGGCAAAAATTCAGGAAAAGTATTTAGAACAACACATAAATTATCCTTAATTTCACCACTCAGAGATAACTGGTGTTAACATTTGATGTATATTTTCCCAAGCTCTTCTTTTTAATTTAGACACACACCACACGTTTTTAAAAATGCAAATAAACTCCCTGCTATCTAATCTGCTTTGGTCACTTAATGCTGTTATGAGTATCTCATGTCAACAAGCACAGATTCACATCGCTATTCTCGTGCCCAGCTGTAGTCCACTGAAAAGATCAACCTTAAACCTTTCAACTGCTCCCTTACTGATTGACACATATCCAATTGACATCCCAAGTTTTCATTTCTTTGAAAATGCTTTGGCTTTAAAGACACTGACTCCACTATTTGACCCCAAGTTTATCTTGATTTTTATCATGGAAAGGTGTATGTTGTTTCCATATTTACTATGAATTTTAATCAGTTTTTATAAACCCAGCAGGGAAGATGAGTAGAACTCTTTCATAGAGCAAGCTTGGTGCCCACTTTCATTTACAGTCAATTCAAAGTCATCATATTCAACTTAAATATATTTTTAACATTCACCATATTAGGACACTACGCTGGCTCCTGCTGGAAGCCAAGATGAGTAAGACATAATTCCTATCTCCAAGGAGGCCATGACAGACACACACACATCTGTGATACAGTATATAGGTCAGAAGAATCATTATGTTTCAAAGTAGGGAGAGAACATATTGGTTTGGTGTACTCATGAAAGGTTGTGCAGAGTTCAGGGCATTTGGGACATGCTTTTATTGTAGTAAGTGGTGGTGAGGATTAGGGAAGTCTGGACAGAGGCAAGAGTATGAGACAAATGGGAAACAGGATGGGTTTGGGGAACCATCAAATCGGACACAGGAAACAAGTAAGGAAGCAGTGGGCAGCAAACCTGGAAGGTACCTTGAGTCCAGTTGATAATAGCTGTTGAGATAACAGGCAGGAGTGTTTTCACTTAACACAGTACACGATGGGGAGTTATTAAAGATATTTGACCTGTGAATAAAGTGGAAGAAGTAGGAGTGATTATAGATGTGAGCTGCCAACTAGCAGGGATAGCTATGTGGTTATGAAATTCTGGAGTGGAATATTGACCAAGGGAAGGGAAAGCAGGAAATAGACGCCAGAGGACTAGGGTATAGAATCTAGAGGCTAGAAGGGGAGATGAAAAGCAAAGAGTTCCAGAGCACACAGACTTTTGAACCTGGGTTCCTGGGAGCATGACTGTGCTACTAGCAAAAGAGGCAACAAAGAACACACAGCAGGCTTGTGGGGAGAGACTTCACTTCAGCTGGGACGAGTTGAGTTTGGGGTCATCCAAATGGAGCTGTCCATCAGGTCTCAAGCTCATGGATAAGCTCAGGGTCACGGGTCCATATCTGGACATTTTCTGCATTCCAAGACTCCCTTACCAGCGTTGTGAACTTGGGGAAAAGTTATTTAACCTTTTCATATCTCAGTTTCTTCATCTGTAAAATTGGAACAATAGAAGGCCTACTCATCCAACTCTTAGGGCTGTTGTGAAGAATAAATTATTTAATACCCCCCAGGCATGTAGAGCAATGCCTGGCATGTAATATGTACAGAAATGTTTGCTCTTTGTCATCAGCATGTTGATTAAGCAAGACTCTTTAGATATAGTCTTAAAAGACATTTTATTTTTGTCTCCTTTGTCCTTTAAAGGTTATTCTGGGGAGAAGTTCTAAATAAAAATGTAGGCAGAGAAACTCAGGAGGACTCAGGTGGCATTCCTTTCTCAGAAGAAATGTCTGAACAAAGACCAGATGGCTGAGTAGAAGTTGGCCAGGTTGACAGAAGTGCATTGTAAGGGCAGGAGGAAGGAGAGGAGAGTGTTCCTGTACAGTAAAGGTGAGAGAGTGAGAGCCTAATGTCTTGGAGGAACTAAAGATGGATCTTTACATCTGTGGAGGTGTTGTGGGAGCTGACTCTGGGGGCTGTGGGAGGGCGGTGGGGTGATTGTGGGGGTATCTGTGGGGTGACTCTGGAGGGTGTGACTCTGGGGTGGTGGTGGAGAGGAATGTCTGTGTTGGGGGGACTCTGTGTGCCTGTAATTGTGGAGGTTCCTGTGGTGTGAGAGTTTTTCTCTGAATATGGCAGGTCTCAACATAAGGCACCATACAAAGCGGGCAGGAAATAAATATTGTTGAAAGTGAAGTCTACAAACTATATAGGTTTTTCATTCTTCTTTAACACAATTTCCCTTCTCACAATTTAAAACCATATGCATCAACTTTCTGCTTTTATTCACTGGAAAATTTTAGATCCATCTTCAAGTGGTTCTTGACTTGGAAATCAGAGGGAGAGAGCTCTCTCCTTGGGTTCTTCATGTAGAAGCTCCCATGGAGTTTGTTTGCTGCTAACCACATTTTCCCAGACAGTAGCAATTGAAGGCAAATAAGAGATTGAAGCCTCAGGGCCAAGAATTATCCTTTAGATGGGGTGAATAAACTTGACACTGTTCAAAGCACAAGCTATCTCAAAGGTCGTTATCTTTAGAAAAAGTGTTGATCAATGATATCTTTCAGGCAATCAACTGTGTTGAAATATAATTTATACTGCTTTTTACTTTTTCTTCTTTCAGTGGATTAAATTATAACCAAGCTTATTTCTTGATTTGCATTTCTCCTTAATTATTCTGAGCTAAGCTCTACCCTGCAGAACTCCAGAAAATGGATAAAATATGCATTTGAGTGTCGAACAGCAGCAGCAGACACCTACACACCAAACCCTGGCTGTGTGGGATGCTGCCATTTTCCCCAAGTCATTTCAGGTCAGAAACACCTCTGCTCCCAAAGAATACTGCTTAGGGGCCCACACATACAAGGTCTCTATGCACCTTCTAATATGAGAATCCGGGAGCAACTCATTGTTCTGCACCCTCTCAAGAATAAGACCAGGGCTATTTTTCTGCTCCTATAGGCATGGAAAGGATTTTCCAATTATTCAGCCCAATAGGAAACTCTGTGAATTACCTCTACAGGGCTTGAAGTTCAAAATCAGAGAATAATTTTGCTTTATTGCAATCCATTTAGCAGAGCTTTCTTTTTAAAATAACATTAATACATATCATTTTGGAACATTTGGAAACTAGAAAATTATGATGCCTAAAATAAAAAAAAGTATCCTCAATTCCACAGAGTTAGGCTCAGCTGGCATGTTCTTTGGCTTTTGGCCTTTTGCTTCATCCCTTCCTATAATGCAGATGCAATGCCTAGAAATGTCACAGGCATCTTACAGCCTTGAAGACATAATTCACAGTCTGAGCATGAAGGAGCATGAAAGTGGAGCCTGGGTTCTCAAAGACATTGTTGAGGCACCATTCTGGTTCTCTACTGCTGCCTCTAAACTTTCTGTTGCTTGAGTTAAATAAACCCCTGTCATTTGAAGCCATTAAAATAGCTTTCTATTGAAGTATAACATACTTTTGGAAAAGTGCATCACAAGTTTACAGCACGATGGAGTTTTTCATAGCTAATGCATGTGTAGACAGTTCCCAAATTAAGAAAAACAACATTATCATCCCTGAGAAGTGACTCCTTGTCACTCCCACTTCTGAAAGTAACCAGTATCTGAAAGTGACCATAGATTAGTTTTGCCAGTTTTTGAACTTTATATGAATCAAATCACATAGCTTTCCCTTTCTGTCTGGTTTCTTCTGATTAACATTCTATTTGTGAGATTTATTCATGCTACTGTGTATAACATTATTTGTTCCTTCTGCTTGTTATGTGATAGTATAATGTATAAATATACCATAATATATTTATTTATTCTGCTGTTCATAGACATTTGAGCTGTTTCCATCTTGGGGCTATTCACATGTAGTACTGCTATGAGCACTCTTGTACATAATTTTTAGTGAATATATGTACATTTTCTGTGGGGTGAATAACCAGGAATAGAATTCCTAGGTCATGACATGGGTATGTCCAATTTTAGTAGATTCTACAGGTATCCAAAGAGTTTCCAAAGTTGTATCAATTTGCACTCCAACCAACAGTGTGTGAGAGTTTCAGTTGATTCATAGCATTGCTACTACTTCATACAAATTGTCTATTTCATTTTAACTCTTCTAACGGTATGTAGTGTATCACATTGTAGTGTAGTTTGTGTTTTCTTGATGGTTATGCAAGTTGAACATCTTTGCATATGTATATCAGCCATGTGGATATCTTTTTTAAAATTTCCTATTCAAATATTTTGGCCAATTTTCTACTATGTTATCTGTGTGTGTGTGTGTGTTTTTAGGGTTTCTGTATGTAGTTTGAATATGAGTCTTGTTGGATATATGTTTTGCTATTATCTCTCCTCTTTCTGTAGCTTAATTTTTTACTCTCTTAATAATTTTGTGATAAACAGAAGTTTTGTTTAAAAAATTCAATTTATCTTTTTTCCCCTTTATGGTTAGAAGCTTTTGTGTTCAATATAAGAAAGTTTGCCTACCCTAAGGTCATGAAGATAGTTTCATATGTTTCCTTTTAAATGCTTTATTTTAGTTCTCACATTTAGGTTTTATATATGGTATGTCTATATACATAAATAATTGATATACATAAAAGTTATATAATTGATTTGTGTGTGTGGCATGAGGTAGAGATCAAAATGAATTTTTTTCCCTCACGGAAAAAAAGTGATCTGATCCTATTTACAAAAAGAAACCTCTTCTCCAGTGCATCTTAATGTTACCTTTGTCACAAATGCTTCAGCCATTCAAATAGCTTTTTGTTATTACTGGCAGCCAGAGAATCATATTTGCTGTATGTGTACATATATGTGTATGAGTGTGTATACACATATGTTCTCCTTCATTCTTTCAACATTCTTTAAGAATATAGTTTTTAATATGTGCTTAATGTTTCCTTGTATTGATGTACCATCCTTTATTTAACAAATACTCTGATGCTGAATATTTAAGTTGTTTCCAACTTTTGGTTATTTTAAGTTGAAAATGAATGATGTTGTCCATAAATATTTGCACAGGCATCTCATTTTCCTTAAATAAGTTCTCAGAAATGGAATTATGGGTTAAAATGTACAACATTTTAAAGGTTTTTGGTAGATACTGCCAAATCAGCATAGAGTTAAACACGACCTGAAAAAATGGGGAGAATGTGCATTTGAAGTGCCTAATTCTGCAGCTGAGAAGCCAATAATACCACTTTAAAATATAAATATATTTATTTGACTTTTTTCAAACAACTTTACTGAAGTTTTCTACTATTTACTTTCTAATGACAACCGAAGTCATCAGATTGGAAATTACTTGACCTAAAAGTGAGATTGGCTGTCCAGGGATACCAAAAACAATTTCAATATAAATGCCTGCCTATTTGTTTCTTATAGTTGAAGCTGAGAATGTGAGCACTAGAGGCAGGCTGTTTTCACATTCCACACATTATTTCTGCTTTCTCTTTTAGTTCATAGATTAGTTTTTTTTTCCTTTCTTTTGCTATTGTCATTTTCTTAAAGTAAGTGTCATACAATTGTTCTTTTTCTTCATTCCCTAAACACCGAGTACAAGCCTGAGTCTTAGTGAATGATTCTCTCTCTCTTAAGGGTACAACGTTTACATTGAATCAAAGAGGTTAATACGAGCTTTTGGATTTTGGAATTATAATGAGATCATCTTAGCAACTACGCTTGAAGCTAATGCCATGTGTTCATTTGCAATTGTATGTTAAGTTGGTTTTGGTCAATCAATGCTAGGTTAAAAAATAGAGACCATGTAGAATGTTCTTGCTCCATTATGATAAATGCTGTGACTCTCAAGGATTCTGCTGTGGACAATGGGATATAGAATTCAATCAATTTGGCACAGTGCCGATTGCTTTCCAGACCGAGGAAAGAACTGACAGTTGGATGAAGAAAGGTTTTGTGGAGGAAGTGCTAATAGCATTGACCTTCAGGAAGACGTCCTATGCTGTTGTAGGCAATCCTGGGTTGGTTATTATAGAAAGTGCAGAGGAGATCACTGGATCAGAGGACTTAGGCAAAAAGCACAAGTGGGCGTTCCTGAGGAAGCCAGCAGATGAACTGCCCCAAATCCAGGAGTCGTCTTGCAGCCTATTCTGAGCTCCTTCTCAGTTTGTGTACAGAACCTCATAAACCAAGATAGGTATGGAGGGGGACGGGGAGAGGTCCCCTGGCTCTCAATCTTGCTCAGCATTCTGAGTCTGAGCTTTCTTTTGTTGTTTCTTCCTTTCTTTTTCTTTCTTTCCCTAGCCTCCCCTCCCCTCCCCTCCCCTTTCCTCTCCTCTCCTCGCCTTTTCCCTCCCCTCCACTCTCCTCTCCTCTCCTCTCTCCCTATACCAAGTTCTTCCTCACTGTCTGAGCCCCCTCAGTCAATTGCCTGGAGTTCTTGACACTGAGGCTCATAAGCCAGGGCCTGTTGAAAGTAAGCAGCACAGACACAGACCTGCAGTCTTCTATTATCTCCTCTGGTAAGACATCTCAGAGACGATGCTCAGCTCCTGGACATGGCATTGGTGGGTGGGATAATGATTACTTGTCTAGACTGTAGCCTGACTAGATGGAGTTATATCTAGTCACTTGCCCAGGGAGGGACCAAGACATAGTCAGGTCCAGCATCTTCTCATGACACAAGACATCCCCACCCTGTAGTTCCAGTTCCACTGCTTTTGATTTCAGTGATGCCAACAAGAGCTAATTGGTTCTATTTCAAGTATGTTGGGGAAAAAAGTTCCTATTTCTTTAGTTAGGATAGGGTAGGTTATACTTCAACAACAAAGCCCTGGACAGCTCAATAGCTCACAGACCAAAGGCTGCTTTCTTACTTTTGCCGTATGTCCATTGTGGGTTGGCTGTGGCTCTGTCCCATGTCATCCTCACTCTAGGACCCAGGCTGATAGAGCAGGCTCCATCCAGAACATCACTATCTCTTGCAAGGTGATGGCAGGAGGCAGGGCATGGGAGGTGGGCAGTGGAGATCTCAGTGAACCACTTATTGGTTCTTAAAACTTCTCTTTGAAGTGATACAAGGTTCTTCTGCTCAGATTCCATTGGTCAAAGTAAGTCATGTACCCAAATCTACTGTCAGTAGAGTGAGGAAAGATAATCCTGCCCAAGAAAGCGGCATGGAATGTTTGTGAAAAATAATACAGTAGACCACATGTAGTCACCAGAGGTTTAGAGATCATCTCTATGCTAAAGACCCTTAGGCTGGACGTTCTTAGACTTTTCGTGCATCAGAATTATCAGAATTCAGTAGGTCTGGGATGTGTGCTGAGAAGTTGCATTTCTAACAAGTTCCAATTGATGCTGAGATGCAGATGCAGCTGGTCAGGAGACCACACTTTGAGTGGTTTCAGAACCACTGCCTTAGGCTATTAGGGAGCCCCCAGAGCAAGCACCTCATCCATGCCCCAGGGCATATCAGCTCCTGTGAGAGGCCTTGCCCACATACTTCTCTTATTGCTGACCACTATTTTAACAGAGGGCAACCAGATATTTATTTCCAAAGATGCTGAGAAAAGAACTCTCTAGTATTTTATTTCCAAGTGTCAAATGTCCTGAAGGAAGTCCGGAACCAAGCAATGGGGACATCACAATCAAGAAAGTTTCTGGCAGGAGCCAAGGCTCGGGGTGGGGGAAGCAATTCTCAGACCTGGTGGCTCCATTATGATACAAATGAATTCTAAGTGTCTTTTAATTTTTCTTACACCGAAATGTTCTTCAAGAAAATGAAAATGATGTTTTGGCTCAGGGACAGACAGGCAGACTAATGGAGTGGAATCAACTGCCCAGAAATTGACCTGATATGAAAACTTGAAATATGATAGAAAGTAGCATTGATGGCAGTAGGAAAGGATTGCCTACTCAATAAATAGTACTAGGACATTTATCTATCTGGAAAAAAATTAGATCCTACAAAGTTCTCATTTATACTTAATCCAAGCAAGAACATTTATTTTCCTTTGTAACCACAATACAGGCACCAAACTTATGAAATGAATATTAATATATTACTATCATCTAATAATGCTCAGATTCCCATTCAAGTTTCATTAATTGTCCCAATAATGTCATTTATAGCAAAAGAATATAGTTCTGAATCATACATTGCATATAGTTATGTCTCTTTAGTCTTTCTCAATCTGGAACAATTCCCAAGTTTCTTCTTGTCTTTGATAATCTTTTATTTATTTATTTTATTTTATTCTTTTTGAGATGGAGTCTCGCTCTGTTGCCCAGGCTGGAGTGCAGTGGCATAATCTCGACTCACTGCCACCTCCGCCTCTCAGGTTCAAGCGATTCTCCTGCCTCAGCCTCCTGAGTAGCTGGGATTACAGGTGCCTGCCACCACACCCGGCTAATTTTTCTATTTTTAGTAGAGACAGGGTTTTGCCATGTTGGACAGGCTGGTCTTGAATGCCTGACCTCAGGTGATCTGCCCGCCTCAGCCTCCCAAAGTGCTGGGATTACAGGCGTGAGCCCCTGCACCTGGCCAATAATCTTTTATTTTTTTAAATCCTACTTTGGTCCAATAGAATTGACTTTGATAACCTTGACCCTTTTAAACAAGTTATTTTATAGATTCATTTTGTATTTGGATTTCCCTTATGTCTTCACATGATTCCATTCAAGTTATTTCCTTTTTGATAGGAATATTGCAAAAGCAATGCTGTATTCTTCCTGATGTATTCTATCAAGTGGCACACAATTTTGATTTTTTTCCATTATCGATGTTAACTTTGATCACTCAATTAACATGAGATACGATTTTAAACTCACCTATCTGACAAACATGGAAAAGTCTGATAATGTCAAATATTTGCAAGAATATGGAGCAAGAGAAGCTGTTTTACACTGCTGAGAGGAATATAAAATGATATAAATTTAGAGAGTAATTTGATGATCCCTAGTAATTTGAAAATGCACGTACTCTATAACCACCAATTCCACTCCTGGATACATTGTTAGAAAAACAAATGCACATTTACCAGGAGACATCTATAAGAATATTCACAGAAAACAACCTAAGTGTCCATCAATAGGACAACAATGCATAAATTATGGGATAGTGGTACAGTGGAATATTATAGAGTACCAAAAAGGAAGAAACAGAGCAACAACAGGCTGAAAATCAATCAATGTGGCTGTCCTTTGAAAAATAAATATCTTAGGCAAAAAAGGCTATAGAAGAATACATACTGAATGATTCCATTTACCTAATGTTAAAAAAGCATATAATACTAAACAATGTTTTGTAAAGCTATCAAGAAAAGCAAGGGAACAATAAATACAAATTCAGGATAATGATAAGCTCTAGGAAAGAAAGAGAGGAATGCATACTTCCAGAAGGAGTTTGTATTAGTCCATTTTCATACTGCTGTGAAGAAATACCTTAGACTGGGTAATTTATAAAGAAAAAGAGGTTTAACGGACTCACAGTTCCACATGGCTGGGGAGGCCTTACAATTGTGGCAGGAGGCAAAGGAGGAGCAAAGGCACTTCTTACATGGTGGCAGGCAAGAGAGCATGTGCAGGGGAATTGCCAGTTACGAAACCATCAGATCTCGTGAGACTTACTATCATGAGAACAGCACAGGACAACCCATCCCCATGATTCAATTACCTCCCACTGGGTCTCTCCCATGACATGTGGGAATTATGGGAGCTAATTCAAGATGAGGTGAGATTTGAGTGAGGACACAGCCAAACCATATCAGAATATTTGGGGGCTTCAACTATTATTCTGGTTTTTATTTTTATTTTTTTGAGACAGGGTCTCCACTTTGTCATCCAGGCTGGAATGCAGTGGCATGATTACAGCTCACTGCAGCCTTGAACTCCTGGGCTCAAGTGATCTTCCTGCCTCAGCCTCCTGAATAGCTGGGACTACAGGTGCACATCACCACACCTGGCTAATTATTTATTTACTTATTTATTTATTTATTTATTTAGATGGAGTCTCTCTCTGTCACCCAGGCTGGAGTGCAGTGGTGAAATCTCGGCTCACTGCAACCTCTGCTCCCAGGTTCAAGCAGTTCTCCTGCCTCAGCCTCCTGAGTAGCTGGTGCTAGAGGCCCAGCTAATTTTTCAGGTTTTTTGTTTTGTTTTGTTTGGTTTGTTTTTTTCAGTAGAGACAGGCTTTCACCATATTAACCAGGATGCTCTCAATCTCCTGACCTCGTGATCCACCCACCTCAGCCTCCCAAAGTGCTGGGATTAACAGGCGTGAGTCACCACGCCCGGCCTAATTTTTAAATGTTTTTGTAGAGACAGGGTCTTGCCATGTTGCCGAGGCTGGTCTCGAGCTTCTGGCTTCAAGCCATCCTCCCGCCTTAGCTTCTCAAAGTGTTAGGATTACAAGTGTGAGTCACCATGCCTGGCCTTATTTCATTCTTTATAAGGGAAGAGAGGAGAATGGGTTCAGGAAAGAGTTTATGAGGTCTTCAGCTGTTGTCTTATTCTTTCTACCTTATACATAAATTGTAAATCTCCTTTCGTTTGCATTAACTATTCTATAATGTTTTAAAAAAAATAGGTAACATTTCACATGCTCAGTTTTCTGCTTTTGCCATGGGCTGATGGAAGTTTCTTCTGGTCTTGGGCTAGCATTTGAAAACCATGCCCTAGCTCACATTGTTGGTGCAGAATCACATCCCCAGCCCACCAACCCTGGCACTCATTTTACTCATTCTCAGACTGACCATTTCTCCTAGTTTGCCCATGATAGTCTTTGCATATACCTGTTAATATGGTTTGGCTGTGTCCCCACCCAAATCTCATCTTGAATTGTAGCTCCCATAACTCCCACGTGTTGTGGGAGGGACCCAGCAGGAGATAACTGAATCATGGGGGCGGTTTCTCCCATACTGTTCTCATAGCAGTGAATATGTCTCACAAGATGTGACGGTTTTTATCAGGGGTTTACCCTTTCACTTGGCTCTCATTCTCTCTGCCGCCATGTAAGAAGGGCCTTTTGCCCTCTGCCATGATTGTGAGGCCTCCTCAGCTGCATGGAACTGTGAGTCCATTAAACCTCTTTCCTGTGTAAATTACCCAGTCTCAGGTATGTCTTTATTAGCAGTGTGAAAACAGACTAATACACCTGTTACCCAGTCTAATTATGAATAGTGCTTTCAAAAGTGTTCTGGTTTGGAAGGTAAATTATATCAAGTCCTACCTACATGTATACAACATCTTCATCCTCAAGAGTTCAGATGGTTAAAGAACTCACAGACCTCATCCATTTTATAGGTGATGGGAAAGCATCCCTGAAAGAACATGTGATTGAAGTTGGTCCAGCCACTGGCCACTCTCAAAACTGGAGCCGGATCTTGAGTTTCCCCATTTCCTCCAAGTGCTCTGTTCTTGTGCTGCTTCTGCCTTAACTAAGTCTTACAGTAGAACTGGAAAATGCTGACCCCACAAACAGGAGTGATTTCATTAACATCACTGATTCTCATGTCTAAAACAAGATTTAGGGAGATGGCCTTTTGAGAGTACACAGCAGATTGCTGGGAGGTTGGCTGCAATTCAACATGACAACTGCAGCTTATTTTTTGATTTGTAGTATCTCTGGGTTATAACTCATAGAATAAGTCTTTGGCGTATGAACCTTACGCAAAAGTTATCTGCCACGATGAGCTAAAAATCCACAAAACCACAATAAATGCCTCTTGTGTGAGGACCTTTGTCCATCTCGCTCAATATTCTGCCTTTAGCAGAAGTCACTGTCATGGGGGCATCGTTGTCCTTCCTGGCATGAGTGAGGATGATGGGTGAAGACAGAAGATGCAGCAGTCTCAAGTTCTGCTTAATAACAAAAAATGCACTAATTCAGATCCCTGAAGGACTACAGTTTTAACCTGGATATAAATAATTATCTTGGTTTATTATCAACTATGTAGTATATAGTAATTCATTTGTCCAGAGGACCACCTATTAGAAGCTTCAAAAGGTTCCCGCTGTTTATTTGCATTTTGCTCTTGAGGTATAATTAACATATAGTAAGCTGCACATAGTTACAGTATACAGTTTGGTGAGTTTTCACATATCTGTAAAACTATCACCACAATAGTTTTACATTTTAAGATAGTAAACATATCCATCACCCTAAAAGTTTCCTTGTGCCTCTTTATAGTGAATCCTCACTGTCTACACAACCCTGTCCACACTGACCTGCCCTCTATCAGTACAGATTAGTTTGTGTTCTCTAGAATTTAATATAAACAGAATCATACAATACATACTTTTTTTTTTTTTTTTTTTTTTTTTTTTCTAGTTTCTTTCATTCCATGGAGATGCCATCCCTGGCATTGTGTATACCAGTAGTTCACGCCTGTTCATTGCTGAGTAGTGTTCCATTGTGTGGCTATACCACAATTTGTTTATTCACTTGTTGATGAGCATGTAGGTTGCTTTTAGTTTTGGGCTATTACAGATAGGCTGCTATGAACATTCATGTACAAATCTATGCATAGACACATGATTTCCTTTCTCCTGGCTAAATACCTAAGAGTGGAATGTCTGGATCATGTGATAGATGTGTGCTTAAAGTTTTAAAGGAACTGCCGAATTTTCCAAAGTGGTTAAACTATTTAAGATTCCCACTAGCGGTGCATGAGAGCTCCGGTTTTTCCATATTATCGCCAACATTTGACTTGGTCAGTAGTCTTTGTATTTTAGAAATTCTAGTGGATGTCTAGATGTATAGTTTAAATTTGCTTTTCCCTGATGATTAATGATGTTGATAATCTTTTCATGTGCCGTTTGCTTTTTTTTTTTGGTGAAGTTTTTTTTTTTTTTTTTTTTTTTTTTTTTTGAGATGGAGTCTTGCTGTCGCCCAGGCTGGAGTGCAGTGGCCGGATCTCAGCTCACTGCAAGCTCCGCCTCCCGAGTTCATGCCATTCTCCTGCCTCAGCCTCCCCAGTAGCTGGGATTACAGGTGCCCGCCACCTCGCCCAGCTAGTTTTTGTATTTTTTAGTAGAGATGGGGTTTCACCATGTTAGCCAAGATGGTCTCGATCTCCTGACCTCATGATCCGCCCGTCTCGGCCTCCCAAAGTGCTGGGATTACAGGCTTGAGCCACCGCACCTGGCCGAAGTGTTCATTTTTAAACTGGATTATTTGACTGTTATTAAGCTGTAAGAGTTTCTTTTATATATTCTAGATAAAAGTCCTCTGTCCAAGATACGTTTTTCACATATTATTTTCCCAATCTGTTGCTTGTCTTTTTCATTTTCATAACAGTATCCTTTTTTTTTTTTTTTTTAGACAGGGTCTCACTCTGCTGTCCAGGCTGGAGTGCAGTGGCATGATCTCAGCCCACTGCAGCCTCCACCTCCCGGGTTCAAGTGATCCTCCTGTGTCAGCCTTCCAAGTAGCTGGAACTACAGGTGCACACCACCACACTCAGCTAATTTTTGTAGAGGCAGGGTTTTATCATGTTGCTCAGGCTGGTCTTGAACTCTTGGGCTTGAGCAATCCACCTGCCTCTGCCCCCCAAAGTGCTGGGATTACAGGCGTGAGCCACCGTGCCCAGCCATAACAGTATCTTTTAAAGAGCAAGAGTTTTTCATTCTGTTGAAATCCAGTTTATTGATTTTTTTCTTTAATAGTTCCTACTTATATCCCATTTAATAATCCAAAGTTACTAAGACATTCTCTTGTGTTTTCTTCTAGAAATTGTATAATTTTAGTTCTTATGTTTGAGTCTATGATCCATTCTGAGTTAATTTTTGTATATGGTGTGAGATAAATGTTGAGGTTCCTTTTTTAACATATAACTACCCAGTTGTTCCAGTATCATTCATTGAAAGGATTATCCTTTTCTATTGAAAATGTCTTGGCATCTTTGTTGAAAGTCAATTGGCCATATATTTATGGATTCCCCATTCTGTTCTATTAATCTCTATGTCTATCTTTGTGCGAGGACCACATGACTTAAATTACTTTTAAACTTTATATATATATAGTTTATTTTACTTAATTACTTTATAATGTTTGAAATCAGTTCTTCTAATTATTTTTTATATGAAGCCTACCAAACTTACTTTCTTTCTTTTTTTTTTTTGAGAAATGGGATCTCACTCTGTCCCCCAGGATGGAATGCAGTGGCATGACATAGCTGACTCCAGCCTTGACCTTCTGGGCTCAAGCAATCCTCCCATCTCAGCCCCCTGAGTAGCTGGGTCTACAGGCACGAGCCACCATGGCTGGTTAATTTATTTTATTTGTAGAGACAGGGTCTCACTATGTTGGCCAGGCTAGTCTGAAGCTCCTGGCTTCCAGCAGTCCTCCTGCCTCAGCCTCCAAAAGTGCTGAGATTACAGGCATGAAACACTGTCCCTGCCTCAAATTTTTTAGAATTTTGCAAACTTCAATAAAAACCCTATCTAGCCTTTGTCTCTATAGACCGAGAAGTCTTGATTTTTTTCTACATTTTCCCTATCCAGAATCTTGATAATTATTTTAGTGGTTCTTTATTCCATTGCTTCTATTCCAGATGTGTTTTCTTTGGGTGTGTAATGTGTGTGTGTGTGTGTGTGTGGGTGTGGGTGTGTGTGCATGTGCATGTATGGATGTAAGGCACAGTGCTTGGCACATGAGCGAGCACAGAAAAAGTAGCTTCTCTTCCTCTAACTATTATCATTGTCATTGATGCAAGTGCAGTTTGCTTTCCAACATCTTTCCAAAATATATAAAGCCACTCACTCTAGTCTTGGTCCCAGCAATTATCCCAGGTTAACTTCTTCAATAAACTTACAATGATTCCTAGGTTCCATGTTAGCTATTCTAGTGGATGCATTGAGGTATCTCATTGTGGTTTTAATTTGCAGTTCCCTGATGATTAATGATGTGGATTATAATGATGTTGTATACTTCTTAGGACATAATAGAAAACTCAGATATTATTATTATTATTTAAATTATTTCTCCCTAATTATATAACTGTACCCTTTTCACGCTGATTTTTTTCCAGGATCTTGCCCATTCACCTGTCTTCGAGAGAGCATTCTGTGGTTTGCCCTGATCAAATTAGCATTTAATTACCTGAAAAGACACCTGAAAACAGGAGATTTCCTTATTTTCAGAACCAGAGATTTCCCTGGTTACTCCCTTTCAGATTTTTAAATAAGAGTTGTCCTGCAGTGATCCCAAGACCCTGCTGGGACATCTTCTCCATTGAGAGATACATTTACTTGTCTCTATCCTTTGTTTGCTGTCTTAAACTTGTGTTCTATTCATGACAAAACTTTCCAATTCCTAACCACAACTCCTAAAATTACAGTCTTTAAGAGTGGGGTGTCTGTGTGTGTGTGTGTGTGTGTGTGTGTGTGACTAGGTCAATGGGTTGGGAAAATTCAAATCATGAACTCACTTAGCAACATGCAACATTAGGCTTATATTCCTGCCTCTGTTGCTTGATGAAACCAGTCAAATTTCTGTTCAAGTTTCAGCAAAATTCCACTTTAAGTGATGATATGACTTTAAGTGGAGGAAACTATCTTATAGCATTTTGGAGGAAAAGGAAGGGAGGCTGACAGGCAAAGTTGTTAAATGTTAAATCAAAAGCTGAAAAGTCATTGAATGCAAAATAATTCAAACTTCAAGTGAGAGAGTTCATGAGGGACTTCTCAGCATGAAGGGAAAAAATGTCAAACCAGCAGTAATTGAAGGAAAAGTCAAATGGAGGGTGGAAGTCTCCCTTTCTCAGAAGTAAAGGGCTACTCTGTCTTTATTGCCTCCCCCAGTCTCCCCGCTTTTTAAAATGGGGACGAGGAAGGTGATAAAGCCTAGAGAAGACAGATGAAGGGAGGGCAGGGCAATCTGCTGGCTGAGCAAGAGCGGCAGGGGCAGAGGCCGAGAGGCCCCACCTTGGGCTAAAAGGGTCTGAGAACTGGGCAAAAAGCTGCCAACAGCTTTAATGCCAATATGCATTAAGGAGGGTGACCTTACAGAAATAGAAAACATGACCTCTCTCTAAAATCTAGAGAGAAACGATGAGGATATTAGCTAGTTAGGAAAAAAAAGTCATTGTGGATTGGGGTATTAAAAGACTTTAGAGATTGCAGAGCCCACCCCTGTTTTATAGATGGCCAACAGCTGAGAAAAATGAGCCATGGGTCCAAACTAGGCTACCAAAGTATAATATGTTTGTATTTGAACTAACAAAAGATAATGCCCCAATCTTCAAAGAAATTGTACAGTCCTAAAAGATACACTTTTTAAAATCTCGTTGTTTTATGTAACACTTAGCAACATCAGATCTCTGTTTGAGAAGCACCAGTTTCATTATCTTGCCCTAGGCCACAGCTTGTTTCATGAAATTGTTTTTTGGTTTGTTTGTTTTGTTTTGTTTGAGATGGAGCCTCGCTCTGTCGCCCAGGCTGGAGTACAGTGGTGTGATCTCAGCTCACTGCAACCTCTGCCTCCTGGGTTCAAGCAATTCTCCTGCCTCAGCCTCCCGAGTAGCTGGGATTACAGGCGTGCATCACCATGCTCAGCTAATTTTTTTGTATTTAGTGGAGACAGAGTTTCCCCATGTTGGCCACACCGGTCTCGAACTCCTGACCTCAAGTGATCCACCTGTCTCAGCCTGCCAAAGTGCTGGGATTACAGGTGTGAGCCACCGGGCCCGGCCAGAGATTTAGCATAACCTTTCCTTAGGAAACAGAGATCTGATGGTGCTAAGTGTTACATAAAACCACAAGATTTTTAAAAAGCGTATCTTCTAGGACTATACAATTTCTTTGAAGATTGGGGCATTATCTTTTGTTAGTTCAAATACAAACATAGTATACTTTGGTAGACTAGTTTTAAATGTTGTTTTAAAGTCTTTTGAAAGAAATAATGGCCCTGAGTGGTGGTTCACACCTGTAATTGTAGCACTTTGGGAGGCCAAGGTGGGAAGACTGCTTGAGACCAGGAGTTCAAGGCTGCAGTGAGCTGCAATCACACTATTGCACTCCAGCCTGGGGAATGGAGTGAGAGGAGAGGAGAGGAGAGGAGAGGAGAGGAGAGGAGAGCAGAGGAGAGGAAAGGAAGGAAAGAAGGAAGGAAAGAAGGAGAAGGGAAGGAAAGAAGGAAGGAAGGAAGGAAGGAAGGAAGAAGAAAGAAAGGGAGAGAGAGAAAGAAGGAAGGAAGCGAGAGAGGAAGGAAGGAAAGAGAGAAAGAAGGAAGGAAGGAAAGGAAGGAAGAAAGAAAGGGAAGGACGGAAGACAGGAAAGAAAGAAAAGAAAGAAAGATCATCATGTCTGGTGCTTAATCAAAAGTTCCATACATTTTAATTTTTTAAAAAATAGATATGCTAGTTGAACAGTGTTGTGACATGCAAGTTCAACGCTATGTACCAGAGGCAGAATGGATCAGGGCCAAGGAAGACAAGGGCCTTCACCCCTGCCACCCTCATCTCTAGCCTGGGCCTAGTTTGGACTGCTATGAGAGCCTTCAACTTGTCTTCCTGCCTCCTGTCTTGCCCTCTTCCAATCCATCTTCTGCACTACGCCTCAGAGTGACCTCTCTAAAATACAATCTAATTATATCACTCTCTTGCTGAAACTCTTGGTAGCAACTCACTGACCACAGCATAGATTCAAAACTCCTTAGCATCCCTGTCCTCTTCTCTGCCCTTCTCTCTAGTAGTTCCCCTACTAACACAGACATTCAAGGTCTAATGATTCCTTCTTACCTTAGCTCATCAGGCCAGCTTCATCTCTGTGTCTTTGCTAGCAGTTCTCTTCTGCCCTGAATGTCCTTCTCCCCTTCCTTCTCTACTTAGAGAACATCCCCTCAATGCTCAAGGTTCAAAGCAGACCGAGCCCAGTGGCTCCCAGCAATTTGGGTGGCCAAAATTGGAAGATCACTTGAGATCAGGAGTTCAAGACCAACCTGGTCAACCAAGGGAGACCCCCATCTCTATATTTAATAAAAAAAAAAGACTTTCCTCATATTCCCAGTTAAAACTGATCATCCCTATGATGATGTCTCACTCCTTCTTGCACACTTATCATAACACCTATAATATTTTATTGCACTTATTTATATACAAATTTATGTTAGAGAAATCAGTGGTTTTCAAACTTTAATGCATATAGTTTGCATTAAGACTTATCCAGTGTATAAGACTCATCCAAGAAATTTCTTTAAAATGCAGAATTCCTTGGCTTCACTCTCAAAGATTCTGCTTCAGTAGGCTGGCATCAGAGGGGTTCACAGACACTTCTGAGCCTAAGGAAAGCTTATGCTAAAGCAGGTCTGTCTTTACCTGCGTGAGGCACCATTTTGCCAAGGACAGAGGGCACTGCTGGTTTGTTCCGCCCACTTCTCCCCAATCATTGACTCACAGGAGTATGAGCTTGAGAGGCCCCAACACCCACTTCTTCCCCTCCTACTCTCTCGGGGGTAAAATATGCAAAACTCATTTATATTCCCACAAGTAGGTGAGAATAACATTCTGGGCCATCACCATTCAATAATGGAAGCTTTGTGCAAAGTAGTGACAGGTGAGAGGAATGATTTCATTTTTCACTTCGACAATTGGGTGAAGCAGATTCCTGGCAGTTCTGCAAAGGTTTTATGCCCACATAGTTACCCAAGGGATCTGCTTAGCAACCAAGAGATACTGCAAGGAGAAGAAAAAAGCAGCGGCATCTTGTAACTGAGATGCTGGAGTACAGACAGGAGAGAGGGGACAGCCCTGCCTAGGGGCTACTGCTTGTTCTCTGGTCTCCAAAGAGACTGGTCCTGAATGTCCCACCCCCTCTCCCATCCCCAGAGCCCGTGCAGAGTTCACCGTGCTGGGAGCATCATTCCCCAAGGGGTCTGGCTATGCTTTACTAGATTGCTTCTTTGTGCAACTGTTTTCCAACCTATTTGTTGGAAGTTTTGAGGGAGTTCAATAAATAGCATCTTCTTCTATGCCTGGGTTTTGTACTGAGAAATAGACCAAAAAGGAGGCATTTGGCAAAGTAAATATGACCAGTTCCCTAATAAAGCTGATATTGCAGAATGAGGTTTGTCTCTGCAGGCAAGGGGGCTTTTTAATATTGAACTCCAGAATGGAATTTAACTCCCCCAAACAATAGCCCCTCCAATCCTCCCCTTTTCCCACAGGCAGGGCCCTACCCTCTAATCTTACCATGAGCTAGGACAATCCAGAAGACTTGCTCTTGGATGGCAGGTTGACTCCCTAGAGGAAGGGGAGTGGCGGGCTTTGGGCAATCCCCGTGTCTCTCCTATACCACCAAGCTAGTAACTCCTTCAGCCTCCCAGGGCAGAGTGAGTCAGGGGCCTAGAAAAACCTCAGGGTTACCTTCCCAAGGAAGGAAACATCAGACTTGAATCCAGGCATTTCCCCCAACCCAATCACGTTTACTGGTAAAAGATTTGGGAAATACAAAAAAAGTAAAAGAATAAAATAAAAATTGTAAGATATACTATATTTTTTCTATTCTAAGGCACTTATCTCTTACTTTATCATGTTTCTTAAATCAGGATGGGTTTTACAATTGATACATGTTTAATGTTCTATTATTTCTTCTTAAAAGACTTTTATTAAACATCCAGTGCCTCTTTGAGTTGTTAGTATCTTAGAAATAAAGAAATATGGTAAATTTAATTTTTTCTTAAAAGATAGCTATTATACTAGCATATCTTCCTGTGCCAATAAGTAGTGAAGACTTGATGTATGATAACTACAAAATGTCTCATCATCTGAATGTTCTAGAATACACTCGACTCATCTCTACTCCTTGGCATTTAAGTTGTTGTTTTGCTTTGTTTTAGTATTGTAGATAAATTTCCTTGTGTCTAAATCATAGCTCCAAATATGATTTCTTCCTCTCAATAACAGGTCCTCCACTTCAGCATATTAACCTTTTAAAATCTCTTGGCTTCCTATGTCCATATTGTCCCTCGAAGCAGTTATCCAGCTTAACTTCTAATCAGTATTGCCTGAGAATCCTCTTAGGCAATTGTGCTGAGAATTGTCTCTCAGCACAGTTGCCATCTCTGAATGTGATAGGGCTCTGTTGTAAGGTGGCTAGTCTTTTTACAGATTCAAAGATTGTCCATCTTATTGTTTATCCTGTCACTCCTTGTCAACCCTCCCTCCTTCAAGTCCAGTCCAGAGCGTCCTGGAAGAAAATGAACAAGCACAGAGGACAGGGTCAAGCACACGCATGCTCAATGTTGCCACCAAGCTTTGCCACCAGATCCAACACAGTACCATACAGTGCGCTGCTAGGTTAGGCTGGCTGATGTGGAGAGTGGTTTTGCCTAGGTGAGAGACAATCCCACAGCCAAAGCAGGCAAAGAAGCACCCACAGACAGCCTCCCCTCTGTCTACACCCATGGCTTCCCCACTGCAAGGAGGCACCATGGAGCGAGCACTGCCCAGGCAGCAGCAGGCACAGCATTTGTCTGGATGCCTGGAGCATGCTGGTTTTGTTCCTCCCCACACCCCCTTCTCTCTCTCTCTACCCCACTGTTCAGGATTGGAAGGACCTGCGTCCTCTGGAGGCCAAGGAGCATCACTGATGTGGGTGCTGGGCTGTGTCTTTGCCTCCAACAAGCCCTCCAGAGGCAGCAAGGGGAGGTGCAGGCCTGGGTTGGATGGTGCCACACAGCACATCTTAAGCAGCAGCTACCCTGGAAAGGACAGCACTAAGTGCTGGAGGAAAGACAAGATCTCATTTCTGTTGAGAGCTGCATATGGCACCCGTTCCACGGATCCCGTTCCCATTCCGACCCATCTGCTCAGTCCTTGGGTATAGGCAGGGGACTCTGCTGGGGAGGAGCACCATGAGCTCGCTCCTCAGAACCATGGGCAGAAGCAGACTGGACCGTGGCAAAAGCAAACCTGGGTGTTTAATAGATAAAAAAATCTTTTCAACTCTTGGCTCTCCAGAGAATAATGTACCAAAACAAAATGGATCCTGAGGACATCTCTCAGCAGGATGACTTCTACCCAGGTTAAGTAGAAAATTCCAGGAGCTTAATATGCCCAAATCACAACTTATTCTTTACCTGCTTCTCCACTGGGGTAGAGATCCTCTTGGGGGCTTCAGCTCAAGTGTTTTAGAATAGAATTTGGTTGGACTATTCTGGGTTAGATGGCTCACAGATGGGCTAAGCTCCTTCAAGCTCTGGCAGTTTCTGTTTAAACAGTGTCTAGAATTAACAGGCTTATAGGATTTCCCAACCAGCTAATGCATTAGGGTAGGGTTCAGTGGTAAGAGTCCAGTGAGAATTCCCAAGGGTCACTGCCAGGACAGTGGATTGAGGCAAGAGAGAAGGGCAGTTTGAATGGCCAGTCTGTAAGTCTCAGGGTCTAAGGAAGAGACTCTTTCTTGAAATAGGGCAGGAGAGCAGACTGTTTGATTTGCAATTGTGGGGTAGATCCCCTCAGAGAGACAGCAGCCTTCCCTGGGGCTTTCCTTTCAAAGGGTCTCAAAGGAGATTTGGAGGGAACTTTCCAAGGGTCAGCATCTTATCAGTCCAGTAGGGCTCTCAGAGTTGACCCAAGCATTTTATTCAACCCTGGCAGAGCAGAGAAGATTGGGGAAGTTGAGTCAGACACAAGCCCATGCCCCATAGATCCTCACAGGAGAGGCAGAAAGGGTGCCTCTGGGCTTATTTTTCCTGAGGTTCCATCTGTAAATGAGACTTACTGCCTGGGGCAGGGTGGGGAATAACCTGTGGGTCTCTACAGCCAGCTAGGGAGAGGAACTTGGTCAAGCCCCCTGAACTGGGTTGGTCTCTATGTTAGGAGAATGGGGGGAGCCCGCAGCTGCAGCTGGAGGGAAAGTAGCCTTCTGTATTGGGGCTTCACCATTATCAACACCTCAGGGGCTATACCTTTGCCCACCATGTGAAAGAGACATCATGGAATGTAAAAAAAAAAAAAAATAAGAAGAAGAACTCAAAGGTAATAAGGAAGATTTAAATCCTATAATCAAAGAAAACTAAAAGGTTAAGATGGGCTGAAAGTCAAACATTTTAAACAGAAAAGACATTTAAAATAAACTTTAAAATAAGCAAGTTTGTTTCATATTTCAATACAAAAAAGGAAGAAAAAACCTAAAATAAGTTGTTTTTTAAAATGAGAGAAATAAAAGACCTCAAGTTCAAAAAGTAAAATTTAAGAAATTTTAAACTATGAAGTTGGAAGAGAGTTAAAATCCCAGTGAAAGAACGTTGAGGTTTTGTTTTGTTTTGTTTTGTTTTTAAACACAAATCCAAGTAGATGAGATTTAAAATAAGATAAATGGCTGGACTCCAATAGAGATTAAAAACCTAAAAATGAAGCTATACATGATTAAAATAAAACCCAAGAGCCATTGAGATGAAAGTTAGAAACATGTTAGTAAGTGAAGCTAACAATAACGTAAGAATTGTAAACACTATAAAATAAAAGGGGGAAAAAAAAACAAGATAAACTGAAAGTGAAGAGTTTTTAAATTTGGAGAGAGGGTAAAAGACCAACAGGCCGAGGATGAAGCAGCAGGCAATGCCTTCCAGGGCGTGCAGGTCCCAGGCACTCCTGCTTCTCCTGGGGAGTTGCCTCCAGGTCAATGGGGGGTCATTTATTTTGTGGGGTGAAGAGTCAAGAGGCAGGAAATCAAGAGCTCCTCTTCCCCTCCTTGTCCTAGACATCGTCCCCAGAAGCTCACGGTTTGGTCTGACCCTGATGGTAATTCTCCCTGCACCTCCATTCATGGAGGTGCAGAAGGAAAAGAATTTTACAGAACCGCTGCAGTCATGAGTCAGGGGAAACTGCCCTAGATCCTGCTGGGCCCCACAGGAAAAAGGAGAAGACATGGAAATGGGTGGAGAGAAAATCAAACATGGATTGAGGGTACACTGTCTAGAACTGTGAACCGTTCACTTCAAACGCCTTATTTTCATGTCTTCTGCATCAGAACCTGAATACTAGTGGCAGGAAGTTCATCTTCTGCAAAGTTGCTAAAACTATCCCATATGTAATTATATATTCTTACTGTATTGGCTCAAAATTGTGCAGAATAAAGTGTAACCTAAAGAGAAACCAAAAATAGTTACTTGATTTCCTTTGCCAAATTGCCTTGAAAAATGTAAATGCGTGAAAATTTAAAATTAGGTAATCAGCTAACAAGTATTTGTTGAGTATCCTGCGTTGGGAGCCTGGAAAGCTTCCCTGGAAGCAATGAGGACAGACTTCCTGGCCTCAGCTGGGCACAGAGGGCCACGAGCTGAGTGCAGGCTGGTGTTCATTACTGTGACTTACTTTTTATCAGTCTGATAGCCAAACAATATAGTTTGGGGATGCTTGTTCCTCTAGGATCTCTCTTTGGTCCACTACTAAGGCATCCAGGTTTGTTTGTTTGTTTTTGTTTTTCTTTGAGAAGATATCATTACCGCAAGCAAGTGGGAATTCTATAGAAGTACTGTGCTTTATATCTACTCCTTAACTCGCATCCTTCTGCCTCAGACCATGCCACAGGTCTGATTATACAGCCTCAGTGGCAGCAGGTAGGATCCTTTTGTAAGAACTTGGATGACATTTTAAAATGTCTGACTTTAATCTGACTTTAAAATGCCTGACATTTAATCTCTGACTTTCATGTTTCTGTTTATTATTGTGTGTCTTAGTTCATTCAGGCTGCTATAACAAAATACCTGAGACTAGATAATTTACAAACAACAGAAATTTACTGCTCACAGTTCTGGAGGCTGGGAAGTTCAAGATCCAAGTGCTAACAGATTCAGTGTCTGGTGAGGGCTCGCTCTCTGCTTCATAGATGGTGCCTTCCTGCTGCATTCGCACATGGTGGAGGGGCAAACAAGCTCCCTCAGTTCCACACAAAGCTAGGAAGAACACCCACTTCCTGCACTGTGGACACACTTCATTACCTGCACTCAGAAACTGCATGCTGAGCCCTTTCCTGAGTTTCGTCCTGGAGCCCTTTCCTCCCTAAGTTTTGGACATAGAGCCATGGAATTGGATCCAGGGCTAACACATGACACAGACACCATGCTCTTCTCCAAGAGGAATGTACCCTCTCCCCATTCTTTTCAACAAAAATGACCCTTATTCAGGTCGTCTCCTAGCAGGGCCTCTGTCAGTCAACTGGACATGATCCCTAGGGCTGGATCCTATCTGGGAATCTTCCTCCAAACATAAAATTGACCCCGTGACCAAGAGTGAAATATTTGTCCACCCTGAGCCTTTGTTTCTTCATCTAGAAAAATGACTTGCCCTTTTTAATGTCAGCAATGAGTATCCAGTGAGATGATGACCAAGCACTTTTGAAAAGTGTAAAGTCATAGATGATGCTGAGTTGGGGAAAACCAGGAGTTGATTGCTTTGCGTTCTTTCAGCCCAGAGTGGTAAACTCATGGGAGAGTTGATTTCCATTTCTCAAATTACATCTCCCTGGCCTTGTTTACATTTTCTTTAATAAAAGATTAAACCTTACATGAATCACTTACATATCTTAGTGGTATCTTGCCAAGAGACTTAAAAATGTCACAGATACTGGGGGTGGGGTATGGCAAAGGATTACCTAGGTAGGAAGGCACTCAGGGAAAAACAGAAAGAAAATCAGAGGCCATGTGCTGTAAAATAAATCAAAACATGTAGGCCCAGCAGTCCCTGTGCAGAATAGACTGGATAGATGAAGTTAATTAGTTCACTAGCTTGTGAAGCAAAGCTACAGCAAGGATTGGCTGTGGAGTTGGCAAATACGAGTACCAGTTATTCACCCTTGCCTGCAGCCACAGCAGACATTAACTAATGGAGTATAGCACTCTTTCTCTCTGGGCTGACACTTGACTTCCCATCCCTTCTCAACAAAATGCTTCATGGTTTGGATTGGAGTTAGCCTCTTAGATGAAGCTAAGTTTTTTAAGCTAGGAGACTTGAAGACTGTAGTTAGATTAGAAAAGCCCACATAACAACAGTAGACGGAAGCTACATTCATTAACAACAACAACAAAAAAGCTTTGCGGCCATATGCTGGAAGAAACTGCTTCATGGGGTGTTTGGGCAATTGGTGGTGGTTTGTGGAAGGACCATGGACCAAGTGAAGACCAGGAGAGAACGGAGGGGGTCAGAGCCTGCTGCTGTAGGATCCCAGCTCTGCTCACCTCCCCTGAAGCCTCCCCTAGTGTGTGTGTGCACATGCACAAGAGAGCGTGCACACACACACACACGCATGCACGATTAATCCCCTAAGCTGTGACACCTATTTAGCTATTTGGCTGCTTACATTTAAATTTAATTTAATTAAAATGAAATAAATCTAAAAACATACTTCTTCATCTGCACTAGCTGCATTTCAACTGCTCAGGAACCACCCATGGTTACAGGATTGGGCCACAGAGATAGACAGCATTTCCTTTACCACAGAGAGGTCTCTTGGCAACCTAAAGCAAATCCCATGGTATGTGTTATAATTTTGCTTAATAGCCCAGCGTCACAGGCCTATCCTCTCCTGGTGGGAGTTAGTCACACAGGCTTATTAATAGAAGCTCACCTCTTGAATCCCTCCCTCATCTGCACAGACAGAGGGATCAGGCAGGGGGAAAGAAGGAGAAAACACACAATTTCAAGAACTGAAATTATTTTTTTCCAACATGAAAGTTACAGGAAGAACAGATGGCACTTTTAGAAAAATGAAAATCTAGGATCAAAGAGAAGGAAAGAGCCAAGAACGAGTCTCAGGGCTGCTGTTGATTTTTCCTGACCGCCCCAGCCAATTTAACGTGATCATTGTTGTTTCTGTTAAACACACAAATGTTCTGAGTTTGAAGATTCTCTCTGCATTGCAGACAGAACTCTTACTTTTATATTCAGTTGAAAGGAAGGTACTATGGTTTGCCCAAACTTTTTATGATTCTGTGATTTCCTATTCTGCCTGCCTGTCGGCTGTTTTGTATATGAGACAGAACAGATAGCTTTGACCTTGGAGCTGCTCCACGGGATTTTCTGCAAATGGTTCTTAATAATAAGGTGTTTGCTCATTTGTTCCTAGGTTCTTTTATTTCAAAATAAAAGTGCAGCCAAATTGACCCATGGGGAGAAACAGATTAGGCAGAAAATAGCATCTCTTTAGATTTCTTACTCTAACGTACTGATCCCATCTTCCCGTGAAATTGCCCCACCAGGATGCTGGCAATCATAGACCCGGGCAGGCCAGAGGGAAGTGAAGCAGGGCCCTTAGTTCTGGGCAGGCACCTGCTGAGGGCCCCGAAAGTCAGCTGAGGCTGAGAGGATGGCCTGAGAGGCCAGGATCCAGAGTTCAGGGGGTCAGCGAGAGGGCAAGCCCAAGCCGTTCCAGCCGCTGGGCAGGCGCCTCAGAGGCGGGTACAGGCCATTTTCCCACCAGCCTGGTCCAGGTGGCCTGGAGGCTGCAGGGGTCATCTGGGAACAGGTCCTGCCCCTGATTGAGGCAGAGATGAAATCTGGGTCTATCAGACCCGACGGACTTTCGGGATCATCTTCCTAGGTCCCCACAAAGTGCCTGAAGATAGGAAACATTTGGTGTGCTTGGTAAGTACGGAGTCCCGGGGCCAGAGCCACCCCGGCTGACGCTTGGTTGCAGAGGTATTTAACAAGCTCCTCAGTGACTCTGACCCGAGGAAAGTCTAGGAAATACTCCTCTACCCAGCGGTTCTCAAACTGCACCCTACCTGAGCCCTGAGATCTCTCAGGCATTCTTCAGCACTACAGAAGGTGTGGCGTAAGAGTGGGAAGGAAGGATGAGTGTGTGAAACTCAAGGCCCCCACCCCTGCAGCAACCTGATAACGGTGAATCATGGTAGCAAATGCTCACCAAACCCTTCTGTACTAGGTACCATACATGCATTATCTCATTAATCCTTACTGTAACCTTATGAAGTAGGTTTTATTACAATCTCTATTTTATGAATGAGAAAGCTAAGGCTCAGAGGATAAGTAGCTTGTCCAAGGTCACACGCCTCATAAGTGGCAGAGCTGGAATTCGAATTCTGAAACTCCTTCCCATTATGTCATGTTGACCTTGAAGAAGCTCCACTTAACAGTAGTTTTATCTGTTATTGGGGGTCTTGTCTACAGAATGTGTTCTATTGCTAATACAAATTTGAAAACTATTAACTTAAAAACACACACACACACAATTTTTAAAGTTAGAAAAGGAGAGGAGGCCGGGCATGGTGGCTTACACCTGTAAGCCCAGCACTTTGGGAGGCCGGAGTGGGCAGATTGCTTGAGCCCAGGAGTTCAAAAGCAGCTTGGGAAATATAGTGACACCCCCCTCTTGAAAAAATTAAAAAAGAAAAGGAAAGGAGACTTTATTTTTTATAAGGTGTTATACTCCGCAAGGTGGCCATCCCACAGGCTGGGAAGCACAGCCTCCAGCCAAGACCAGAGAGACGGGCACTTGGAAGGAAGAGAATTTGGGGTAGGAGCTTTATGCCAACCCAGTTGGCTAAACATACATATTCAATAGGTTACAGGAAGTGCTATGTATACTCATGAAGGTAGTCCTAACACGTGCGTATTGAAAAAATATGTGTATAATTTATGACCCATATTCACCTTGGGATGGAGACTGAACATTGAAATGTATTACAGCTAGGACTTATATGTCAAAAGGTCTTTTTAGGACATGATGACACTCAAGTGCACAGCCTCTGTAAGCCAGCCAGGACCAGTCCATGTTTGGTGGTCTTCCTATGAGTAGAAAGTTACAGAAATCAGTGTCTTGTTCAGTCACAGATACGATAACGGCTGGCAGAACAGGGTATCAGTTAGTGAGTGTCTGTCTGTGAGCTGGATGAGCTTCAATTGTTTTAATCTTGTTTATCTTGAGGCCAGTTCTTGTTCAGCAGCTGGTGGGGGGGTGGGGAACCTCATGGCAGTTAGAACATACTCTTTTTTTTTTCTTCTGCAACAGAGTCTTCCTCTGTCACCAACTGGAGGGCAATGGCACAATCATGGTTCCCTGCAGCCTCGACCTCCCTGGCTCAATTGATCCTCCCATCTCAGCCTCCTGAGTAGCTGGGACTATAGGCAAGTGCCACCATGCATGGCTAATTTTTTTATTCTTTGTAGAGATGGGATTTTGCCATGTTGCCCAGGCTGGTCTCGAACTCCTGACCTCAAGTGATCCCTCCACCTTGACCTCCCAAATTGCTGGGAATACAGGCATGAGCCACTCACTGGGCCCACAGTTTATTCTTTAAGGCGTGTGTGACTTAGCCCTTGTCTGGCATAGCCTTAGGTCTTGTGTATAATTTGGTATCTTATTGTCACAAAGAGTCTGTTCCGTCAATCTTATGGTCTCTATTTTAACCCGAGTGCTGGTCAGTTGTGTTTAAACCATAAAAGAGAGGGGGAATAATGAGGCATGTCTGACCTCCTGCCTCGTCGTGACCAGGAACTCAGTTTTAAGGCTTTTCTAGAGCCCCCTTGGCCACAAGGGAGTTCATTCAGTCGGTGAGAACACTTAGGATTTTCTTTTTAGTTTAGAAAACATACCTAGTCTGATCCCTACCTTTTATACAAGAAGAATCAAAGGCCTGGAGAGGTGAAATAATATGTGGTCACAAAGCTGGTAGCTTCCCCAAGAGAGGCTAACTCTGAACCGGCTTCTGTCCCGAGCCAGAGTGTGCCCAAGGTCAACATGGCCTGAGACATTTCCACCTGCAGTCTGGAGGGCCTCCACCCAGATTCCTAAGGCCAGTGGACACCATCTGCTGAGAAAGAGTTATGGCCCCAGCTGAGGGCTGGATCCAGTACTAGGGGCACTTAGCCAAAGGAGAAAACAAATGTCACAGTTTATTGTGAGCAAATTTATCATCTTGTTACATGGGACCATGACTTCTTTGTCAGCCTGCCTCACATCCCTACAACTGCAACTGAATCTGATCCTCTTTCACTCCTGTTCTAATGAATGTCCCTGTGGCTTAGGGCCTCCAGAAAGGGTGAAATATTTTTTCTCAAGGTGGCTGTATTTCATGTGCTGGTGACATTTCTTTCTTCCCTGAGACTGGTTCATCAATCATTTGGAGATGTTTTGTAACCAGAGGGCAAATCTATTTCTCAGAGGAGCAGCCTCCACTCCAGCTCCCCAGGCCAAGGCCAGGTGATCAGGGAAGGGTTTGGGGAGCAGCCAGCCCCTGTCTTCCCAAACCAGCCATCTGGGAAGTGAGCATGCGTGCCTTTTGCTCCCCCTGGAGAATGGACGCACCGCAAGATGCCTGTGAGTCCTGCTTCTGGAACATTTAGGTTTTTGCCAGGCTACTGTCCCTCTGAGGGAGAGAAGGAAAGTTTTATAAAGCTTCACATGCACTCTTTGCTTGGGGAATCCAGTTGAGCCTCCAAGTTGATTTATTTGATTAAGTATCCAAGACCTAGTGTTTTAGTTAGTTTCCCCCCCTCCCCACCTCAGGGCTACTGTTAAAACTATCCTTCCACGTTGAGAAATCAATTTTCCTCACTTTGCTGAAATGAATTCACTTAATGCTCATTTTGGAAAGGCCTTCACTCTGCAGGAGACTTCTTGAATGATGCACCTCTTGACACTGCGCTCTCGGAGGGGCTTAGATTCGATGGGGTAGTCTTGGCTCCTTTGATGGGCTCCTAGTGCTCTCAAGTGTTTTGTTTGTTTGTTTGGTTGGTTTGTTTGTTTTTGAGATGGAGTCACGCTCTGTTGCCCAGGCTGGAGTGCAGTGGCACGATCTCGGCTCACTGCAAGCTCTGCCTCCCAGGTTCATGCCATTCTCCTGCCTCAGCCTCCGGAGTAGCTGGGACTACAGGCACCCGCCACTACGCTCGGCTAATTTTTTTTTTTTTTTTTTTTTTTTTTTAGTAGAGACGGGGTTTCACCGTGTTAGCCAGGATGGTCTCGATCTCCTGACCTTGTGATCTGCCTGCCTCGGCCTCCCAAAGTGCTGGGATTACAAGCGTGAGCCACTGCACCCGGCCCTCAGGTTTCTAAAGAAGGCAGTTCTTCCAGACAGCCTTTAAGCATCCCTTGTCATTGCATGGCAGATGGATCGCAGATAACTTCTGCCTGCATTTCTCGCAGTCGTAACATCTCTGATATATCTCAGCAGAAAGTCCCACACTAAGCAAATCTAACCAAGGAAATCTGACATTTGTAGCAAGAGAAGTACTGCAATGCCGCATGTCTGTAGAAAAGTCTGGGAAGGTGGATGAGCAGTTGAAATGAAGGCAGGAGTAGGGACATTGGGAAGGGAGCAGTGCAGCATGAAGGGAGGCACCATTGAAGGGAGGGTAGGTAAGAGCCTCAGGCTTCCCACTGGCCTGGGTTTAAATCCTGGTGCTTCTACTCTCCAGCTATGTCTCTGTGAGCAAGTCTTGGTGATTTCATCTGAAAACAAAAGCTACATAATGGAATTGTTAGAATTAAATAAGTTAATAGAAAACACAGTATTAAATGAATAACACCGAGCCTGGCACGTAGCCTGTGTTCAATAAATACTAGCTGTTATTATTTACCTCTCCTTGGGAAATCACAGTGGAACCCCTGGCTTTGTGTGGGGACCTGACCAGTGAGGTTTGGATTCTCCCTGTGATTTCCCCACCACTTGGGCCACCATGTTTCCAGGGTCCTTGGCAAGTGGAGTGGACTGCCTAACCTACCATGAGACATGGGGTTCAGCTGGAAGGAAGGAGGCTGGAAGGCAAGTGATTTGCTCAGGGGTGAAGGGCTCCTCGGTCTCCCGCCCTATTCATTTGCCTTTTCAGAAGGGATTTTTCTATTAAAGAGAAGGGAGACCAATTACATTCACCTCTGCTGCAAGGAGAGAAGACCCATCGGTATCTTTGCAAGCCCAGCCTCATTCCAGCACCTTCCTCCCCAACCTCCTTAGACAGAAGACCTGGGTCTCTTCTTCAGTCTCTTCAAAAGGAGGACGAAGGACTCTCAGATAAATACACAAATGGCAGGGATAATTAAATCTGGCAGTGTTTTAGGTAAAGCCCTGGTCTCTTTCTGTCCTTCTACCCCCACAGGCGCTCATTCCTGGCCTGTGCAGTCCTTGAGCAGAAAGAAATAACAAACACTCTTGGCTCTGCAGCGAGGTGCAGCCAACCATGTTTATGAACTGCAGAGAAAGTTCCCCAGCTAGAGCCTCAAGGGCTGTCCTATGGGCTGGTACAGCTGCCTAATAAAAGACCATTTTCGTAATCAGTGTTCAGTGAAAACGTACCATTTTCATTTATAGAAACAGTGAAGCCACCTGCTTCATAAAGGCGCCCTCCTCCTCTTCTTCCTCACCCCAGGGCTGAATCTTCCAGCTCCCTCCCTCAACCAGCTGTGTCTTGTCAAAGCTCCAGCCTCCTCCCTGAGAAACAGAAATCTTGCTGACCATCCGCCCCAGGTGCATTACTTTTTATACTCTAGAGTCTAGGATTAGGGGCTCACCCACAAAAATAGCTTCCATGGAGTGGCCAGCCTAGCAGGAGCTGAGAGTTCTCCATCAAGTGAGGGTAAATCCACAATGAGTCTCCTTCTGAGCCCTGACTCCCTGATGCACTCCCCGCCAATTCCCACACAGCCCTGGCTGAGTCAAGCACTGACAACTGAGAGGGTGGGAGAGGAGAGAAGAAAAGACTGCTGCAGAGACAGGAGCACAGGAACCCGGAGTTGACAGAGAGCCTGGAAGCAAAAGAAAGGAAGGAAGCAAAACAAAAAGGAGGATGCAGCAGAACCTCCATTAGCCAGCCAGCTTGGGGAATGGGGCATTATGGTTAATGGAAGTTTCTAGTTAACAGTGAATGGAGCCAAAATCTTTTTTTTGTCTTAACCCCTTAATTTAGAAAAGCTTTCCACAAAATGTGACTTGACTTTCTTATCTCTGTTTCAGACGGGGACTATGAGATCTTATGGCATCTCAAGGGGCAGAAGTCTGGACAGGAAGACAAATTGCATGGTGGAGGGAAGTATCCTAACCTGGATGAAATATGCTGAATTCCTATTTATCCTAAAAGCTAAATCCCTGATATAAACTTGCTTTTCATGTTTTTAGGATTTAGCTTTATTTTAATCATGAATTGCTGAGAATTTTTGGTAAAGTTTAACTGCATTGTGTACTCCTATTCACTCTTCAGAATCTCAATTCAATATCACCTCCTCCATGAAGACTTCCTGATTACTTTTTCCTTTCTTCCCTCAGGCCCTTCCAGTTATTTCCCTCTCTAAGCAGCATATTACGTTTAAATAATTTGTTAACGTGTGCTACAGGGGCCAGGTGGTTGAGGGAGGGCTTTCTCTGTGAGTCTGCTTATTAAGAAGCTGAGCTCCTAGTCCTTGCCTTGTGATAATAATCAAGCCCAATTACTTGAGAACTATCAGAAGGCAGAAAACAAGTGCTGCTTCGCTGTTATAGGCACAGGCCATGGCCAGAAACAAGGAAGGGGAAGGAGGGAGAAAAAAATGGGAGGACAAATCCTTTAAACAGGTCAGACAAGAGGGAGAGACATTATTTATAGGCTTGGTGATTTCATCTTAATTCTGAGAAGACTTAATCCATGTCTGTTTCCCTCTGATCTGTAAAACAAAATGCCTTCTACAATGTTTCTGAGTTGTTTCATAACTCAGGAAGATAGTTCTCTTTGCCATAAGACAATACATTTCCTAAATGTGCTGTAGTGGGTAAGGCTAGGGTGGGAGTTTAAAACAGAAAATCAGTCAGCAGCTATGAAGAGCCACATGGACACAGTGTCAGATCTGTGGAAGTTGAACCTAAGGCTATAGTTGAGACCAACCAAGAGTTAAATGGTCAACTCCACTCCACATTTGCCGAGTCTCTGTTCTGTGGGCCCTAATAGAAAGTCGCCAAAACAGTTCTTCTGGGGCCAGGACCTATTGCTAAGAGTGGCAAGTCAGGAGTAAAGCAGAAAAAGGGCAGGACTGGACTCATGTCCAGTTGCACAACCCTGGTTGTGCCATGTCTCTGGGCTGGGAGGCAGCTGCCTGGTCACTGGCGCTTGGGCCATTTAAAACACAGGACCATGGAAGTAGCAGGCAGGGCTCATATCTGGGGGATTAGCTCCATCTGCCCTGAGTGCAGTGGAAACCTTGCGTCCTTCCTCTTCCCTGGGCCCCCTCCTGGTGCCTGTCCCCAGCAGTCCCTAGCAGCCTCGTCCGCCTGGCCATGATGTCAGGTCTAATTTAAGCCAGGGACCTCGTGATCCTTTCCACAGCCCACTGAGAAGGCCCACATGTTGCTTAAAAACAAACCAACAGCTCTCTGCCACCATGGGTTCTACAGACCTCTGGATACATGGTAAGGGCCTGTTGTGGAGGTTGTAACTCTTTGTCCTTTAGGATTCCCAAAGTAGACCACGTGTGTGCCAGCCCAGCAGGCAAACTGCCCCGTATGTGTTTGTCCATCAACTATGCGCGCAGAGCTTTACTCACGTGCATGACACAGGAAGCCCAAGGGACACGTCCCCAGCATGCCCCGCTTCCTCTGCACTCCTGGAAGGAAGACCTGTTCTTGTTTCTTCCGTACTCTCAGGATCTGGCACAGAACCCGACAAAGGGTAGGTTCACAACGGATGTTTCCCAAATGAATATATTTCTATTTTCAGGACTCAGTGATGATTGGATGAAAGTCTGGCTCATGGTCCCTCTGCTTCTTTGAAGAGATGGGCTCACTGCATCTCCTTAGGGACCCCATGAGCTCACCTGCTACAGAGCCGCCCTTCCTTATGCCAGCAAGTCAGAACATGCAGGGTTCTGCCCAGGTGGGCTTGGACTAATGTACTTCACTCTTCCCTCCTTCCTTCCAGCCAAGGTGACCAACTGTCTCAGGTTGCCAAGTCTGGGGGGTTTCCCAGGACATAGGACATTCAATGCTAAAACAAGGGAAGCCTCAGGCAAATGTGCACAAGTCGGTCATTCCATGCCCCTTTTCCTTTCTAGAAATATTTAATGAACTATGGCGTAGACCTGGCCCTGAACAAGACCCTGGGACCCAGCAGCAGCAAGGTGCAGCTTCTGCCCTCAGCAACCTCCCTAATGGACGCTGCACAGTGGGCAGCAAGCGACACCAGAAAGCATCAGGATTAGGAAGTCTGTTTGGATTAGCATGGAATCAGGTCAGGGAGACAAACATTTCCTTAATATTTGAGTGGGAGTTTACAACAGTGTTCACATTCTGAGAGTACCACCATGTTCCTGAGGACTCAGGAGATTCATGCGGGTTGACAGGGTTGTGTGTGGAACGGGGTTGTTATACTCAGGAAAGCACAGACCCAGGCTGTCGGGACGTGTTGACTGTTTACTTGGGGAAGGAGAGCTAACTACAGAGCCAAACTCCCCTTGTTCAGGAGCGAAGAAATGTCAACTGCATTTCTACCCTGTCTCATCAGCTTCATCCTTCCCTTCTCTACTCTATGTCTCCTCCCACATCCAAAGCATAAACACAAGTAAGGATCCTGGCCCAGTCATGAGATCATTTCAGTTCCTTTCTTCTTGCACCTCAGCCTTGATTTCCAACACATCTGTAACACAGAGCCTGTTGAAGCCAGGGCTGGGAGTCACCATTGCCTCTTGGCCTAGGATGTCAGAGTCCAAGTTCCACACCCTCACGTGGGCAGCTCTGGGGAGCAGGCATAGAGCATTTAAGTCCCCACTTCATAGCCATTTCTCAGATACCTGGGGGAAGGACCTTCAAGAGTAGATGGGAGTCTGCTCACAACCTGCCTCTTGATCACATGCTACTCTTGAAATGGGGACAATGTCTGGCCTTTCTGATTTTTCTGGCTTTAGAAACTCCCTGCCTTGGGAATCATTGCTGGCCATGGCAGTTGCTGAGACTGGGAGCTAAAAGGTGCATCTGAATTTGAGTCCTGTAATGTTCCTTCAGGTTTGTGTTGGACCGAGCTGCCTACCATATGGATGCATACTGCCCACACATGTAGTTGGCACTCTGGATGGTTTGATTCCACGTCAGCTTGGCTGTTGGTGGGAAGTGGATGAGTGGTCCATGGTGAGTTCACTCATTTCAAAATGGCAGCCTGTGTTTCCTAATGGATCGAGGCCTCTTGGGATTTTCTAGTTGACTGAGTCCATTTTTTCTCTCTAGCACTCAATTCTAGGGGTAACTAGACGTGATCAAATTTAGGATTTTTATCTTTCATTTATTATTCAAATGTAGAATTTTTATTCTATTTTTTGAAGTTTCACCTTGTCTTATATCTGTAGAAGACAGATATATATATCTGCACAATATCATATATCTGTACAATCTTCTACAACCCTGTCAACCCGCATGAATCTCCTGAGTCCTCAGGAACATGGTGGTACTCCCAGAATGTGAATACTGTTGTAAACTCCCACTCAAATATTAAGGAAATATTTCCAAATATTAAGGAACTGTTTGTCTCCCTGACCTGATTCCATGCTAATCTGAACAGACTTCCTAATCCTGATGCTCTCCAGTGTCGCTTGCTGCCCACTGTGCAGCGTCCATTAGTGAGGTTGCTGAGGGCAGAAGCTGCACCTTGCTGCTGCTGGGTCCCAGGGTCTTGTTCAGAGCCAGGTCTACGCCATAGACAGGCCTTAACAACATAGTTGTTTCTGACTGGTTCACTAGAGAAGCCTTGGTATGAGTCAAGGGTGGGATGTCTTCCTCAGCCTGTCACGGAGAGATTCCCATGAATTTTCTTCAGGAGGGCAGGTGGTCAGGTTTCTGACCACCAAAAGCTCTGATGGTTGCACTATCTAGGTCCCATTAAGCTGCCTTAGAAAAGCTTGGCACTGCAGGAGGCAGGGCCAGGTATCCTGTTTCTTGAGGGCCAGAAAGCCCTTTCGGAGCCTATTCTTCTCATCTGCACACTTCCAGCAGACTCTCTGGAGCAGCCCAGCTTCCCAGAACTGAGATCACCAAACCAAGAAGAGGAGGCACCTTGGACCTGGGTAAAGGCTCCTTTCCAAGCTACTGCAAAAAGAGGCCCAGGAGAAATCAAAAGATCATGGACTCTTTTTGCTATTGCATATGTTCCACCTTCAGTATGGACTGTTGCTCTCCTTGCAGATACTTCCCTTTAACTTTTCTTTTCGGCTAAGTTTCTTTGTAATTTATTGTAGAACTTCTGCCTGCCAGATGTTTTCCCCTAGAGTCCACCTCAATGTGGGTAGTCTATTCTTACGGATTCGATCATTCATTACGATTCTGAACTGGATTTGTAGGATCACTCTACTATTATAAAGGAGAGAAAACCCTATACCAAAAGGGGCAGTGCACATAGCATTTTTTCTTGTTTGGAAACACGTTCTTTTATGATTGGAAGGACAATAAAAGAAAAGATTGGCCGGGCGCGGTGGCTCAAGCCTGTAATCCCAGCACTTAGGGAGGCTGAGACGGGTGGATCACGAGGTCAGGAGATCGAGACCATCCTGGTTAACACGGTGAAACCCCGTCTCTACCAAAAAAATACAAAAAACTAGCCGGGCGAGGTGGCGGGCGCCTGTAGTCCCAGCTACTCGGGAGGCTGAAGCAGGAGAATGGCGTGAACCCAGGAGGCGGAGCTTGCAGTGAGCCGAGATTGCACCACTGCACTCCAGCCTGGGAGGTAGAGCGAGACTCCGTCTCAAAAAAGAAAGAAAAAGAAAAGAAAAGATTATGCTGAAATCATTAGGAAACAGGTTTAGTCACTGAGGCTAAAATATAAAAGTATAAAATGAAAGCCCCCTACAACCCTGGTGGAGTCCTACCTAAAACAGAAGGCCTTTTCAATAAAAATAGCTTAAATTTGCACTATGATGACATGTATAATGATGATATTGATGATGAAGACTAAGAAGAGGAAAACGTCAACTATAATGATGTGGCTTGAGTACCTGACCAAGTGCCATGCATGCATTGATTAAGTTTCCAAAATCCTAATACCGGAATGTTCAACCGTTTTAGAACAATTGGCATTTTGGCTTGATTGGTATCAATTTGTTCAAGGTGGGTCAAGAAGGATTCTGGAGTCACATTCAGGGTCATCAGCAAACTATGCAAGGATCCATTTGAGTGGTGTCAGATACAGCCAAGAAAGGAGATGGAGAGCAAGTATGTCATGCACTTACCATCCATGCAGCTTAAACTGTGGTTCGTTTGTGTCTCTTCTCATTCTGCAAGGGGTTGAGTCATCTCAGCTGTTGTATTTTGTATAGGGTTATTCATAAAAGCACTGTAGTGGGTTGGCTACCCTCTATTGCCTTCCTATCATACACCAAGCACTCTGCTGCATTCTTTGACTACGTTATCTCTAAACTTCAGGAGGGCTAGGATAGTGGCCTTTCTTGCAGTAAACTTGTGCCCCATCGCCCACCCTTCTTTCTGCTTCCTGTGGGTGCACAGTCAGTTTCTGTGACAGGGCTGATGTCATGATGATTTCAAGTGGTGAAATCAGAGAGTAGGTGTTGTCTTTGGGCCATTTCATGATGATTTGGCCCAAAGACACCACCTACTCCCTGAATAATATCCATGAAAACTTAAGACAGTCACTCAAGTGAGTCACATTTTCCCTGTAGATATGACTTGCAGATGTCGAGATGGAACCTCACCAGGGCTTCCTTCTGAAATGAAACTTCCAGAAAGCAGCAGACAGACCACAGAACATCCTTCCTAGAAAAAGAAAAGCCGTCTATAGACCAGCAACAGCTCTGATCACATGACTGCAAGCAAGGTTTCCAAAGAAATCAAAATGATAGCTTAAAGAATGCACATGGAAAATTTCTTTGTAGAAGGATTCAAATTCACAATGTGACCAATTAAAAGGAATCCTAACTTACGTTTTTTTTTTCTCAAAAAAATTCACCAATATTGTCTTATTTGATTCTCATATTAACCTGTGGATATGGGCTATGAATATGGGCCATGAAGATATTACTCTCCAATTTATAACTGAGAGAAGGGAGGGAGGACATCAGTGACTTGCATCTCAAGGTACATGACAGTGAGTGATTGAGACAGACTTGGGTCTTTTGGTTACTCCTAGTACAGTGCTCTCTCCACCTCATCCTGCCTTTATAAACTGGAAGCAGGTTAAGTAGCAATTCATTTATTTTTCTTTCAGAAAGAAATATATCTTTTAAAGAATGAGGATCAAAAGTTGTGTAAATAGATGAGGCTGGCGCGGTGGCTCATACTTGTAATCCCAGCATTTTGGGAGGCTGAGGCAGGTGGATCACCTGAGATCAGGAGTTCAAGACCAGCCTGGACAATATGACCAAACCCTATCTCTACTAAAAATAAAAAATACTAACTGGGTGTAATGGTAGAACCTGTAATCCCAGCTACTCGGTAGGCTGAGGCAGGGATAATTACTTGAACCCAGGAAGTGGAGGTTGCAATGAGCTGAGATGGTGGCACTGCACTCTGGCCTGGGCAACAGAGCAAGATTCTGTCTCAAAAAAAAAAAAAAAAAGTTGTATAAATAAATGTAAAAAATTCAAGTATTTTCATTCTATTTTATAATACAGTCAAGGTGTTTTTTGATTTTCTTTTTTAAGGTAGGAAAACTGAGGGGCAGAGGTAAGTAGAGACAAAGGGACAGAAAAAGACACGCTCTGGTGCCATACAGGCCCAGGGCTCACAGGGAGTAACAGCCCCATAGGTGACTTTTTGAGGATACAAAAGTGTGGTCATGTTTTTGCGGCTCTATGCAGAAATACGGGCAGTGCTTCTGTGACCTGGTGACACTGAGGATAAAATTTGAGCCAGGAGACAGAGGTCCTGTAGCACTGGCCTAAAACCAGGGAGATCAATTCTTTTAATGCTATAATGTTTTAACTTCTAGAATGAGCCTATTGCCCTGGCTTCAGTTCTTTCTTTATAATAAGGTGCAATAATGACTATGGAGAGCATAGAACATGAAGAGTAAGGGAAAGCCTGCAGGAGGAAACCAGTCACAGCCCTCTAACGGGTGGGGTGCTCAGCTCCCTGCCCATTAGAATCGCCGGGGAAGCTTTAAACATGCAATTCCCAAGCCCACCACAAACGATGGAGTCAGAATTCTGCGAGTGGGACCCAGGCATCAGTACTTAACGCTTCCTGGGGTGCATCTAGTATATGTCAAGTTTAAGTACCTTGTTTTAAAAGATTTGTCCAAAAAGGCTGGCTGAGGAAAGGAAGAAGCACTGAAATGGGAAAATTCGGATGTGAGTTTGAGGGTAGCCAAGCCAGCCTTCCCCTGGAAAACAGATTGAGGACAAAAGATGCAGGGGCTCAAGAGCACAGAATTCTGGGCATGCAGTGGTTGAAGATGGTCTCTCTTTGACTGACTTTCCATGGGAGAAGATAAAGGAGAGAATTGAGGGACTTCCCTGGAAAGTTCAGTGTAAGAACATCTTCTGCCTTTTTGTATTTAATTAATCTTTCTTCTAAATAAAACATTTTGAGGGCTGGGAAGAGGTGCTCAATCTGCCAATTTATTTGGGTTTTGCCTTACTCTGCCTTACACAGCAGTGGTATGGGAGGAATACTCACCTGGTGGAGCACACTCTTAGGTAGAACTCCTAAGCTTCTCTTCCTCTTTTTTTTTTTGAGACGGAGTCTCGCTCTGTCGCTCAGGCTGGAGAGCAGTGGCACGATCTCAGCTCACTGCAAGCTCCGCCTCCCGGATTCATGCCATTCTCCTGCCTCAGCGTCCAGAGTAGCTGGGACTACAGGTGCCCGCCACCTCGCCCGGCTAATGTTTTTGTTGTTGTTGTTGTTGTTGTTTTGTATTTTTAGTAGAGATGGGGTTTCACCGTGTTAACCAGGATGGTCTCGATCTGCTGACCTCGTGATCCTCCTGCCTCAGCCTCCCAAAGTTCTGGGATTACAGGCATGACTCTTCCTCTTGAAGAAGGAAAATGCTGTGGCTGTGAATAGGATACACAAAGAAACCCACATCAATCACCACAAAGGTGACGGGACATAAGACCAGAGGAAGTTGGCAGGAAGAAGATGAACGAGGGATTGCCCTCTGAGACAACCTGGGATAAGAATGATTAAAAAAAAAATCACTTTCCTTACTCTGACACTGCATTGGGATGAGGAATTGCTCCTTTCATGACTGATCTAAAAGAAGCAATGAGATTTCATTTGAAATGAGGTCTTGATGTCAATATCACCTCACTTGCCATTGATACCCAAGCCCAGGAATCCTCAGCATCATTGCCCTTGCTGCACTCCTAGAGGAGAAGCTCCCTGCAGTGGGATACTTCTTACTCAGCTTTGCATCCCTTAGGGCCAACAGTTCGGCACCTACTGAAGTGAAAGCTAACCTGTAGTATTATAGAAACTAAGTGAACATGGTGTAATGAGTGATTAGAATGCAGCTAGTGTTGCTGGTGACTTCATGAGCAAAATTCCCTGCCTCTCTCAGAAAAGCAGCTCCCACCTCCTGTTGCTGCGATGTCAGTGGCAACACCCTCTTCAAGGACAGGTTCAAGAAAGGCGTTTTCAAACCCCTCCCAAGCTCGTTCAAAATGGCGCCAGGGTCGGGTGCCGTGGCTCTCACGCCTGTAATCAGCACTTTGGGAGGCGGAGGCTGGCGGATCACTTGAGGCCAGGAGTCTGAGACCAGCTTAGGCAACATGGTGAAACCCCATCTCTACAAAAATTAGCTGAGCATGGTGGCACAGACCTGTAATCCAGCTACTTGGGAGGCTGAGGCAGAAGAATCGCTTGAACCTGGGAGATGGAGGTTGCAGTGAACTGAGATGGCGCTACTGCACTCCAGCCTGGGCGACAGAGCAAGGCCCTGTCTCAGAAACAAAACAAAAAACCCAAAATGGCACCAGAAGGCAAAATCGATTAGAAGAGCTCTCTCTCTGCCTCTTTGTTTTTTTTTTTTTTTTTTTTTTTTACAAGGAGTGGGATTTCTCAGTGGGCATGAGTAAGGAGGGGGTGGTACAATGGGAGTACTTATAATAGCAGGGCCCATCACTTGTCCAGGGGCTGCAACTGGTGACAGATTTAACCCCACAGTCATCAGGATGAGGTGTTTCTCAGCCATGTCTTCAAATTCATCTGCATTAAACCCGGTAAAGCCCCACTTCTTGGAGATGTGGATTGCCTAGCAGTCAGGGAACTTGAAGTTGGCCCATGTGGTAAAGCCCCATGTGGGCCTCAATCACGTGCTCCTTGTTCTGCAGAGTGGTGCTGATGGACACGGCAATGTGGCTGAGGTGAACCCTGGCCACTGTGCCCTGGGGCTCTCCAAAGACCCCCCCTCCACATGCCTGTCTGGAGCCCAAGGTGGGGACAGCATGGGGTCAGAGATAGGAACATCCATTGGGAAGATCCATCTCCAAGGTCCCTAGGGGTGACTCAGCAGCAGGCTGCTACACCTCTGAGAGGCTGCTGTGTGCAGAGGCTGCACGTAGAAAGAAGGGTGGGCTTAATCAGCAGCAGAGATTAGAAGAGTTCTTGAGGCGGCATTTAAAATGATAACCCTTGGAGATACGGGGCAGAAGGGCTGAGAGCAGAAGGGGGTCATGTGCTCTGATCTCACCCAGACCCAGGGCCTGGGAGGCAGTTGAGGGTTTAAAGCACCAGGAGTCACTGCTTCCCAGAAAACACAGCTTGAGACCCAGGGAGAAGATCTTCTGGTGCCAAAGTCCTTTCTGGAAGGCCTGTACTGCTCTGAAACTGGGTGTCCATGTGGGCCTGAGGACCAGACTTTTCTATTGGTGAGAAAGCTTCTGTTACCTCTGCAGCAATAAGTCCTGAGTAAGCTTCTGGGGCCTTGGGAAACCCGGCGCCTGCTGAGCAGTGTATCAGCGTGCATCCTTAGGAACTGTATTTGGAAGCTGACGTCTCCTTTGCTCAAAGTCTGGCTTCTTTCCCCCTAGCATATAAAAAGTTTCCAGTCTGCGTCTCCCCTCCTCTGATGTTCTTGATTAATCACATTCTGAGGTACAGCTTGGAGCCTGGCCTGAGCCATCAGTGAGGGGAGGCAGATATATTGGTCAGGACAATTACGGAGATGGGTCAGAGCATCAGAGGCTTTGGCTGCAAGTGCTGGCGATTAGGTTAGAATCCTTTGGACAAATGGATTAGTGTTGACTGGATGGGCTCACTCAGACAAAGGGAAATAAAAGACGACTTTAATCAAGACTAAGCTGCATCTACCAGCCAGGCAGCCATCGTCAGTGCCTAAGAATGTCTGTTCTGGGACGCCAGGGTCGAATTTGCCTCATTAGTCGGGACACTGCACCTGCATTGGACAGGAATATGGTCCAAATTTGGAGGCCTAAGAGGAGAAAATCTAGGCCAACCTCTCTTGCTTCCAGAGGATTCCAGTCTTATGAAGTGAAACATCTCTCTCATTTGGGGTCAGATAACCACTGGACCCCAAGTTTACAAACATAGGTACTTTGCAGTAAGCCAAGTGGCTGCCAAGAAATATGGCTGGTCTCAGAGTTGAACTGTATTTGGGTTGACTGTGACCTTTCAAATTCTCTAGCATCACCAGAGCCTGGCTGATGGGACCTTGCCTTTAATCAACACCAAGTAAAGAAACCTTCCAGGTGTGGGCTGGGGCTGCGGGGTATTGACTTTCCTTCTGTGTTCTCCTCCTCCTTGAGATGCCTGGGGAAGAGGGCTTGGTCTGAGGTTTCCTGTGTGTTTCTCTGATGGAAGCACTGGGACCTCTGAAAATCAATTGGTAGGATTCCTTCTGATTGGGGAAATCAGGGATGGCAAACTGATCCCTATCTTTAAGGAAAGGTGGGATTTAGGCCAACATTTCTCACATCTGATTGCAGCTTAGAATTGCATGGGGCAGAGCAGTTAAAAAACTAACGCGTGGGATCTATCCAGATATTTCTCATGTAATTGTCTGGGGTGAGGCTCAGACATCCAATATTGTTTCTAAATCTCTTTAGCTGACGTTAATTGGCCGGGGTTGAGACGCTCGGATTTCAGGTCCTCAACCGAAAAGAGAGTTTGTGTGTGCACTGTGTCCTGTCTCTCTAATTAGATGATAAACTCCTGGAGAGCAAGAATGGGGCCCTGTGTTTGGCATCTTCTCCTGCAGGGTTTAATAGAGTGCTGTACACCTTGGGTTCTCAATAAGCACTTAAATACAAATGCTCGGATGCATGAGCAAACAGGATTATTCTCTCAGAAATCTCATCCACTTGAGGCGGTGATGACTATTTTAAATACATTGCAATGCAGAGGCCCCTTTCAGGATGTCTGGGCCAGCTGGCCCTGCCACAATTACACTCAGCACCATTGTAACTGCTGAAGAAATGTCTGGACAGAAAAACCTTCCAGGCAATGAAAGGTAGAAGGTGTTTAGGGTGTGTGGATAGATACATTTTTTTTTTTAATTTTTGTTTTTGGCGAGTCTCAGGTAAGGAAAACAGAGAAGCCTCATCATAGGCAGATGATTTCCTTCTGTGACTTGCTGGGGAGGATGATCTCATTATCTGATTTTCCTTAGGGAAGTTAGACAAGACAATAGTGTCCCTTGTCTAAAAACTTCTGAAGGGTCCCCTGCAATTATCTCGATATACCATTATGATTCAAGTACCTGTAGGTCTGAGCACTTCATTGATAAAGAAGGTTTATTAAGGACATTAACAAAATCACCAGAAAGTAGAGAGGTAAGTAAGAAGAACAAGTCAAGAGAGGGTGGAACTGGAGTTTAGAATGAAACCTTCCAATACAAGCCATCTTTGCTAAATAGCACTATCATTCATAGACTTTATTTTTTTTAAACGATGAGCATTTTGAATTGTAAAAGAAGCAAACACAATAGGGAGGAATTTTGAATCAAGAATTTGATTGAGGCTGGATGAAGCATCACAATTAAGCACTTAAAATACCATAAAAGTAAATTTCTTGCCTTCCTTTTCCTTCTGCTTTTTTCCTTTTTCTCTCTCCTTTCCTCCCTCCCTTCCTTTTCATAACCCTAACTGAGCTGAGAAGCAAAACTTACCATCACATTTACTCAAAATGGTCATGATCTAATGGGGGAGACAGGAGATGGCATCAGGAGCTCTGGCCCAGGGTATAATGGGAGCTGCTTCCAAAGGGAAGGGAGCTTTGTAAAGGGGACAAGATGTTTTAGAAAGAGGAGAAGCAGCATTCACAGATGAGTCCAGAACAGATTCTCAGAGTCTGAAAGTCCATCTAAGGCCAACTCATCCAGGATCCCTTATGGGACCCTAAACTGTCAGTGGTTTTATGACCTTTCTTAAGTGTCTGTAGTCATTCAGTTGCCAGACAGCTTGGCATCCCAAAGACAAACGATAGACAAAGTCTGCATCTGTCGATACCCATCAGGACTTCTTTGGTTATAAGAGACAGGAAATTGACAACCTGGTTGAAGCAAAAAAGGGAATTAGTGGCTCATAGCACTGAAATGTCCAGAAAATAGTCCTGGCTTCAGTCAAGGTTGAATGTAGGGGCTCAAATGACAACATCTACTCTCAATCTCTTAGCTTTGCTTCCTTCAGGCATTGCTTCCTTGTTAGGCAGGGTTTCCCTTTGTGAAGGCAAGACAGCCACCACCTGCCCAAAGCTCCTGTCTGCTTAGCAACCCAGGCAGAAGAGGGCAGCTCTTTCCTGCTAGCCTTGGGCACCTCTTAGTAGGCCAGCTGGAGTCAGGGCTGATGCCTAGACTAATCACTGTGGCCAGGGATGGAGGACACGAATGAACCAGGCCTGCTACAGAAACACCCCTGGAGCCAGAGAGCTGGCGCAGCTCCACCCAAATCATTGAGAGTAGGGATAGGGCTGTCCCAAAGCAAAGCCTGGGGACTGAGACCAGAAGGGGTAATGGGCTGTGGCCAGTCAAAGCCAATCCAAGTCCCCTTCAGTACAAAACACACACATCTATAAATCAGAAGAAAAGTTCGTAGAAAAAATAAAGGAAAAAGGTAAAAATTCCCCCCAAAATCTCACCACATATATATAATGAACATATTTGCATTCAAAAAATTTTCCTGTTCCTAAGCTAAAATGCCCCTCTACAGTTTTTATCCAGTTTTTATCCTAACTCCGCCTTCCTTAGCTACATAGCAAAGGTTAACTCCTTTTAGAAAGCAGAAGACACCCTCCAAATGTTTGAAGACAGCTCTCATGTCCCTGCCAAGTCTTCTTTTCAGCCCAGTATTCTACCTGTGCCTCAGTTGTTCTGGTTTCCTGACCCACTGGGTCATGGCCGTGATCCTGCCTGAGGCTGGCTACGGTTGGTCCATTCCTTCTTGACATGAGCTGCCTGGATCAGACCTCAATCCCTGACAGCGTGGATGGGCCACAAGGGGCTGCCATTTCCCTTGCTCCACATACCACCTTTTATTCACAAAGTCTATGATAACATTCACTCTCTTGGTAGCTCTGGCCCTCTGCTGGTTCATAGAGAGCCCAGAGTCCACCCAAACTCCCCCAAACCCTAAGTCCTCCCCAGAACACCTTGCCTCCCCCATTCCACACACTGAATTCACAATTTGAACCTCAATGCAGGATGTCATATGTGTGTTGACTAAGCTTTCTGGTTGTTCCATTTTGGTTTGCTTTGGTTTCAGCCCGAGAGATGGTGTAGAACCCCCGACTGTGACGCATGTATCAGTTCTCTGACTCAGCGGGAGTCAGAAGCACGTTGACCCAGGTGTGAGTCCCAGGTGGGAGGGTGACGGGACCGAGCCAAGGCACACATGTCGAGTGCTCACCTTGTTCAGCACACACTTAGAGTGTTCACCCTGGGTTGGCACTAGTGTGAGCGTCTGTGGATGACCAGCTCTGGTGCTTGCAAACTGTGCTGCCGTCTATGCTGTACTTCCCTATCTGGTCACTAGAGGAAAGGAGATGACCTTTAGCCTGGGGTGAAAGTGGCTGGAATTTTAATAGAGATGGGGAGTGGGGTTGGGGGCGATTTCTAGGTGTCAGAGCTCCACATATAAAACACGAGAGAGGGAAAGGCAGCCACCCTTGAGAGAGAAGCCCCTGAAGACAGGGAACAAGTAGGGAATACGCACACGGCGAGAACCATGAGGGCCTGCATGTCACTGAGGAGCCCATCATTCAAGATGTTTGGAGCAGAGGCCTGATGGACTCAGAACTGCCCTATAGGAATACCCCAGGCTACTGGGCAGGGAGGAGTGAGGCCACGGTAACAGACTAGAATCTAGATAAAGGAAGTTAAAGCCCTTATCTGGGGGAACAGAGAGAAGGCATTCCAGAAATCAACTCAAAAAGACATCGCAACAGTGTGTGTTTGGGGCTGAACTGGGAGGTATAGAGAAGGAATGATTAAAGATAACCCTAGGGTTTTAAACCAGAGGAAACTGGAAAGTGTGAATACCTTGATCAAAATTAGAATAATCAGAAAGAGCAATGGATTTGGAAAAAGAGAAATTGTAAAGGAAGAATTAGACCTTAGGTAAGTTGGTAGTATTGGTGGGATTCTAATGATAAGTGGCAGGTGGTTAGAAAAATGAGGGCAGGGATTTGTGGAGAAGTTGGAATTGGAGGTGAGAATTTGGTTTGTTATATAGAAACAAGAATTGAAGCTTCAGAGTTGGTGTGTTCAATACGGAAGAATGTGAATGCTGGCGAGGGCTGTGGACAGGTAAGTTGCGAGTGATAAAGTATTCTGCAATGGAAATTTCTATTATTAGCATCAGGATCCCACGCATGAGATAGGAGGAGAATAAAAAAACCAGTGAAGGAGAAAGAGAATGTAGGTGGAGATCTGAGATACTGCAGATCATCATGGCCATAATTTGTCAAGATTTTTTTTGCAAGTGATAAGAAACAATTCAAATTGGTTTAATAAAAAAAGAAACATATTGCCTCATATAACTGGTAAGTCCAGGGTAGTCCACATTCAGACGCATTCCATGGCTCAAAGACATTGAGACTTATTTTTACTCCTACGCTGTATTCTGCTTTCCTCTGTTGGCTCAGGACTCTTCTCTTTATGGTGACAAAATAGCAGTCAGGAACTCCATTCTATCTTCTGCAGCAGGAGGAACCAACAGTTCCAATGGCTGCCATTACATGCCCACCTCTGAGCCAATCTCTGGGTCCAAGAGGTGGCTCTGCTCGGATGTGAAGGCACACTCAGCTCTGACTTGCTGGTGGAGAGAGCAGCACCTCAGCCTGGACACTGAAAATGGGATGCTGAGGGTGGGAGAGGGTTGGTTCCCTAGAGGAACACGGGTGCTGCTCCCAGAAGAAGGTAGAATCGACACAACCAAGACTGCGACCATCCACTATAGAGACCAAGGGAAGAACTTCAGGGAGGGTGGTAGTCAACAGTGACAAATGATGCGGACAGGATGAAGAAGAGAAGTGAATGGGCACAGACTTCAGACATGGTGGCTGAGTCATTTGTTTCTTTCAAACATTGTAAATATGGGAGGAAAACAGATTTTAGTGGGTGAAGGGATGGGTGGGAGTAGAAACACTACAAAGGCAGGCAGGCATCTGCTATTTTAAAGAAGTCCATCCATGAAAGGAAGCAGACAGACTAGCTTTCCCCCAATTCTGTCCCACAATTACCAAGCGAGACGCCGTGCTAGGAACTGGAGCCCCAAGATTAATAATTCCCAGTCTACATTCTCAAGAAGCTCAACGCTTAGAAAGGAGGAGATAATTGTAAATGAATAAATTATGGGGAGAAGAAATACATCATGATTCCCAGCTTTCAGAGCGGGAAATTACAACAATGAGAAGCTGATATTAAGCCAGACCTATCACAGAAGACAGAATGATGAAATCAGTCAGAGGGAACAAGGAAAGGCTTTTCAGGGGAGGTGGTATCTGAGCTGGGTTTTGTAGAATGAATGAGAGCTCATTTTAGGAAGCAAAATGGGGAAAGGAGTGCCAGGCAAAAGCAAACATTCCTTAAGAGGTTCACAGATGCGTACTGCTGGAGTGAAAAGTCCAGAGGATGGGAAGAGTAGGCGGGGAGGCCTGTGTGATAAGCTGAGGGGCGTGGGGCGGGGGCAGTGAAGGGTTTTAGGTTGGTGCAGGGCAATGTCAGATTGGCATGCTAGAAGAACCTCTCTGGACTCAGTCTGGAGGGGACCCAGGTGGAGACAGAGGGGCTAGTTCAGAGGATGTGTTGATAGTCATGTAAAGGAGTGACCAAGTCCATCACAAAGGCAGGGACAGGGAAGAGGGGAAAGAGTGAGAGGAGCACCAGGAGAGGGGAGAGCCCGTAAGGCAGTGAGAGGGAGAGAAGCTTTGAAGACAGGTGATGGGGTTGAGGGCAGGAGGAAATGCATCTCTAGAGAGGGCGACACCAAAGGTGCAGGTGGGGAACGGGTAATGGGAGGAGGCAGAGAAGGTGGGCTCAGGCATGGGTGGAGGCGGAGAAAGGCCAAGCAGTCAGAGGGGAGGAAAGATGGCGAATATGGATAAGAACCCAGGGCAAGAGTGACAGAGGCAGAAGAACAGTTGAAGAGCTTTCCTTCTCTCCATTAAGAAAGCAGGGAGGGCTAGGTGTGGTGGCTCGTGCCTGTAATCTCAGCACTTTGGGAGGCTGAGGTGGGCAGATCACCTGAGGTCAGGAGTTCGAGACCAGCCTGGACAACTTGGCGAAACCCCATCTCTACTAAAAGTACAAAATTTAGCTGGGCATGGTGGCGGGTGCCTGAAATCCCTACTACTCAGGAGGCTGAGGCAGGAGAATCACTTGAACCCAGGAAATGGAGGCGGCAGTGAGCCGATTGTGCCACTGCTCTCCAGCCTGGGTGAAGAGTGAGACTCCGTCTCAAAAAAAAAAAAAAAAAAAAAAGCGAAAGCAGTGAGATCACCCATCAACTATACGTGGGCTGCAAATTTCCCTTTGGGGAAAATGGGGATGGTAACAGAAGCAATCGATAACTGAATCACAGCTCCACCCCAGCTGTCCCCTCCTCTCCATTCTTCTGCCATTTGCCTCTCCCTGGTCTTCGTTAACTATACCAGTGGTTCTCAGGGTGGGTGTGGGGTGCTTGAACCAACCTTGATCATCCTAGGAGCTCCTTAAAACTCTCACCCACACTAGCATCTGATTCAGGAGGTCTAGAGTGAGCCATGGGCATGTGTGTTTCCAGAAAATTTCATACAGGAGAGATTCTGAAATGTATCACACAACTTAGAATTACTGAGGTTCATAGGACTGAGTCCCAGAATTTGCCATGTTGTGGGAGAAGATGGGGTGGAATCATTTGCAGAAGCTGGGTGGGTGTAAGTGACTCAGGAAAGGAGGACAAGGAGGAGGTGGCTGTGCCAGCAGATACGGGAAGGAGCGGGGGCTCCTATTCTCACATTCAGCAGATACGCCTCTCCCAAGCATCACTAGGCCAATCCCCATCCCTCCCAGGCTGCCCTTTTTATAACTTTGTTTCCCCTTCAGTATTTCCCCTGATGTTCACTTTAGCCTGTGGGCCACCAGCATCAACATGCAGGGTCACAAAATGTGATTTGCCAGTAAGCACACAACAGACTCAGAACTATCAAAGCTGAGCTGAGGATAATCATGCTTTTCCGAAATATCATGGCCATTCTTCTTAAGGCAAGGAATAAAACTGGGGAGAAAACCCACCCCCACACACGGAAACTTGACAATGAAAAGGCACTAGGTAGCTTCAAAAGTTGCAGCAGTTTGTGTGCAGCACTGCCCTCTGCTGGTCACAATCAGACCTGCAGCTGTAAGGCAGCAGCATCTGACTTCCGGATTTTACGGTAAAGAGGACAGGTTAGTTGGGCTTCCGAGTCATTGTAGGTCAAGGTCACACACGATCATTAAGTCCACATGTGTGACTCTTCAGGTACAAACTGAGCCTGAAACTTTAGGCTTGGAGGTTTCCAGTTAACTATATTCAAATAAAGACGCAACTGCCTAGGAAAAACACGAAGTCCCTGAATAAATTTCCTTGTAAAATATATGGGTGTGCATGTAATGGCTACAGTCACCTGGAGATATGCTGCAGAGGTAGAAATCTTTCCCGGAGTCAATGAATGAATTTTTTAAAAGTCTGATAATTCTATGCTGTTAATAATAACGGCCAACATTTATTGAACATATATGGTTATTGGCATCTGTGCATTACATCAGTTAACTTTCATAACAACCCAGTAAGACAAGAACCATTATCATCTGTACTTATAGATGAGATAACAGGTATGAAAGAGTCCAAGGCCACAAAATCTTGGCAGAGAAAGAGATTACACCCAGAACTTACTGTACAGCCTCCTTGCTAAGGTCATACCAACCGCTTTATTACATAGACACCAAAATATGTATTTGCTCTAACATTATAGATGTTTTATTTTGTGCTTCGATAATAGTCCCAAGTAGGTGTTTCTTGTGACTGGGTGCTTCTCCTCCTCCTAGGTGCTGCAATCTGGGACTCAGATTCCTTCAGGCTTCTGGCTCCTCCGCCATGATCTGGGTCTGGTCATTTTCATACACAGCTAGCCACCCAGAAGAGAAAAGAGCAAGAAGAAGGTACTCCCGCTTCTTAAAAAACAGCTGCGGCTCACAGGCCAATGGAAAGAACTATTCTGGCCACATTTAGATGCAAAGGAAGCTGGGAAATGCTGTTCCTGGCTGGTCAGCCTCTTTCCAGCACCAATGCCACATCATGACAGGGGAGGCGGGGATTTTGGTGCTCCAGGGCCACCTCTGCCCTCTCTCTGGTAAGTGTGACGGGTTGGTTCACTGATTCAAGTCACACCTTTGGTCACTACCCCAGGTGAACACCACAGCGAGGTCCTGAGACTGGGTTCTTTTTGCAATAAATCCTTGGAAGGTGTCTTTCCTCTTGACAAAGCACTTTTACACCTTTACATTTAAATTACCCTATTTAATAATTTAATTTTTCCATTTCATCCTCACAGCTCCTGTGAGGTGGGTTAATTGCCTTTATTTCACAGCTAAGGAAAACGAGGCTAAGCAGTCAGGTGGCTTGCCCAAATTTCTACAGCTGGGATTCAACCAGTTTATTCTCGTTGCCAGATCCTAGAAATAGTGGCAGCTGCTAAGCTTAGGTGGCGTTTGACCAAAAAGCTTTATGGTAGAGAGAGAAAAGTGGGCAGAGCCGTGAGCGGAAAGAGGTGCTCACAAATTCGTGGCCTGAAACGACACTGCTCGTTAAACCTTGTGACTTTTGGTCTGGTCTCTGCCAGAAATTATAAAGTTGGAAAAAGTTGAGCGAGAAGGGAGGAGTGACAAATACAGGCTGCTGGAGAAACAGCAAGGTTCTCAGAATTTTTCTTCTACCTTGATCAAATGTCACAGAAGGTATAGAACCATGACTTACATTTCACAGTTTAATGATTTACATTGCAGATTTCATTTACCTTGGACAATGCTATCATGTTCTTGAATGTTGTAGATTTTTCCTTCTGGAAATTTGTGAGGGGTCTTCACTTCACTCCCATATGCCCCCTCACCACTTTCAGTCTTATCAGAGTCTCTGATAACAGTCTAGTAATGAGAGGCTATCATTATTTTTATTCTCACCAAGCTTTCATTCTGGGCTAGTTCAAACATTTCAAGTTTTATTTTATATTTTTATTGTGCAAAGTTTAAAATACACAAAAAAATTTAAAGTGTTAGCATTTTCCTAATATTTTTATGTTGATTTCTAAATTAATTCAATTATGTTTAAAGAATATACTTTCTTTGCTTTCAATTATTTTATGTTTGCTAAGGTTTACTTATAGCACAGAATGTGGTCTATCTTGTGTACTTGAAAAGAATGTGCATTTGTTGGGTGAAGTGTTCTGTATAAAAATCATTTGGGGCCAGGTGCTGTGGCTCATGCCTGTAATCCCGGCACTTTGGGAGGCCGAGCGGGGCGGGATTCAAGACCAGCCTGGCTAACATGGTGAAACCCTGTCTCTACTAAAAATACAAAAAATTAGCCAGGCGTGATGGCAGGTGCCTGTAATCCCAGCTACTCAGGAAGCTGAGGCAGGAGAATCGCTTGAACCCGAGAGGCAGAGGTTGCGGTGAGCTGAGATCACACCATTGCACTCCAGCTTGGACAACAAGAGCAAAACTCCATCTCAAAAAAAAAAAAATTGGGTAAAGTTGGTTGATAGTGTCTTCTATAACCTTGCTGATTTTATGTCTACTTTTTCTATTGATTACCAAGGGAAGAGTGTTAACATCTCCAACTATAATTATGGATTTGTCTGTTTCTCCTTTCAGTTCTTCTAGTTTTTGCTTCATATATTTTGAAATTTTGTTGTTAGGTGAATATGCATTTAAGATTATGTCTTCTTGGCAAATTGAACCCTTTATTATGAAATGTCCCCCTTTATCTCTGCTTTGATAATAACTTAGCCAGTGCTCACTTCGGCAGCACATATACTAAAATTGGAAGATAGTAACTTAGCCACTCCAGTATGGTACATTTTTCTCCATCTTTTTACTTTTAACCTATCTGAATAAATATAGAATATATTTAAAGATCTATCTTGTATCCTGTTTTCAACTCTAATTTTTGTTCTTCTGTTTTCTATTTCATACTTTATTTTGGATTATTTGAACATTTAATATTATTTAATGTTTGTTTGAATAATTAGCATTCCATCTCAATTTATCTACTGGCTTTCTGGCTGTATCTTTGTTTTTAAAAATTTTATAGGTGCTCTAGGGGTTACATTATACATACCTAAAGTTCCACATTCTACTTACAGGTAATATTTTACCACTTCAACTAAAGTATAGACTCTTCCAATTATATTGGTTCCTTTACATTTACATACATTGAAATCTCCACTATATAATTTACTTATTTTTGCTTTCAATAGTCATATACAATTTAAGTAACTGAAAAAGAGGGAAATAGTATTTATTGACACAGATATTTACTATACTTCTGTTGCTTTTTCTTCATTTCCTAAGTTCCAGGTTTTCCTCTGGTATTGTCTGTCTTCAGCCTGAAGAACATCCTTTAGCATTTTTTTTTTTAGAGCATGTCTGCTAGCTCTCGATACCTTTGGTTTTCCTGCATGATAACAGACCATGGAGATTATTAATTTCTAATTTAATGTGGTCACAGAGTATATTAAGTATAATTTCAATCCTATTAAATGTATTGAGACTTGTTTTATGGCCAATGCAATTGTCTATCCTTGTGAATATTTATGTCCATTTGAAAAGAAGGCATTATTCTGCTGGTTTGAAGTGTCATGTTCTACAAATGTTATTTAGACCACCTGTTTCATATCTTCTATATCACTACTGATTTCTATTTGCATCAATTACTAAGATAGAAGTATTCACATTTTGTATTTCTTCTTTCAGTTTTGTTTTTGCTTCACATAAAGTTTTGAAGTTCTGTTTTTTGGATATATACTCTTGTAGTCTTATGCCTTCTTGATGTATTATTATGTATTACTATGAAATGTTTCTTCTATCTTCGACAATAATCTTTGTCTTGAAATCCATTTCATTTGACATAAATATAGCCATTTCAATTTTCCTATGATTTATCTAGTGTATCTTTTTCTATTCCAGCCTTTAACTTTTCTGAGTTTTTGTATTTAAAGTGGGAAAGTAGATTTTTTTGCAGATAACACTTGTTGGGTTGCACTGTTTTATCTAGTTTGACAATCTCTGCCTTTTAATTAGCATGTTTGACCATTTATATTTAATGCAACTATTAATATAGTTGGGGTCAAATATGCTATTTGTTTTCTGTCTCAATTGATCTTTGTTCCTTCTTTCCATCTTTTCCTACCCTCTTTTGGATTTATTGAGTATTTTTAACATTCTATCTCCTGTTGGCTTATTGGTTATAGCTCATTTTAAAAACTATTTTCATGGGGTTATTCTACAGTTTACAATATGAATCTTGAACTTATCACAACTTATATTCAAATAATATCTTACCACTTGTCAGCAGTATATTTCTACTTCTCCCTTCCAGTCTTTTGTATTATCGTTGTCCTGCAGTTTATTTCTGCATATGTTGTAAGCCCCATATACACTGTTATTAATAATCAAATGTCTTTTAAAATAAGTTTAAAAATTAGAAATAAGTATTTTATATTTAATCTCATATTTATCATTTCTGGTTTTCTTTATTCCTTTATGCAGATCCAAATTTCTATCTGATATTATTTCTTTCAACTTGAAAAATATCCTCTTTTATTTCTTTTAGTGCAAGTCTGCTGGCAATGAATACACTCAGCTTTTGTTTGCCTGAAAATGTTTTAATTTCTGTCTTTATTTTGAGGGATTTTTTTGGGATATAAATTCTCAACTAATAGTTTTTTTTTCTTTCAGCACTTTAAAGATGTCATTCAATTTTCTTTTGGCTTTCGTTGTTTCTAATGAGAAGTCAGTTAAATTTTCATCTTTGTTCATATATATATGTAGTGTGCATGTGTGTGTTTTCTGGCTGCCTTTGAGGTTTCATCTTTGTTACTGATTTCCAGCCATTTGATTATAATGCATTTTAGTGTGTTTGTCTTTATCTCACTTCAGTTTTGCTGAACTTCTTGGACCTGTGGGTGTATCTTTTCATCAAATTTGGAAAAACTTTGATCATTATTTCTTCAAATGTTATTTCTTAATTCCCCGAACCCACCCCTACCTTTCCTGAGACTCCATTTGCACTTATTATCCCACGAGTCACTGAGGCCGTGTTTATTTTTTAAGGCTTTTTTTTCTCTCTGTGCTTTAGTCTGGATAGTTTCAATTGTTATGCCTAAAGTTCACTGTTCTTGTTTTCTGTAATGTCTAGTCCTCCATAAGCCAACCAGTAAATTTTTCATTTCAGACAACCTACTACTTGGCCCAATATCATTTTCCCTTAATGATTTTAAATTTTATTTTTATCAGACACTAAATTTTCATAGGTGTTTTATTTAATTTGCTTTTATTCTGTTTCATTGATGTATTTGTGTATTTATGCTCTAGAACCACATTAATTTTTATTATTATAGCTTAATATATGTTAATATCTGGGAGGGTTGGTTCTCCCTTAATACTTCTGCTTTTCAGTCCCTTCTTATGTTTTCAAATGAAGTTTAAAGTCAGTGTGTAATTAAATGAAAATTCTGTTGATGTTTTAAAAATTATACATATAGGCTAGCTTAGGGGTAATTAGCATTTTTCTTATGTCAGAGCTAACTATGCAAAAACAGGGTTAGTCTTTACAATTTTTTCAAATTTTTTGCATCCCTAAGTGGCATTTTAAAGTTTTCTTCATATAGATCTTAAATATTTCTTTGTTTATTACTAAATATTTTATATTTTTGTTGTTGCAGCTATTATAAATGAGGTCTCCTTGTTATTATATGTTCTCAGTGGTTATTGCTTTCACATAGGAAGACTACTGATTTCTCTATGTTAATCTAGTCTCAACCACTTAGTGTGTTTCGTCATTGTTTCCCACTCATTTCTTACTATATTTTTCAGGTGTATATAATATACCAAAATGGTGCTTTCTTGAATTTGCATATTCTTTTCCATAATGTCCCAATATTGCTTTTGTATGTTTTATTTTTCCTCTCTTTTTGAATATCTTAAACCTACCCATTTAAAAACCTTTTCATATTGTTCCATTGCTGTAATTTTTAGGCGTAAACTTTCCCAACTATTTCATCTGTTGACTGTATTTTAAGATAACTCCTTTCTTCGTGGAATTAGAGGTATTTTACCATGAGCTCATCTTCAGTAGAAATAGTTTCCTGCTGTGTCCCATGAGGCTGTACAGTGGAGGCATATATGTCATTTGGTTCATTATTTGCCTTTGCTGCGTTCATTCTTAGATAATTTTTATGTTTACTTTTTGACTGTAACTTCCTTTAGTTATGGTTTGGAGGAATTCTGACTAACACCCACACAGGGTGCAATTTTGGAAGTTTGGTTTTTGGAGGTCTACTCTTTCACCACCCACAATGTTGGACAGATGGTCAACTTCCTGATGCATCCTTAGACCAGTGGGCAGAGTTCTTCTAGTCCTTATTTCTGGAAGGAAGATTACTTTCTGGCTTTTAGCTTTATTCAAAGAGGTCAGTTCAGCTTCTTATCACCTGCAGGCCTGAGACCTAATCCTCTGTTCCTGTGGGTTTTAAAACCTTCTGTGCTAGCACCAGTTTCTGATATCCCTATGGACCAGTTGCTTTTAACACCTGCTCAGTTTTATGAGTTCAAGTTTCTACTTCTCTTTTGGACCTAGGAGTTTTTCTTACTTAGTTTAGAATTTGGCTGTGAAATGGCAATGATAACAACGACAAAAGTAACATTTTTCTGTAGTTATAGTTTACCCAGCTTTTATATGTGTTTGCAGCATAATGGGAACTTCCCACATCAGTTCAACATGTGCCATTGACCAGGATTTCCTGATGGCCCCTTAAGTGATTCTGACATATGCTCTTTCCTGACATAGACAGGAATACTTAACTTCAGACTATCTTGGACCCCAGCAAGTGAAATATTCCAATTGTTTCTATACATTCGGTCACTTAGCAACTTTTTCCATGCCCTCCTTTCTACTCTTTTAAATACAAACATTTGTTGAGCATCTATTTTTTGCTAGGAACCGAGCTTGTTATCTGGCATAGAAAACTTAATGAAATGAGATCCCTTCCTTGTAAGACATCACTTTCTACAGCACAGAGCCAGGGGCTAACTTTTGTGCACCGTAGTAAGTACCTGAAATAGAGTTAGGCGCAATGCATTTGCAGGGAAATGTTGCTTCAAGGTTGTTTGTTTTTGCGTTTTGGTTTTTTGTTTTGTTTTTGAGACAGGGTCTCACTCTGTTACCCAGACTGCAGTACAGTGGTGTGATCTCAGCTCACAGCAACCTCTGCCTCCAAGGCTTCATGTGATCTCCCACCTCAACCTGGGACTACAGGCATGGGCCACCACCCCTGGCTGATTTCTGTAGTTTTAGTAGAGATGGGGTTTCACCATGTTGCCCAGGCTAGTCTTGACGTCCTGGCCTCAAGTGATCAACCCACCTCGGCCTCCCAAAGTGCTGAGATTACGAGTGTGAGCCTCTGTACCTGGCCTGTTGCTTGAAGATTTTGTGTATGAATGTGGAACAGATAGGACCATGTGTTTGTCTTCTTTTGCATATCCTGGGAATAATGAGTAAGAGTGGGAAAGTAGCCCACAGGGAGTAGGAGAGAGAACATTGCACTGAGAATTAGGGCCCTTGGCTACTAGTTCTTGTTGCTAACCAGTCCAGGGGCTTTCAACCCCAGCTGCGCTTCAGACCCCACCCACCTGAGGGCCTGACTCAGCCATTCTGAAGTGGGCTGCAAACATCTACATATTTAGATTTGGATGTTCCTGTGGGTGATTTTAATGTACAGTTAAGACTGAAAACCACTCACCTAATTAGATGACTTTGGGTAAATCATTTTAATCCTTATTCCTTCTGTGCCTTGGTGTCCTCAAATGAAGCAGGTAATTTCCAGATCCACAAATCCACTCTAACACATAATAGTTGCCAAGAGAGGGCTATTTTTGTGACATTTGTTATTATTGTTTTTGTTATTAATACTATTACATAATCTCACTGATTTTAGAAGCTTAGTCTTTTTACAGAGAGAAAAGTATCAGTAAACTCTAATGGCAAGCAGACTAGTTTTTCTGTCATCCAATGTTGTAATTTGGTTTCCAGAAATTATTAGGTAATGGTAATTGATGTAACAGCTTTGCCCGTTCGATCACCTGCCTTTACACACTGTACTATAAAATAATGGGCTGAGTTTTATGACTTGTGGAATCCATCGTATTGATTTATAGTCACAGCTCAGGGCCGTGTGTGGGTAGGCACAAAAGTGTGAACACTAATTGCTAGTGAACCCATTTGGAGGACCACAGAGAGGTGCTCAGAGGCCAGGGTTCCAAATGTTTCTCATTAATTATCTCCAAAACAAACTCTCAGCTTAAGAGCCCCAATTAGGGAGCAACACATGGTTTACAAAGCCCTGGTGGTAAATTTCCTGATGTACTGGATTTCGTTTTGGGAATTAGTGTAGTGCAATGGAAAAAATGTGAACTCTGGAGTCAGCCAGACTGGGTTCAAATTCTGGCCTTACCACTTACCAGCTTTATGACCCTGAGCAAGTTACTCCGCCACTCTGTACCTCAGTTTCCTCATCTGATATGTGGAGATGATGATAATGATACCTACCTCACAAATCTATAGTGGATGAAATCCGTTAATTCATGCAGAGCACTTAGAACAGTGCCTGGAACATGCAAACAATCAAGAAGTCTCAGATGCAACTTTTGTACCTAGACAAAGATCTAATCCATAGGAACAAATAATTAAAAAAACCGAGGCAAATGTCAGGTTGGTTGTGATGATATTTGGGGGGTGGGTTGGCCTTGACCGATAGTCCTTACCTGGCGCAGGCTAATCCTTCTACATGGAAAGCCAGTGTTGCTTGGGACACAAGCCCACTCCTGAGTGGCCAGACCGTTGAGGACAGGGGATCCTGCAGATGAAATGTTGTTGGATCAGGCACCTGATGGCTCTTTCTCTCCATCTTTCTTTTTCGTCTCTCCCTCACTTCTTTTTTGTCCTCCTCTCTCCCCGCCTCCTCTTTCTTCACACTAAGCCAGGCCTTTGGCTCACCAGTAGGGTCCTCAAGGATGTGGTCCCATAAGCAAGTCTAACTTGAGTCGTTGGCCCAGTTTCTGGCCCTTCATTTTAGCTTCTCCTATCCCAAGTGGGACCCTTGTGGCCCATTCTTCTCCTTCTTCCCAAGAGATGGTGGGGACCTGCCTGCAAATGAGCCTCCTGGGTCCCAAACAGAGAAGAGTCTTGCTGACTGGGAAGGGGTGGGTGGCTGCCTGGGCTTGCTCTTTCCCTGGCAAAGCCTTTTCTCATACACACATTTTGCTCAGGGCAGTTTTTGGAACACAGACATGCCAAGCCGACCTCACCTCTTATTCACTGGGACTGAGGAGTCAAGTCCATTTTGGTCTTAATTGAAAGAATATGAGGATCAGGGTAAACTGTGCAGAAGAATCAGGAGCAAAGTAAAGAGATTAAAGCCATGCTTTGTTCTCCTTGGAAAGTTTGATGTTTTGAGAATATTGAGTTGTTATTGAGTCCTCCTCAGTATCAGGAGAAGAAGAACAAAATTGGCCCATAGAGGGCAAACTGATCCAACCCCTTTCACAAATTCTTCTTAGCAATTTGTTTTCATAAAGTTGAGAAGCAGTATGATGTTGTATAAAGGGCAGGGACTCTCATTCTTCACTTTAATAATTTTTGTGGACCTCTGAAAATGCGAGCTTCTCTACTCTCCCTTAGCCCTACTTTGGTATCCACATTTCCACCGGATTAGTTTCCTGGGGCTGCTGCCACAAAGTGTGACTGACTGGGTGACTTAGAGCAACAGAAATGTGAGGTCCCACAGTTCTGGAGGCTGGAAGGCCAGGACCAACGTGTCAGGAGGACTGTGCTGCCTCTGAAGGTACTAGGGAAGGATCTGTTCCAGGGCTGTCTCTGGGATTCAGGTAGTTCCTTCGCCTGTGGCAGCATAACTCCAATCTCCACATGGTGTGCCCCTCATATGAATGTCTGTGGCCAAATTTCTCCTTTCCATAAGGACACCAGTCATACTGGATTAGGGGCCCACTCTACTCTTGTGTGACTCCATCTTAGCTAACTACATCTGCAACCCTCTTTCCAAATAAGGTCATATGCTGAGATACTGAGAGTTGGGACTTCAACATATGAATTTTAGGAGGATGCAATTCAACCCATAGCAGCTACAGCTATGCCCCACAGACTGAATTCCACAAAACCATTGCAATATGCTTTGCACAGCCCACTCCACAGCTTGAAAATCAAGTGCTCAGAGGCTGCATGTTTGAGCATGCTGATGCTGGTTCTCCACGTGCTGGAAACTAGGCTGGAGACAGGGGCAGGGGCTAAATTGTACAGAACCCTGAAGGCCATGAGCATGTGTACTTTATCCTAAGAGCAATGGGCCGTCATTGATGTTCACAAACAGAAGGCTGATCAGACTCTAGAAAGAGCCTTCCAACTTTAGTGTTGAGAATGGAATAAAGTTGGGCCAAGGCAATTATTCAAGCAAGTGACAGAGCTGGCCTGAACCTCAATGGTGGCAATGGGAATACGGGGAAGATGACTTGGAGAAATAGCTATGATGTATCAGGGTGCCTAGAGAAAAACAACTTAAGTATATGTTATTTAGCAAAGGAACTGCCATTTGGGGACTGTTGGCAAAGGCAACTTGTCATTTGGGTTTCTGGATATGGACACTTTAATGTTGGCACAGATTCCCTTGTTTTCAAGGAAGTTACCAGGATAAACCCTCTAGTCATGGCAAAGTAAAGCAAGTTGGTTTGGGGAAGACATCATACCTGAGTGTGGCAACTGCAGAGTGTGATGTTAAATGTTGAAGAACTGGTGAAAAGTTTTCCTGAAGTGAGTACTTAGACTGAATTATTCATATCCCCCATGTATTAGGTGCCTGTTTGCTGCTGCAACAAACTACCACAAACTCAGTGGCTTAAATCAATACAGATGTATTATTTCCCAGCACTGTAGGTCAGAAGTCTGACTTGGTTCTTACAAGACCACAGTCAAGATATCAGCAGGGTTGCAGTCCTTTCTGGAGCTGTAAGACTCTTTCCTTTGCTTCTAAGGCCACCCACATTCCTTAGCTCATGGCTCCTCTCCATCTTCAATGCCAGCAGCACATTATGTCTCTGGCTCTGCTTCCACTGTCTTTTTCTCTCTCTTCTGCCTTCTAGTTTTTTTTTTTTTTAAGACAGAGTCTCGCTGTGTCACCCAGGCTGGAGTGCAGTGGCGTGATCTTGGCTCACCACACCCTCCGCCTCCCAGGTTCAAGCAATTCTCTTGCCTCAGCCTCCCAAGTAGCTGGAATTACAGGCGTGCACCACTACACCCAGCTAATTTTTGCATTTTTAGCAGAGACGGGGTTTCACCATGTTGGTCAGGCTGGTCTCGAACTCCTGATCTCAGGTGATCCGCCTGCCTTGTCCTCCCAAAGTGCTGGGATTACAGGTGTGAATCATGGTGCTTGATTCCTCTTCTACTTTTAAGGACCCTGTGGTCAGATTGGGCCCACCTGGATAGTCCAGGGTACTCTTACCATCTCAAGGTCAGCTGACTAGCAAGCTTAATTTCACCTGAAAACTTAATTCCTGTTTGCCACGTAGCCTAATGTATCCACAGGCTCTGGGGATTAGGACGTGTATATCTTTGGAGTCCATTGTTCTGCCTCCACAGCCCACATGATGTTGATATTAGTATAATGCAAGAAGTGCAAGGTCACATAGTATCGTTGTCTCATCTGGGCCCTGGTGAATCAGACAGAGGGTTGCTCTTGAAAGACCTGGGGGTTTTCAGGGCCAGTTTTGCTGGGGCAGCATGAGCAGGCCTTAGGCCAGGAGACAGGGGCAATGCTTCCTGCTCTCTGGTGTAAAGGCGTTGGGGGTATGGACCCAGGATTGGTGTGGTCTATTCTAAGGATTCTTGTTGAGGTGGGACAGCTTGAGAGGAGCTAGACGTGGCCCTGAGGCTGGGGTTTTAGGGCCTGCAAGCTCCAGGAAGAACATAATGAGCCACTTCTGTTACGCCCCAAATATTCAGGAAGCATTGCCATCTGCTCTGGGCTGGGGAATTAAGTTTCCAGAATCAATGATGGGGTGGGGCTGGGGGTCATGTCCTCACTTGCAGTGAATCTATATAGGAAAAACACATCCTGGAGAAACGAATTACAAGGGAGCCCATGGTGAAATCCCTTGGAGATGCCCAAACATGGTGGAGGGAGACCTGGGCGGCTGACAGCTGTTCTGCTAGTCCCAGGCAATGGGGGGTTGAACATTAAAAGAGATGAAACTTTATGTTAGGCTACCAGAGCAGACATCCCGGTGTCAGTGTGGGGAGATGCCCCAGGACTTAAAGATGAAGGGGCTGTGGGAGATGAGATGATGGCAGAGGAGGGGTCCGGCTCCAGGTCTTCGGGGGAAATGAAATCTCCCTACCTTTCCTGCCCGAGAGGGTGCTCAGCTGTAGGGAGGGTACACGCTTCTTCTCTTGGGGCTTTGTTGTCAAAAGGGAGGAGTAGTCTTCCTACATGACCTCAGGGAAAGTGCCTCTTTAATGAAGGACTTCTGTCCTTGCGGTCTTCTCACCTTCCCTCTGTTCCATCTTCTCACCTCCTTGGCCTTTTCCTCCCACTTGCTATCTTTGTCCTTATTTAGAGGAAAGGTTTGGGCAAGACTATTCATTTCATAGGATATTTTCTGCTTAATCTTTTTTTAAAAAAATGTTAAAGTCTTAGTTTCAGACACCTAGCCCATGCTTGTCCATAGAATTACATGTTCCTGTAAGAGGGACTTGGTCCAATGTGCACTCCCTGGAAAAGACCCACTGGCCTTCTCATAACAACAGAAGAGAGACAGTAACGGGCTCCATGACAGGCAGCTTCTCACTTCCGTCGTTCCAACTGGTTCTGGGAGTAGAGAGAGCTCATACTAGCTGCTTGATGCAGGCTCCAAAGGGCATTTTGTTTGAACAGTGCCCTTTTCCTTAGGAATTGTCACGTTCTGCCTCTCCCTCTCATTTATTCACTCAGCTATGTGCTGAGTCTCCACCCAGGAGAAACTGACTAGAGGCAAGCGCTGCTCTCAGGAAATGGAGTTACGCTGTCAGGCAGTTTGTGAGTGGATCCCAGGCTTAGCAAGACCCACTGGAAATTCTCTCAGGGTTCAGAGAGGATAGAAGAGATGAGGGCTTGAGTAGATGAGAAAAGAAGACTCTTTGAAGTCAGCCCTTGAGAGATTGGTTCAGCAGAGAGCAGGGGCTAGGACATTGCAGATGAAGCAAGGAGACAGCATAAGGGAGATCATAAATATACATGGGATATGGTATATGTGTGTGTATGCATGCATGCATAATAGTTATATGTGTAAACAGTGCAAAATCCAGAAGGTTAAAAAGATATGTAATCTGTCTCCTTGTTCCTCCTCACTCAGTTCCCCTCCCTAGAGGCAGAGTTTATGTTTAAAAAGATTTAACAAAGACAGAGTATCCCTCCGCATCCCCACTCATGGCTGGATGGCTGAACCATTTTCTAAGAGTGGAAGTATCAAACATGCAAGTTTTCATTATTTTATCCTCAGTGCATTCTGTGGCCACTCTCCACAACCAAGTCCTCACAAAAAATACTTCATGCACCATTTTGGGGACCAAGTTCCTGCCCCAAGATGCAGAAAAATTGAGAGGCCTATATAATGTTAGCCACCCCTGCCTCCACCCAGGAATCCACAAAAATCTCCTGAGGACTCTGGGCTCCTGCAGGGCAAGGGTTGTGGCTCTGAGCCAAGAGTATCGAGATCTAAGGGATCTCAGGGACCGGGAGGCCCCAGGAGCATGTGGGCTGCACATTAAATGGAAAAGGATTGACCCATTTGGAGACCAGGGCAGCTTACAACCAAGGAAGGGCTGCCTCTGCCCCCAAGTGGATGGTAAAGGGGGTGCCCAGGGACACAGGAGCAGCCCTCATGGTGGGCACTAACAGAATCAGGGTTCACAGGCTACAGGAGGACAACTGAGAACACACAGACCGACTCTGGCTCTTCCCAGATGAGTTTCCTGACCACAAGAGAACTCCCGCATAGAAAGGTTATGTGGGAAACACTCTGGTTTTTCTTGCCCTGCTGTGAAATCAATTAAAAACAGGATGGATATAAAATGGTTTTATAACCTCCTCCACCTTCTGGCTTCCTTTCTTGTTGGGGATGAGCCAGTCAGAGTGGGGAGAGACAGGAGTCTCACGGTCTGAAAATTCTGCAGCAGTTTAAATGGTAGTGACCTATTGCTCTAGCTCTCCTCGGGGGACCTGTGGCTGGAGGAGAAAATGTCTCCTTGGAAAGTGGCCAAAGGAAGGAGCGCCCCATAGAGGGAGTGAGGGTAGGGCCCAACCCTTCCAAGCGCTGGGTCAGTCTTAGGTTCAGAACGCATCTAACCTGAGGAAATAAGAAAGCCAGTTTTAGAAGAGAGTGTATTTCCCACGGAACAATTCAAATGGCTTTGTTAGCCTCGCACACACTTGCTTTATATGGCCCAACGTGAATAATTTTCATTCCTGCTTTGATTAACAAAAAAACGATAGTACATAACTTTTATTGAGTACTACTCTCTGCCAGGCACATACTCAGATACCTTTCTTACGTTCACTGTAATTCTTACAACACCACTGCAGGTTAAGTAGTGTTTTCTCCTTTTAAAAATAAGGAAAATGAGGATCAATGAGGCTAAGTAAACTTCCCAAGTTCAGAGAGCTAATAATAATAGTTCTGACTTATTGAACTCCTCCTCTTCTGTGGGCTAGATATTTGACATACGTTGTCTGAAATCCTTTTCACAACCCTGGGAGGGATGTTGCTATAGTCCATTTGACAGATGAAAAAGTCATAGTTAAGGAAATAGTGCAAAGCCCCGGAACTGACTTGGTGAAGTCTGGCCTTGAACCTGGGTCTCTCTGGATTCTCTGATGCCTGTCTTTATTCCAAGTGTGCCATGCAACTTCGGGATCCAGGAAGGTGCTCTTGCCCTAGGTGCTTCCAGTGGGTGCTCTGGGACCAGTGAGGGGCCCCCGCTGGTTGTCCGTGGTGATCTGAGGTTGAACTGAGCTGTGCACAGAGCATGAGAGCAGCTTCTGCCAATACACATTGTTCTCCGCAGCATGTAATGTTTTCTAGGGCCTTGGCCAACTTGGCTGAGGCATTTTAGACATCTTGAGGGACTGGATTTCGAGCATCTTAAGCGGATCGACAGATTTTTATCAGGAAGTACTGCTTCTTACCACAGAGCTGCCCACATTTTTCCCAGTGAAGAGTATTAGCTGGAACTAGGGTTCCAGCTATTTTTACACCCAATGCAAAATCATGTGAATGAGCTTCCATGGCTTACACATCTCTCCTTACTCGTCAGACAGTTCTCATCTGCTTTAGGCAACCCCATCTTCTCTTTATTCCTGTGTTATTTTCCAAGGCACAGCCACCCACAAAACATCTTAGGGAGTCTTCATGTCCCAATCCACATCTTCACTTTGCTTCGCTCACTTGCCCACACCCTGAAATCTGTAGTCCACAAGCAACAGCAACAGCAAGACAACCCGAGATTGGGCTGGCATTGAGAAATGCCCAAAACATGTTTACATCTTGTATATCTTTTAGGGCTCTTGTTAACCCAAGGAGAAAGAACAGCATGAACACGGGTTTTAGAGAATAACTCTTAAGACCCTATTAGTGCCCGAAGCAGGACTAGAAAGTAGATTTTCACCAGATCCTATTGTCCCCAATTATCTTGCTCCAGATCCTATTCTAAGGCATTAAATTAGGGAAATAGCCACAGAGGCTCAGGCACGTCGCCCTAATTTGAAATGTTTCCCTCAAGGGGTCCTTTCAGTTGTTCTGAAAACTCAGCCTGAAAATTGTAAATACCCCATAAAGGCAAAGCTTTTACCTGGAACAATCCATTGCAGAAGAAGCGTATTCCCTAAAGCCAAGGTTGTTGCACAGTTTGAGCTGTCTCACGACCACCAGCAACTAGTCATTCATTTATTCAAGAAATATGTACTGAGTGGCTGCCAGGGGCCAAGTACTGCTGAGTACTGTGGACTCAGCCTAGCCCTCCTGGAGTGCGGAGTGTGTCGGAGGAGTCAGCTGAACAGGAACTTTTAGTGAAGTGTACTCTGGGAGTAGAGAGCAGGTGGGCCTGGGCAACCCCAAGGTCTGGGTTGGCTTCTCTGAGGAAGTGACATTTAAACTAAGACTGGAAGACAGTAGAAGCTGGCCAGACGAGGATGACATGGAGTCCTCCAGTGTGGCAGCCATGAGTATGAGCCTCGCAGACCCCCAAGATGGAGGAACTTCAGTGACCAGGAGCCTGGCTGCTGCACCCTGAAATCCATCACCATGCCTGTGCAGAGGCCATGCTTCCCCCAGGCTGCACCCAGCCAGTGGCTGGGTTGGTGGCAGTGCCAGGGCAGCCTGTTCCTTGGAAGCCAGGACTACTCCAATGGCCACCTTTGCTCAAGAACACCTCCATCACCCTGCTGAGCTTCTTTACATTGCTAGGTGGTCTACAACGTATCTCTCCATCCTTCCTCCCTCTTCCTTCATGTGGAGTCAGGTTTGCATCATGTTCCTTATCCAGCCTCTCCTCTCCTGCCCGCTATGGACATGTGTGACACCGCTCAGGGAGGATGAGAAGGGGGAGGTGAGCTGAGCCAGGAGGCCAGGAAAGAAAAAAGGGAAAGGTCCCCGGGTAGAGCTGGGTAAGTTCTATTGTCCCAGCAGGAGGAGGAAAAGTCAGGCAGGAGGAGTCAAAAGTTTATTCCAGGGGTTGTCTGAGATTAGAATTCTGTCCCTTCTTTTGAAAATTCCGGAACAGGTCTGGCTAAAAGCTTCCTGTTTCAGGACAAAGTCCCAAAGGAACTTCTTTGTAAAGCCATCTTGTAGCTCACCTGTAAGAGCTTTGTCCTTCCCTAACATTTATATCCTTACAGGTATCAGAAGAAGGTAGCTCTCCAGAATGTCACCTTGGCAGGGCCAGTCCCAGTCCTGACTGGGGAGAAGCCCAGGTGCCAGGTTTGTTGTTACTGCGGCAATGGAGGCTGCAGGCTGCTGGCACCTGTTGCCGTTCACCAGCTCCATCCTTCTAATCAGCAGCCCAGGCTCCGATTCTTCCCAGCTGCGTGGGGAGAATGTCCTGCTCCGGCTGCCATGAGTCACTTGGCAGATCTAGTTCTCATTGCACATTAATACCTTGGGGATTTTTTGTTGTTTTATTTTTTAAAAAATAAAAGAATAACATTAACATCAAGGGAGGTCATCAAAGAGAGAAAGAGTTACAAAAAGGTGGCATGCAGCCTGTGCGTGTGAGGTGGAAGGTGGAGCGGGGGTGGGTTTTGGCCTTTAGGTGGGCATGGCTGCCCCAGCCAGGGCTTCAGTGGTGCCTTTCACATCCACTCTTTATCTATAGGATGCCTGGGGATTAGGTAGGAGTGCCAAAACACTGCAATTATAAAAAGAGGGAAAAATGACCCTGCTGGTGATCATTTAAGGAAGTATTTTAGGACAACTGAAAGGAAATAGATCTTTACACAGCCTGTAGCCTATAAATGGAACCCATTACCCCCATCAGGTGTTCTGCATGAAAGTAAAAAATGGGTCCCAGAATAGGCCAGATAAATTCATAGATATTAGATGTCATGGTCACTAGGATCAGCCTATGAAGACCAAGTTACCATGTTCCCATGAAAATGTTCCTGCTGCCCCCAGAGGACCTGTGCTCCAGCCACATCAAGCTCCTAAATATTTCCGGAACACTGAATCTCCTTTCTTGAGTCTGTGTCTTTGCTACGCTGTTACCTCTAGGTTCCCTTGCCACTTTTTCCCAAGACTGGGAAACTACCACTTACTCTTCAAGATCCAGTTCAAAGCCTCCTCTAGAAAGTCTTTCTTGAATCCTCTAGGGCTGCGGTGGTCACTCCTTCCTCTGTGCCCTCAAAGCCTGCTGTACCAAGCACACGCACAATGCCATCATTGCACTATAATTGTCTGCTCAACCGGACTATAAACTTCTCCAGGGTAGAGACTGTGCCTGATTCATGTGGGCTTAGCAGAGAGGCTGGCCCACAGCCCCTGTGCAGGAAATACATGTTGAATAAAGCAATGAATGTTGAGTTACATCAACCAATAGTCTCACCACTTACAGGACATATTCTTAATGACATTCTCAGAAGCTTTGCTTCTAACATCACTTGGACAATACTCTTCTGCCAGGACATATTCCTGTTTATCTCAGCTAATATATATGCTCGTCTCCAAAGCAGCCATCTGTGTAGTTGAAGTGAAGTAGCCAAGAGAATTGAGATTTTAGTGTCTTTAACTTAACTGTGTCTCTCAGACAAATGAGCCAGTTCCCCAGAAATCTGGTCTAGAAATATTGCCAATGCACACTCCAGTGACTTTGAGATGTTAGAAAAACAGACATATCACCTTTCAGGCTGAAATCACTGGGAAGTGCATTTTAAAGCTGGGTTTCCTTCCAGATCCTTAGGTTGTGAATGACACACAGTCTGTGGAAAATCTATGAGATCACCAAGAGCCGAGGTCTGAAGTGTTCAGGAAGTGTCTAACCACAGATCAACCAAACAGAACATTTGCATGTTTCTGAAAAACAACAAAAAACAAAAAAGCAAAACAAAACAAACACCAAACCAGCAAACAAAGGTCTAATGATCAAAATGCTGTCCAAATCAAACCAATATGAGAGGTCTGCCCAGGCTCATATGTAGAGACTCTGAAGATGATGAATTGTAGGAAGAGAAAGGAGAATAAGACCCTGGCAAGTATGGGAGAATCCAAGAATAATGAGGGGTGCTGCTCAGTGAATTAAGTAACTATCCCTAGGGAAAATTTCCTAGAAGTGGAGAACCTTGCATTTCAACACCAATTTCAACTTTTCTAGAAAATCATTTGAACTTAACTTTCAAATGATTGACTGCAAAAATTTGTTAGTCAATTTAAAAATAAACATCTATACATGCTTTTAGGTGTATGTGTGTGGGTGTATTTTTAGTAGAGATGGGATTTCACCATGTTGGCCAGGCTAGTCTTGAACTCCTGGCCTTAAGTGATCCACCCACCTCGGCCTCCCAAAGTGCTGGGATTACAGGCGTGAGCCACTGTGCCCAACCTATACATGCTATTAACTTATAGGCAAATGTCAAGTGTTTTGATTGGCCACAATGCAGGTTTTTATTCAGAAATTAGCTTTGGGACAGCTAGTATGTCCAGGGCCCCCGACTGGGCCCTAGAGATGCAGCAGGGAGCAGGACTGAGGTCGCATCTGCCCTCATGGGACCTAGAGTCTGGTAAGAAGAACAGGCCCAGGATAAGTGATTACAGTAACAGCCAGTGGCAATAAGGTTTTGCTGGGAGACATCCAGAGGGTTCTGTAATGTCCAGTAAGGGGACTTGATTTATTCCAAAGGGCCAAGATACTCACCCCAAGGAAGTGAGCTTGGGCTGATGCTCAGTATTGAGGTTGTAGGGAGAAGAATGTTCCAAGAAAAGGGAGGACTCTGAAGAACTGAAGCTTCCAGAATTGCTGAAGCCCAGAACGAGAGGAAGAATCACCAGAGAAGGCTTGAGAGATAAGCAGGGGCAAGAAAAAATATTTAACAACTGACACATGGATATAAATTCATAAACTATTACATTTATCTTAAGTGTAATTATAAAATGTGTTTCATTTTATTCTCTAAATTTGCTAAATTATAGATATTATTCAATGTCTTCCTTTCCAAGAGATTTAATAGTACAAATTGTTTATTGATATGATTTTGTTTTTGTTTGATGTAACCGCCACTAGATAAATTATGCCCCTGAGCCATGAGAAAACTTTTCCAATGATTTTCCCATTAAATTGCTGGACATTAAGTAACATGCAGACTCAGGAAGCGGAGAATCCACTTAACTTCAATGGTATTTTTCAAGATGCTTAATTTTCTCTCAGCATCTGCTGAAATAACAGCAATTGCATTAACAAAGTTTCCTAGCACTTGTAATACTGCCTTAGATTTTTATCTATTTAATATCTTTATGTTGACTGAGTCATGAAAATTGTATATTGGAGTCACATGCTTGAGTTTCACCTAATCCTTAGGCTAGATGAGAGGCTCTAGTGGGCAATTAAGTACTGAGCTGCAAGTTCAATATTTTGACTCAGCCCCTCAGGCTGTAGATAACCTCTGTGCACTGCGGTTTTCTCATGCATAAAATGAAAATTATGATATCTGTGGTGTTCCACTGAATTAATATACATTTAGAATGAACATAGCTGGCATTCTATTCCCATTAGCTCTCCCCTTTAGTAACAAAGTTAATATTGTAAATGCCTAGGACAGATGACCATCAGGTATCCAAGCTCTTCTGATAAATGTAGGAGGAATTCAACAGAGAAGAATTTCTCACTGGTCTCTAGACCATCCTTATGGGCGTCTGTCTTTCTCAAGAGTGCCCATCATTCCTGAAGAAACTCTGCCCGGCACCTGACCAGAACCTGTAGGAAGCATATTAATATGTACTTATTTGCTCTTTCAGTTTTCACTGGGTACTCCAGGAGCCCAAGTTCAACAAAAGCTGATGTTCCCACATATGGCCAGGTGAGGGTGACTCTGAGAGAGCACTGGCCTGTGGTAGCTGACTACAGCCTGGGAGGGTACCAGAGTCCCTATCAGGGGTAACGTCATCCCCTTACCATGGAATTTGGGAATGCTCTGGTTAAGTGAGTTCACTAGGACAAGACCTAGAGCATGGTGAGCATAGGGCTTGCATGCTGAACACCACCACAGTGATCTTCAAGCAAAACCCACCTGGATTGGGAGAAACCAAGACACAGGAATGAGGCAATCCTCTCATAGTGGAAACCAATGTCAGTGCCTAGAAGTCCATATTTTGGGGGAAACTGGCACAAGCAGCAACCAACCAGAGTAGATTCAGCATTCACTCTTTGGTTAATGGATGGAGAGGAGATAGGGGAAGTAGTTCGAAAGCATAGGAGAATTTTACTATTTAAGCAGCTAGTACCACTAACCATGCAGATAAACATAAGTTGAATGTTAACCTCAGAGTCATATTAATGGCCCTGGATGTATAGGAAGAACATGGACAGCCACAATGGTCTTAAGAGATCTGATGTATGTTTTTAACAATGTTTTCTGAATATAATATGAAGAAAAAGTTGAAGGAAATCAAGACTGGAGGCAAGGAAACCAGTTGCGATACCTTTCAGGTGTTCAGGTTGGGATATGAGAGATATTTAATGTGTGTAATTCTCAAGACTTGGTGATTAATTAGACATGGGAGGTAAGGAGAAAGAGGAGTCAAGGATGACTCCTAGGTTTCTTGCTTGGGAATTTAGAAAGATTAAGTCACCATTTGTCATGCCCCCACAGAAAATCAGGAGACAGGCATGTTTGGAGAGGGGCTGTGTTCAGTCTGGTGTTGGATATGTTCAGTTTGAAGTACCTACGACATATCTAAGCAGAGATCCAGTAGGCAGTTGGAGATATGGGTACCACACAGAAAGAGGCCTGGCTGGAGATGATGATTTTGAAATCCTTACATATTGACTGCATGAAATTGCTGAGAGAGAGAGAATACAAGTGAGAAAGGCAAGGGTCTGAGTACTGAGTAACAACAGCATGTAAAGAACAGGTAGAAGATAAGGCACCACAGGGTTGGGAGAAAACCAAAATATCACGCTTTAACAGAAGGCAGGAGAAAGGTGTGTTGGGTATGGTGAATGGGCACTTAGCATCCATTCCTACCTTCTCTGCTGTCTATGTTGTCTTCTTGGACAGCTCAAGACTACTTTCCCCAGATTCCTTTGCAACTAGAGGACTGGATGCAAATTAGTTTCCACCAATTACATGTACATTCAAGATTTTGAAAGTGAAACTGAGGCAGAGGCTATAGTCCCATTGCTTTTGGCTGTTTTCCATTGGCAAGCACAATGTTGAAGATGCAGAGCTTTTCCCAAGCAATGTTATGGTATCTAGTCATTAGCCTCGTGATTACTCAGTTGTCACAGTGGTGGTAGCAGCTTCCTCATCCTAGATTGTAGCCGTAGTAGTGTGTTCTGATTCCTTCCTGTACCTTCCCGAATTTGGCAAAGGTCTCACCTCCTGTTGGCAGGTCAGTTGTGATGGGCATTCCCAGAGATCCAGCTACATCTCAAAACCTTCCAACTTTTTTGTTTTTGTTTGTTTGTTTGTTTTGTTTTGTTTTGTTTTTGAGATGGAGTCTTGCTCTGTCACCTAGACTGGAGTGCAGTGACACGATCTCAGCTCACGGCAACCTCTGCCTCCCAGGTTTAAGCGATTCTCCTGCCTCAGCCTCCTGAGTAGCTGGGATTACAGGCGCCTGCCATCACACCCAGCTAAGTTTTGTATTTTTAGTAGAGACGGGGTTTCACCATGTTGGCCAGGATGGTCTTGAACTCCTGACCTCGTGATCTGCCTACCTCGGCCTCCCAAAGTGCTGGGATTACAGGCGGGAGGGCTTAAAATGTCAAGACTGACTTCTTTTTTTTCTTATTGAAGCCTGAATAATACAGAATATTTCAGGGAGGGAACGGTTGACTGTATTAAATACTGCTAAGAGAGCAAGCAACGTAAGGACTGGAAAAGTCCACTGGATTTGGCAATTTAGCTGTTGGTCATTTTGGTAGCAACTAAAGCAGTCTTATTGAAGGTGAAAGAAATATGCACAACATCTAATTCTTCTCCCTACTTCAGAAAAAACCTCAAAACTCTTATAGGTTGACATAGTGATGTTTTGTGGAAGAAGCTCTAGAGTCAGGAGACCCACGTTCTAGTCTTAATCTTGTTGCTATCAAGGTGTGTGAATGCAGTGGAGTCACTTAGCCTCTCATCTCCTCAGCCAGGTGTCCATGCCAGAACGTGCACCATTCTTGCTGCCTCCTAATCCCTTCTCCAAGCTGACTCTTTACATGTTTCCCTTAGCTCTCCAAAGTATAGCAACACTAGGTGGTGGCGTTTGAGAATACTCAAAAGATTTGAGGATAGCAGAACAGAATTACAAGATAGAAATGGTAAACTTAAAATAAGATATCAAACTGTACTTCTGGAAAACATCAACTATGCATCTTGCAGTGATTTCCAGTGCACTTATATCATTGCACACCAACCAACTGACCTAGGCAGGAATTCCTTTGACCCTGTTCTAAACCTCTGGGTCCAGAATCCCAGCTCTTCATTTTCCTCAGGAAAAAGGAAGAAATCCTCCCTTAAAATGTAATACATTCTGTATCAACATACTTGCCCTCAAAGAAGACGACTCACTTTGTCAGAGCAATTTCTTTCTTCATTATCTCTATGTTGTTGTTCTAGAAAAGGCTTTATGGTTTATCTTGCAATAATCAAAAGGCTCATGGGAAGGTTCTGCTCCCCTGACATTCCCAAAGCAATCTTCTCCCAAATTTGAATTTGAACCTAATTTGCATCCAGTCCTGTAATTGCAAAGGAATCTGGGGAAAGTAGTCTTGAGCTGTCCAAGAAGACAACATAGACAGCAGAGAAGGTAGGAATGGATGCTAAGTGCCCATTCACCATGCCCAACATGCCTTTCTCCTGCCTTCTGTTAAAGCGTGATATTTTGGTTTTCTCCCAACCCTGTGGTGCCTTATCTTCTACCTGTTCTTTATATGTTGTTGTTACTCAGGACTCAGACCCATGCCTTTCTCACTTGTATTCTCTCTCTTCCTCTCTCTCAGCAATTTCATGCAGTCAATATGTAAGGATTTCAAAATCATCATCTCCAGCCGGGCCTCTTTCTGTGTGGTACCCATATCTCCAACTGCCTACTGGATCTCTGCTTGGATATGTCATAGGTACTGCAAACTGAACATATCCAACACCAGACTGAACACAGCCCCTCTCCAAACAAGCCTGTCTCCTGATTTTCTATGGGGGCATGACAAATGGTGACTTAATCTTTCTAAATTCCCAAGCAAGAAACCTAGGAGTCATCCTTGACTCCTCTTTCTCCTTACCTCCCATGTCTAATTAATCACCAAATCTTGATAATTACACACATTAAATATCTCTCATATCCCAACCTGAACCCCTGAAAGGTATCACAACTGGTTTCCTTGCCTCCAGTCTTGACTTCCTTCAATTTGTTCTTCATATTGTGTTCAGAAAACACTGTCAAAACCACATCAGATCTCTTAAGACCATTATGGCTCTCCATGCCCTTCCTATGACATCCAGAGCCATTAGTATGGCTCTGAGGTTAACATTCAACTTATATTTATCTGCATGGTTAGTGGTACTGGCTGCTTAAATAATAAAATTCTCCTGTGCTTTGCAACTACTTCCCCTAACCTGTGCATTTCTCTGGGCCTGATAGTGGCTTTCTAAATTTTCCTAGAAATGTGTTTGCCTTTAAATGTTCTAATATTTATATGTCTGGCTTCCAAAAGGAGGAAAAAAAAGGAAAATGAAGGGGGCAGAGAAATACACTAGTCTTTTAAATTTCCTAGAAGTTGCTTTAGTCAGAGAAGGTGGGGCTTGCAATAATGGCAGTGAGGGTTGCAATAAGGCTGCTGTCTTATATCTGCACCTCCACAATCATAAATAGCAATCAGCAATCAGGGCACAGATCCTTGATATTTGGAGGAGAGGTTCTTTATTGACCAGTCTGGCTCCCACAAGCTGTATGCATGCTCCTGGAACATGTGCACAGCTGCCTGCCACAAAGCTGGGGGTGGCAGGGTGACAGAGGGATGTTCACACCAAAAGCTGAAATTGACCAAAATTAATCACAGTTTACTACCCAAGTCTTCCCATAGAAGTTGCAACCCTTCAAAAAGACTCCAGAGTTTCAAAACAGTTACTCAGATATAGTTTAATAGGAGAACACTATGATTCTTTAGAAATGAATCCTGACATATTTAAGGGTAAAGAACCATGATGCCTATAGCTTTCTTTCATATGGTTCAGCAAGCAAACAATAAAAGTATAGGTATATAAAAAAAAGATGGCAAAAGTAAACACTTTTGAATCTATGTGGTAGGTATGTGGGTATTCATTGTCCTACAATTTTTTCTGTATTTCAAATTTTTTATAAAAAGTCATAACAACTAGTAGATAGGGGATGTGGGGGAAGCGATTTCCTGTTTGGGTACTAGCTTTGTGGCCAGATGGATGGCAAGAACCATCCAAATTTGCACATGCCTGATTTAAGCTTGTCAGAAATAGTGGAGACTGTGTGACTCCATTCACTTAGAGGCCAGAATCTTCAAGGCCTATTGTACCACTCTAAATAGTTTCTAGTTCATCCATGAGCTAGCAAAAGCCCATAAATAGTTTAAACATAAGAATGACAAAAGCATGCTTGCACATATTTGAAACATCATTCAGGCTGGGAAATGGTTGGAAAGGTAGCAAGAGTGGAAGGGGTGGGCATTTTAGGGATTGTTGGTCAGTCTTCTGGGTCAATTATAATGAAGCCTAAACTAGCACAATGACCATGGAAATAGCGAGATAGAATAGATCCAAGAGAACTTCACAAACATGGACCGAAGAATGAGACATCTCAAACTTCTATTAACCTTGGTTCAAACTGAAGTCTTAAGTCGTCTTGATATTTGCTGAAAATCCCTGGAAAGAAAAGTCATCCTGTTGACCTAAGTACTTTAAGAAATTAAATGCTAAGTTACTTATTGCCCATCTCAGCAAGATAAGGAGACAAGTTTATAGAATATTTACATCTTAGCAATAATGGGAGTATAATGAAAAAATAATCCAGGCAAGGCAAAGATCTCAAGATTAAAATGTACATGTTCTGAATCATGAATTATTATTTCAGTTCCTCTCTACGCTGAGAAAGAGCAAGGGGTTTGCCAAGTGTTTGTAGCACTTTTATGTAACCTCTCGGAAATATAACCCTTAAAGCCTTGTGATAACCCCAGAGGATAGGAAAATACTTTCTTTTGAGAAATTGCTTATCTGTGTCATAAATACATTTGTTATGGGAAAGTGAATTATTTGTGTAATTGTAGGTGAAGTGATTGTATTAACTAAACTACCATTCAGTATATTATATTAGACAGAAAGCACCCAACTTCCTAGTTTAATTTTCTTTTTATAAAGTGCTGAAGTTAAAACATGCCTTTGACCAATTCTGATCCAAACACATGGCAAATCTTTATTCTTCTGTATGTGGTACAACAGTCAGGACAAGGAGATTGGTTTGAAAGAGTGAGCCAGGAAGAATTTTCAAGACTGATGCCCGGGTTGCTGGCTTGGGTAACTAGGTAGATGGTGAAGCTATTCAGTGAGTCAGGGCACACAGGAAGAGGAACAGCAGGTTTCCAAGACAGTGAGTTTGACTTTGAACATAAAGAATTTGAATTACCTGTAGGACATCTGAGTAGAGCTGATTAATGGGCAGATGGAGATATGCATGTGGAACTCAGGAGAAAGATCTGGAAATTTACATTTAAGCCAACTGCACATGACTCAGGTAGAGCCACTCTCAGTTAAATGTGGGACCCTTGTAATATAACCTGAACCAGGAAAGTGCAAATGTTTTTTGACACCATGATGCTTTCCTCATTGAGAATAGAACATGTTGACTTTGAAAGAAAATCAGTATTCACTTTGGTGAAATATTGCCGCTGGGTAATTTAAGAGGAAACCAGCCATAGCATTGATGTTGAATGACCAAAAGGGCACAAAGAACCCTCCATCTTGCCCTTACCATGGTCCAGATTATAATAAGTACTCAAAAATTATTTGTTGAATGAACAAATGGTGAAATATCCCCATTCCCCACAGCCTGCTCCCAAATATGTCCCTATTACCTAATGAAACAGAAAATGCACTGGATGGAGGTATTTTCTTAAGTAAAAGATGACCCCCAGGTACTTCTGGGATGAGTAATACTTCAACTACCACCAGTCACACAGTTCTCTGGGGAAACAATTTCTGGAAATGGGAAGAGGAACAGACATGGGGGAAAGTGGGAGGAATGGGAAGAGAGAAGAGGCCACAGAGGTCAGGCTGCTTCCTTCACATCTCTTCTTGGGGTGGATCTGGCCTGGGCTGGAGGCCCTTCACCCTGAACTCTTAAAGGAACAAAAAGTATCCTTCCTGCGCTTTCCATTACTTGCTTTCAAATATGTTTCTGGAAACCCTCTAGGGATAGCAACAGAGTTGAGGCCTACTTCCCACCTCCACTTATTTTTTGTTACATCACAGCATTGATCTTTGTGATTAAGTGGCAACTCAAAAAGCTCAGGAACAGCACGCCTTCCTCAACAGTAATTCTGCAAACTCTCAGGAGAGGAACAAGATCCAGGGTTTGCCAGTGGTGCCACTTGCAATGGCTGTGGAGATGGGAGGGTGGCAGGGAGAGGAAAGCCTTTGCTGCGGCTGCAGAGATCTCATCAAAGGCCTGCAGTTCAGGTGGAGTAAAGGAGTTTCAAACCTTGGGGGTGGAATGCCCTCACCCTCCGCTCTGACTTTGACCATTGCTTATTATTATGTTTCAGTTTTTCTCCTTATGTCACTGTTGGCTTCTGTCTTGATAAGCAGCAGCTCAGAAAGCATAAACCTGGGCTGTGTGGAATGTCACCCTTTAGAGACTAAAATGGGATGTTTCTGGAATATGCTTTCCTCTCAGGTCTGCACACAGCCCGAGGCACAGCAACTCTGTAGCTGGGGAGTGCGGAGTGAGGCCACCACCCTATCATTGAGGCTTGCCAATTGCTTTTCCATGATACAAATAGATAATTAACACAAACCTATTTGGGAAGAAGGAAAGTTCTGAATAAATGGGTTAACAGCCTCCATCACAGAGCTCTTCCTCACCAGCTGCCATCCTCAGATGGCAGGTGCTCGGTAAATATTTGCACTATGTACTAGGGGTTGAGTTAGGTTGGCATGATTGACGTGAAATGCCAGTCAATCCATCTTACTAATTCTGCTTTGTTCCGAGAGTTCTAGGGCCCTGTCTTCAACAACAGCTGGGGGAAAGGCTCTACCAGATTTATTCTCCTCATCCTCCAAAATCCTGGTGAATTCATCACCTGAGTTAAAATTACCATCCTCTTGCAAAGCAGACTCTATAGACATGAACCATCCTAACTCCAGCTGTTTGCTACAGGCAAAGCAATCTGAACTTAATTTAAACGGATGAGTGAGTGTTGGTGATGAAAATTACTCTAAGAATGACCAAAGAAACAGGTTCTAAGATTCCCTGAATAGTGCTTTGGTCTCAGAATATGTAGAGGTGTGGGGAAATGTTAGGTGCACCCCATCTGGGCAACATCTGTTGTTTTGGGAGCTGGGAGTTTATTTGCTGAAGCATATCTGAAGGGTTTGATTTGGTTTTCCTCTTTCCATTCTGGGTTCTGGTGCTTAATTTTGCTTCGTGAGGCTCTCAAGGGACAGGTGCATCCCATCTGCTGACTTCCTGTTGGCTCTGAGGTGACATATTCTCATTAAGACGGCTCCTATTTAAATGCTGTGTCTTCTGCTGTTGCTGTCTCCGCATCTTTCTCCTTTTCGGTTTTCTTTCTCTCCAACTGGTCCCAGTGGACTCAAATGGACTATTTGACATTCCCATGCTTTCAGTCCTCCACCTGTATTCCATCAGTATGTTATATGATAATTACTTCATTCATCTTTTAATTCACTGGACTGCAAACAAGAACCAGGGAAAGCCAGAAACTCCATTTTCCACTGGAAAATGTGCAGGGGTTGACAAGAGAAGTGTTCACAGGAAAGGAAATTAATGGCTTGATGAGATTTCAGGGTGTGTACTGGACAGGCTCACCCAACAGGAAACCTCTTCCCTGATGCTGAGACCACGAATACATTCTGTACCAAAGCAGTATCTGAAGTGCAGATACACACGTACCTCATATTTCACTATGAGAGTTCCTTCTTAAGCATGCTGTTAAAAGATGGGTATTTAACCGGGCTAGAGCATTTTGTTTCTCAAGTGAGAGAAGTCGAATAGACTAGAAATTATATCATTACCATCATGATCATTGTTTTTGTATATAAAAGAACATGACTGGCCTTTGTCCATAGTCTCTGTGAGCTAGCCTAAGTTCTTGGATTTTCCTGAGTGATAGGAATGTCTTTGTTATTCATGGTGGGCCCCCTCAGACCATACCTTAGTTTATGCTGATACTATGGCTCAGGATGGGATCTGACTATGCTAGAAAGACTAACCATGTGATGAGAGGGTTGAAGTTTTGAGCCACGTGATATCAACCCAAACTCTGGGGAGGAGAATGGAGCTAGAGATTGACTCCAGCCGTACAGAAATGATATAATCAACCATGCCTATGTAATGAAACTCCAATAAAAACTCTGGACACAAAGGTTTGGTTGAGTTTCCTGGTTGGTGATACACTGATGTGCCAGGAGGGTGACACATCCTGAGGACATGGAAGCTTTGCATGTGAGCCCTTCCAGACTTTGCCCTATGGGTCTTTTGTTTTGGCTGGTCCTGATTTGTATCCTCTATAATAAAACTATAGTCATAAATATAGCACTTTTTTAAGGTCTGTGCATCACTCTAGCGAATTATCAACCCTGAAGAGGTAGCGGGAACTTCTGAATTTGTAGCCAGTTGGTCAAAAGTGCACACGGCCTGGGAGTCCTGGAACTTACAACAGATGTCCAAACTGAATGGAGCCTTGTTAGGTGCATGCCCTTGAACCTGTGGAGTCTATGTTAATTGCCATAGTTAGTGTCAGAATTGCATTGCAGTCATCATCATCATCATTGCCTAACTTTATTGAGTTATTACCAAATGGTACTTTGTATATGTCATGGGATCCCCAAATTTATGCACTATACTCAAATATGCAAAGAAAATATTGCTCTCACAATGGATTTTATCTAACGATCTTCACTTTCTTCCCCAGTCATTGAATAGTAGAAGAAAAACAGAATTTAAACTTGATAATTTATAGCATCAGAGTCTCTTTCATTTTAAATTCTTTTAACTCCATATTTTTAGAGCATGTACTTAGCCTTCCAGATTCCCATTTCCACCCCCAATCCTCTTTAGAGTGAAATTTAGAGTTTTGGGCAGAATCATGGCCTAAAGGCTGTCAATGCTGCGTCAGCAAAAGGGACTCAAATCCTTGGAGCCATGCTGCCCTTAGGCTTGAGCAAGAGCTGCCCTTGGTGGGTGGGGGGTGGTTCTTGCTCTGACTTTTCTCTTGTCACAGCCCACACCAAGGGGCAGGGTGTCCAGGCAGCCAAGGGGATGTGCTCACCAGAGTCTGTACCTCCACTACTGTGCCATATTCAGGATACCCAGGACACAGGAATCCCTTCCTTCCCAACTTCTCCAATGCACTTTCAGGGCCTGTGCAGGCTTCCTCCTTAGGTTTATCTCCTGACGGTGGACCCCACAACAAGTATGCATACCCTTAGGCCAAAGAGGTGGCCAAGGAGAAGCTGTAGCAGAGTGGGATTGGGGTGAAGGAGCCTGGACCTGCAGCCTGGGGGTCTATGTGCCTGTGTAAACCTTCCAGACAAAGTTGGGATTGGGAAGAGATAGGAGCAGACTGGGGCTGCATTTGTACTCACCTCAGGCCCTGCTCTGGATCCTCATCAGCCTCTGATGCACTGTGACTGCTCTGATCCAGCTCCTGTGCTGGTGACCTCTGAGGTGTCAGGCCTTTGCAATGATGCACTGGCATCCATCACTGGAGTCCATGGTCCTTGATGTTTACCTTCAGTCATGAAGTCCACATATACAGAGTTTATTTGTCTTGACTGCAGGACTTGGCCAGCAAACCAGCCCTCTCATCTTCTCCTATCCCCTCATGGAAGCACAGAGAAACCTCTAGAACTCCTGCATATCATATGTAACTATGGGAAATCAGGAACATTGCCACCTCTCTGCTCCTCCTCTGGCTACCATTTATACTGTACTGGATGTGGCCATATGTGAGGCTTCCCTTAAAGTTTCATCATTCAATATACAGTTTACATATGGCATGTAGGAGTTCTAGAAGTTTCCTTATGCACTGGAAAGAGGTTAGTCTGAATTGAGATGTGCTGCACCAAATACACATCGGATTTCAAAGACTGACCCCCCAAAAGTAAAATATCTCATTAATTTTTTCTATTGATTGCATGTTGAAATGATAATATTTTGGATATATTGAGTTAGATAAAATATATTATTGAAATCAATATTATCGATTTTTTTTCTTTTTTAGAGACGTGATCTTGCTCTGTTGTCCCAGCCAGAGTTCAGTGTCACCATCATAGCTCACTGCAGCCTCTAACTACTGGGCTCAAGCAATCCTCCCTCCTCGACCTCCCAAAGTGCTCAGATTACAGATGTAAGCTACCATGCCTGGCCTATTTCTTTCATTCTTTTTTTCCTTTTCTTGGTAGGATTTTTGTTAATTTACTTATTTGTCCTAGTTTTCTGGCAATCTAAGCAGTTAAAGCAGACAGCTTTTAGGGCGTTAACCTTGAGCCAATGAAGCTAAATGGATAACTCTTTGTAAATGGCAAAGTAGCTGCAGTACAAAATATATATATATATAGCCAGATTGGCCTGGTTCAGCATATGGCCTAGAACCAGGGAGCCAGGACTGGCTAGCCATTGGTTCATTACCTCTTCTGGAAAGCCTTAGGGAGCCTGCCTCACCCACAGTCCCCTTCTGAGGGTGACTAAGAGTGATGGTACATGACCCATGATCCCATCACATTAATAGAACAAGGAAGCTATTGTTGGATTAGCCAGAGCCTGAAGGTGGCCTTCAGCAAGAACTCCTCCACCTGGATGTTGAAGGCTGTCCAACCAGATGCTCTATCAGGGCATTCAATATAGACATACAGAGAAAGTCTGTTGGTAAAGTCAGGAGCAGCAGGTGCAGAGGCAAAATCTATGCATCATCGTCATGGTGGAGCCCCAGAGCAGGGATCCACAGATGCCCAATTCTGAAGAGTTGCCAAACAGATATTGTTGTAACGGTGTCACCAGAGCTACTAGTGGAGTAATGGGGCTACAGCCCCTTCCTGGACCATGTTTTTGTTTCCATGGAGGCCTGACCACATGGTCTGAGACAACTTTCTGTCTCCTTAATTTTCCTAAGTAGGCTGATATAATAATTAACCCTCATTTGTGGAAATAACCTAAGGACACGTCTGTATCTTGAAACCTTGAAACCAGTGAATCTAACATACATGCACATGCTACAAAAAGAAACAACCAAAAGGATCAGGCCACAGCTTCTTTTCTAATGAAGGACTGGTGGTTCACATCAGCCCCCAAAGTGGTTCTTTCTAGATGTCACCAGTAGGGCAGCTCATTCCTAATCCTCTTCCACGTTGCCAGCCTCCACTTTAGAAACCGGAACAGGGAAATGCTTCTTTCCCAACAATTTTGCAGCTAAGCATCGCCTGTTTCTTTTTGCTTTAAAAATGTGGCCAGCAGAAAAATTGAAATTACATATATGGTTCACGTTAGATTTCTACTGAACAGCTCTGTCCTAGAGACTTGGTGGCCCAGCCAAACTGTCTGAGGCAAATGGCATTTGCCTCCCCAGTCTTGCAGTTCCTCATACATGACCTCTTTGCCCTCTTCTTGTCTCTCGTCACCTTTGTCATTCCATCAGAGAAGGGCAGACTTCCTCCTTCATTTTCCTGTCTCCCGTGAACTTCTCCTGTGTTCTAGCCTCTTTCCTTCCAAAGCCTCTAAGCCAAGCCTCACAGCTCAGCCATAATGATGGAAAGGGAGTCTGCTCTACCCTTTGAAAGAAACTTTATAATCCTGTCAGTTAGGCTTGTTCTGGATGACCAATAAACAAAATTTGATTTTTTTTCCTTCTTAAAAAAATTTAAAATTTCTTCTCCTTCTGTGATCCCCCTTCCCTCTCCAAAGTCCTACTTCGGATGTCAAAAACTACATATAACCTCCCACTTCCTCCTTGGTTTCCTTTTGTAATACTCCTAACTCTCCATGAGGCATCTCTGGATGAATGGGGTGAATGCAAAATGAGAAAAACATATTCATAAATTTTAAATCTGTATATCTGTTATGTGAATGCAATCATCCTTCGGTATACACAGGGGATTGATTCCAGAACCCCGTGTGTAACCAAATCCAAGCATATTCAAGTCTCTCAGTCAGCCCTGCAGAACCAGCATGTAGGAAAAGTCAGCCCTCCCCATACATGGGTTTCACATCCCAGGAATGCTATACTTTCCATCCATGTTTAGTTGGAGAAAAGCTTCTGTAAGTAGACCTGCACAGTTCAAACTTGAGTTGTTTAGGGGTCAACTGTTATCTCCTATCATCATCAACAGCATATATACCCAAGAAGTAGGTATAATTAACTCTATTTTATATATGAAGAAATGAGACTAAAAGGTATCAGTGGCAAAGCCAAAATTTCAACTTAGGCCTTTGGACCCTTAAAGCCTCATTCATTCAATTCAATGAATCTTTATTATCCACTTTATGCTAGGCACTGTTCTAGACACTTGGGCTGTATCGGTGAATGAAAAAAGCTCTCTGAAAGCAATTTTCTAGCAAGTGGGGACAGATTATAAACAATATGGTTGGCAGAATAATGTCTCCCCGAAGATGTTCATGTCCTGATCTCCACAACCTGTGAATATGTTACACTGGATGGCAAAAAGGACTTTGCAGCTATGATTAAGGTTATGAACTTTTTTTTTTTTTTTGAGACGGAGTCTCGCTCTGTCGCCCAGGCTGGAGTGCAGTGGCTGGATCTCAGCTCACTGCAAGCTCCACCCCCCGGGTTCATGCCATTCTCCTGCCTCAGCCTCCCGAGTAGCTGGGACTACAGGCGCCCACCACTTTGCCTAGCTAGTTTTTCATATTTTTTAGTAGAGACGGGGTTTCACTGTGTTAGCCAGGATGGTTTCGATCTCCTGACCTCGTGATCCGCCCGTCTTGGCCTCCCAAAGTGCTGGGATTACAGGCTTGAGCCACCGCGCCCAGCCAAGGTTATGAACCTTGAGAACCTTGAAAGTGGAAGAAGAAAGCAGAAGGATCAGTAAAGAGACATGGAATGGAAGAAGAGGCAGGAAAGATTTGAAGCATGAGGCGTACTTGACCTACTGTTGCTGCCTTAGAAGATGAAGGAAGGAGCCATGAGCCAAGGAATGTGAGTGGCCTCTGGAAACCGGGAATGCCAACAAGGAAACAGGAACCTGAGTCCATCAATCACAAGGAACTGAATTCTGCCGGCAATCTGCGTAAGCAAGAAGACAGATGCTCCTCTAGATCCTCCAGAAATGAAGGCAGCCCTGCCAACACTTTGACTTTGGCTTTGAGAGACTCTGACCAGAGAAAGCAGCCGAGCCCACCAGACTTTTGACCAATAGAACAATAAGATAATAAATCTCTGTTGTTTTGAACTACCAAGTGTGTGGTAATTTGCTATGACAGTAATATGAAATGAATACAAGCAATACATATAATAAATAAGCGTATCAGTCAGTGTCCAATGAGGAAAAGAAAAACCACTCTTGATAATCAAAGCAAAAAGAGATTTAACGCATGTAACTGGTGGGAAAATTTTGGGAAGGACTGGAAGAACAAAAGAAGGAAGGGAATATTACCTGTATGGCAGACTGATTGCATTTATGTTCCTAATCCTTTACCCTTCCCCGTACCCAGACCCTTTGGCATGTGAGTTTGGGGTCCCTCCCATACAGTGGAGTGCATTTCTCCACCCTGTGTGACTTGTGGCGCAGAAGTGATGATGAGTCACTTCTAAATCCAGGCTCTTGAGGCTCTGCACGTTTTCACTTGCTCTTTCTTGGATGCCTACCATCACCATAGAACATGCTTAGGCTCTCCTGCTGGAGGACAAGAAAACCATGTCTCAGAGTCTAGTGGCCACAGTCAAGGCCAACCCATCCAAGCCAACAACCTGCAGAGTACACAATCACTCAGCCAACCCCCAGCCAACCCTGGGTAGACAAACACTACATTCTTTTATTTTTGAATGCTACGAAAATGTTATGGTTGTATGTTTCATGGAACTATTTTGGCAATAGGTAACTTACACCCCTGGAAATCAGGAAATTATCATCACTCTTGACTTAGAGGGTAAAAAGTGGGAAGGGGTGTTACTCAGAGATCAGGAAGCTGCTGCCACCCCTAGCTGATGCCCATAAGCCCAGTATTTATCACTGTACTGCTGCAGAGACTGTCGCTGCTACTAACACTGATGGACACACTATTGCTGACATTGCTGGAAACACTGCCACTGGAATTCAGAAAGTGATTGCTACCCCATGGTTGAAGTTCATGAGTCCACAGTGTTGGAAGCATACTTGTGTTAATGAACAGAAGACACCCTCTGCCTCCATCTTCTTATCTTCAAATCTCACATTAATGCCTCCCAAGAGCAGATACTAACAAGCACAAAACTGACCAAGGAGTACAGGAAATATGGTTTACAGCCTTTTGGCCCCAACAGTACGAGGGAAATTAGAGAAGAAGCCTGGAGAGAGTTGTGTGCTAAAGGCATTGTCTGACACAATAAATAAATTATATGATAATTTAGAATAATAAGTACTATAGGAATAAAACAGAAAAAAAGCAGGATTTAGGTAAATGAGCACGTCCTTAATCACTGTTTTGCTACCTCCCAGGAAATACATCCAGACTGTTTAGTTTTTCTAAGCCATTCCCACCCTTGGTAGATAGATAATAACAAAAGGACAAAGTTTTTTTCTGGGAAGGAGGGGCCAGTAGGGAATAGAAATACACGTTAGGAAGGAGTGGGAGAATGGGAGAGGAGTCTTGCCTGGCACATGCAGGCTAAAAAAGAAAAAAGTTGCATAAACTTTGCAGGGATTTAGATACCTATTTAATTCTGTTTATTAAACCATTTCTTCCTACCTATGTGCCACAAGGTACCATACCATGAACTTTGAGGAATTCAAATATAGCCTGGATATCAACAGTCTGATTGTCCCCCAAGTCCTGCAAACTGCAGGTGTCAATTTGTCTGTTAGGATTTGGTTAAGTTGCTTTACCTCCCATTCTATATAATGTGAAGACTCATCATTATCTACCTATCTGTCTGGGTTCTCTTGGGGTGCCTGAGGGTCTGGTCCTGAGTTCTTTCTACTGTATTTTTGGTTTCTGCTTGGAGTTTTGCCTCATGTATACATTATCAACCAACATAAAGCAAACTCTGTAAAATATTCAAAGAGGTTTATTCTGAGCTAATGTAAGTGACCGTGGCCTGGAGACCAGTCTCAGGAGGTCCTGAAAGAGTGTGCTTGAGGTGGTCAGGTTACAGTTTAGTTTTATACATTTTAGGGAGACAGAAGTTACAAGCAAAGACACAAATTAATACAGTTCAGTCCCAAAAGGTGGAGCACCTCGAAGGGGCAGGGGCATAGGGGCAACTCACAGGTCATAGACAGATTCAAAAATTCTGTGATTGGCCATTGGTTGAAAGAGTTAAGCTAAAGACACAAAGTCAGTAGGAAGAAATGCTTGAGTTAAGATAAGAGGTGGGGAGTCGTGGAAGCCAAGGTTCTGGTTATATCGATGAAGCCTCCAGGTAGCAGGCTTCAGAAAGAATAGTTAGTAAATGTCTCTTTGCGGAACTTAAGAGGGCTTAGGCTTAGTTAATCTCTCCTAGATCTGGGAAAGGCCTAGCTGCATGAATGGAGATTCTCTATAGATACAGAATTTCCCCCACAAAAGACCACTTTGCAGAGCCATTTTAAAATATGTCAAAGGAACATGTTTTGGGGTAAAATATTTTGATTTCCTTCAGGGTCTGCTATCTGTCATGGGATGCTATAGTAGAGTCAGGTTGGAATTTGGTAACTTGTTGCCGAAGAGTCTGTTTTGTCAGTCTTATGATCTCTCTCTTGGTCAGTTGTGCCTAAACTCCAAAAGAAGGAGTATGAGGAGGCCTGTCTGACCTTCTGCCCTGTCATGGCTGGGAATTTATTCCATTTTTCAGGTTGTTCTGGGGTCCCCTTGGCCAAGGGTGAGGCTAGTTCAGTCACTGGGTGGGGATATAGGATTTTGTTTTTGGTTTACAATATAATCCAAATGCCTTTATTATATCAGGTCAACACATCAGACATTGCCACAGTCCCTTGCAGCACCAAAGTACCCACTGCCTAACGCTGTGTCTGGGCAGATATATCTGGGCAGGCTTAGGGCCATGGAGGGAGCTTGGCAATGCAGAAATGGAAACCTGGTGTATAACAACTTAGACATCCTTATCCCAACACATCTGTCAGTCTTCTCCCCACCTGGAAGAATTTTCATTTACATCTTGCCGACATTCCCTTTTACTTAGGTTTCCTTCTCCCTATCTCACTTCCTTCCTTCCTCAGCCAGTTATAGTTTGACCTCCCACCAAAATTTCTGTTAAGTGGAGCAATTGAGCTGTCTTTGTTTTACCACGTGACCGTTATCTAGGTAGGCTACCCCACTTTCCCATTAAGGTGTATTCCTGAACAAACACATAGTTCCCTCCTTAAACAAAATTTTGCAGTCAGCTTTTAAAATCATTTTCCTCCTTCCCATCAAGCCAAAGATAATAAGCCAGTGCTTCCACATTCACAGGTACTTCCTGGTATACACAGAGGAGTTGCCTACAGAAAATGTCCCGCAGAATGTTCCTGGAATTTGATCTCCACGTACTGTTCTGAGAGGCTAGCCTGCAGGGAACAAATGTAAGGAGGTATGTCATACGATCAAGATATTTTGAAAATATGCACCCTCATTTCACATGGTAAATGGGAAATTAAGTATTTTCTTTTAAAAATGAACAACAAGGGAACTTTTGTTTCTATAAGAAAGACTAGGTAATTTGCTCTTCTTTATTTTTTAAATGTTTTATTTTATTTATTTTATTTTGTGGGTATACAGTAGGTATGTATCTTTATGGGGTACATGAGATATTTTAATACAGGTGTGCAATGTATAATAATCACATTGGGGTAAATGGGGTATTCATCACCTCAAGCATTCTTTGTGTCACAAACAATCTAACTATACTCTTTTAGTTATTATAAAATGTATAATTAAATTATTTTGGGCTATAACCACTTTGTTGTGCTGATGAATACTAGGTCTTATTCATTCTTTCTTTCTAACCACTCTTTTGTACCTGCTAACCTTCCCCACTTCCCCTTCCCCACTACCCTTCCCAGCCTCTAGTAACCATCCTTCTACTCTCTAGCTCCATGAATTCAATTGTTTTAATTTTTAGCTCTCACAAATAAGTGAGGGCATATGAAGTTTGCCTTTCTGTGCCTGGCTTATTTCATTTAACATACTGACCTCTGGTTCCATCCATGTTGTTGCAAGTGACAGCATCTCATTCTTTTTTATGGCTGAATAGTACTCCGTTGTGTATAGGTACCACATTTTCTTTAGAGGACTAGGTAATTTGAGCCAAGCCTTTGACTGAGGGCAAACAGAAAAGCTGGATGAAAAAATACACACACACACACACACACACACACACACTTTAAAATATCAGAGAGCTAATAAGGTAGCTAAGAATTATTTTTCTATGATCTAGGAAAAGACAGAAATATATAGAGTTGAGCCTGGCAAATAGGGCTTTTTTCCTTGGAAGTGTTTAATGACTTCTGAATAGATTGCTGAAAGGCAGAGCAGAATTTTGAGTGGCTTCAGAGGCTAAAAATGCAAAGTGGAGTCTAGGACCCTCTAAGATAACCTATTTCCATGCTTTGAATTGGAACCATCAAAGTCTGAATTCTAGGAGTAAGGATAAATCAGAAATATAAAACAGATTTATAGAGAGAGTGCTAGAAAAAAGAGAGAATGGTACAGAAAACATAGTTTAAGAGAATTTTGAAGAAAATAGCCTGGTAATTTTCTAAGAATGATGAAATCATCCAGCCACAGATTTAAGAAGTATCATGAACCTCAAGAAAGCTAAATATAAAGGTCATTTAATTCTATATGAATTGTGATAATTTCTACAAAAGTATGCTGATTTAGATGCGTAGAATTTATAGACCAATTTGGGATGATTAACATCTTTTTAATTTTCTTATTTATTTATTTATTTTTTTGAGACAGGGTCTTTCTCTCTGTTGCCCAGGCTGGAGTACAGTGGTGCAATCTTGGCTCCCTGCAACTTCTGCCTCCTGGACTCAAGCAATTCTCCTACCTTAGCCTCCCAAGTTAGCTCAGACTACAGGGCCAAGCCGCTATGCCCAGCTAATTTTTGTATCTTTCGTAGCGATGGAGTTTCACCATGTTGCCCAGGCTGGTCTTGAACTCCTGAGTTCAGCTGATCTGCCTACCTCAGTTCAGCTCATCCTGCTTCCCAAAGTGCTAGGATTACAGGCGTGAACCACCGCGCTGGGCCAGAGATCATTAACATCTTAACAAAATGAATCTTCCAATCCATGGAGACAGTATATTTTTCCATTTATTTAGTTTTCCTTAAATTTCTCTTATCAGTATGTGCACAATTATTTTAATCGTATTTTGCAAAACAAATAACTCACATGTTCATCAATAGGGTAGCTGTTAAGTAAAATTATTACACATACATACAAATAATGAAATTTTATCCAGCTTTTAGAATGATTCAGAACTCACATATGAAGATGGTAAAGTAAAGCCATATCACAGAATTTGTCTATTATCTAACAAGGTGATTTTTTGTTGCAAAAACATGGATAAAGAGCCCCAAATTTAACCAAACAAGAAAAGGGGCTCAAACTTATGCTATAAACTTCAAAAAGTACTGGGCAAAGAAAATGCAGAAAGTTCAAGTGCAGGCATCGATTCTAAGGCTACTCCACCTCCATCTGAATCAGTACTGGGGTAATGTTTTGAGTGAGAGAAACCCTGAGAATTTTGAGCAAAATCAACCAATTCAAAGAGAAGTGGACTTACAAGAGAAGTTGATAAGGTTGGCAGATAATACAGCTTCAGGATAATTGGCTCTACTGAATAAAGCAATCCAATAAAGAAGGAGCAAAGGGAGCATTCCAAATTCTCGAAAAGAAAGTACAGAAAATATCCTTGAAGTGAAGGATAAAAAGATGTACACTTAAAGGCATAGTCTCTATCTCAGAAAACTGACATAAAGCAATAGACATTGACACACTGGTTAAGTTGCTAAACATGAAAGAATTCTTCAAATATTCAGCCAGAACAAAGCAAGTCACCAAAAGAAGGAAAATGTGAGATGGTTTCCAAATTCTCTACAGAAACACTTATTACAGAAGACAATGGAGCAACGTATAGACATTTTCCAGGGTTAAAGAATGACTCAAGGATACTTGGCACAACAAAAATTGTTAATCATGTGTCAAGGAAACAGGCATTCATTTTCAAATATGAATAGTGTGTGAGTCATTGAAAACCATTTTGACAATGAAATCTAGCCAATCAAGAACTAAATAAAAATTAATAATCCAGGAATGGAGAAGTCATAGAAAAAGGATTGCTGTAAACAATTAATTCAGTTATGTAGAAAATGAAACTAAACATCTGGGAAAATTCTGGTTGCAATACAGAATTTAATGTTATCAACTTGGGCAAAGTAAGAATAACATAATTAACAACAACAAAAAAATACAGATGTGGGGCGGGGGGAGGGGTGGGGAAGGAAAGAAGAAACAGATGCATACTGACCTATTCACTTTTCACAATCAGGAGTCAACTAATGCTGTTGGGAGAAAAGGCTGGGTGTGATGACTCACACCTGTAATCCCAGCACTTTGGGAGGCTGAAGTGAGTGGATCAGTTGAGGTCAGGAATTTGAGACCAGCCTGGCCAACATGGTAAAACCCCATCTCTACTAAAAAATAATAGTAATATAAATAAAATTGCAAAAAAAGACAAGTTTGAGACTAATCATTTAATTTTTAAAATATCTTAACCTTAAATTTTATAGGAATTAATAAAATTTCTTGTAGTAAAAGATTATTGATCTAGTATAGCTATTTCTTTCATTTTCCATCAGCATATTTTTCTTCTGTTAAATTCAAATTAGATTTCCAAAACTACAAGGATGAATGTCACAGACTCATCTTGTGCAAAAGAAACAGATACAAAGGAATACATACTGTATGTTTCCATTTGTATAAAGATCCAAAAGATGAAACAAGTGTGCCCCTGCATGGTGAGGGCAAGAGACTAGTGACTGGGCCTAGGCATTAGGGAGCCTTCTGTTGTACTGTGAATGTCTTATATGTGGGTTGCATACCCATGGGTGTGTATATATACATACAAATCCACTGAGGTGTACACTTAACATTTGTGCATGTTGCTGTGCATATATAGGTATTTTAACATTTAAAGTAAATATAATGCTTTTTATTTAAAAATAGCATAGATAGTAAAGTTTAATTTTTTCTTCTACTTTAAGTTCTGGGGTACATATGCAGGATATGGAGGTTTGTTACATAGGTAAACATGTGCCATGGTGGTTTGCTACACAGATCAATCCATCACCTAGGTGTTAAGCCCAACATCCATTAGCTGTTCTTCCTGATGCTTTCCCTCCCCATGGCCCACTCTTACGGGGCCCAGTGTGTGTTATTCCTTCCAATGTGTTCTCATCATTCGGTTCCCCATTATAAGTAAGAGCGTGCAGTGTTGGGTTTTCTGTTCCTGCATTAGTTTGCTGAGAACAATGGCTGCCAGCTCCATCCATGTCCCCGCAAAGGACATAATCTCATTCCTTTTTATGGCTGTATAGTACTCCGTGGTGTACATGTACAACATTTTCTTTATCCAGTCTATTACTGATGGGTATGTTGGTTGATTCCATGTCTTTGCTATTGTAGTTGCAAGGAACATACGTGTGCATGTGTCTTTATAATAGAATGATTTATGTTCCTTTCGGTATTCACCCAGTAACGGTATTGCTGGGTCAAATGGTATCTTAGTTCTTTGAGGAATTGCCAAACTGTCTTCCATACTGGCTGAACTAATTTACATTCCCACCAACAGTGTAAAAGCATTCCTTTTACTCCGCATCCTCGCCAGCATCTATTGTTTCTTGACTTTTTAATAATTACCATTCTGACTGGTATGAGATTGTATCTCACTGTGGTTTTGATTTGCATTTCTCTAATGATCGGTGATGTCAAGCTTTTTTTCATATGTTTGTTGGCTGCATGAATGTCTTCTTTTGAGAAGTGCCTATTCTTGTCCTTTGCCCAGTAAAGGTTAATTTAAATTTTTTTTTTGAATTTATCTATTCTTCTATCTATGCATATTTTCAATCTGTGCATATTTATATATTCAAAGAGGGAGATCTGGAATAAATGTCAAGTGATAGAAATTGGTAATTTCAGCGTGAAGGGATTTGGGTGATTTATTGCTTTTTTGTTGTACTTTTCTATATTGCTTTGAGTCTTTATAATCAGCATAATTAGTAAACAAAAAAGTTATTTTAAAATAATGGTTCAGATATGTATTTGTGGATCCCAAAGTGTCTCAGATATATTTTTAATTTAAAAAGATTATAGGCCAGGCGTGGTGACTCATGCCTGTAATCCCAGCACTTTGGGAGGCTGAGGCTGGCAGATCACTTGAGGTCAGGAGTTCGAGATCAGCCTAAACAACATGGCAAAACCCCATTTCTGCTAAAAATACAAAAATTAGCCAGGTGTGGTGGCGTGCACCTGTAATCCCAGCTATTAGGGAGGCTGAGGCAGGAGAATTGCATGCACCTGGGAGGCAGAGATTGCAGTGAGCCAAGATCGTGCCATTGCACTCCAGTCTGGGCAACAGAGCATGATTGTCTCACACACACACAAAAAGATCATAAAATATTATATTATGATCCATTTTTAATTAAAACAAACAAACATAAACACTTATGTCTATGTGGTTTTTTTTAATGTCTAGAAATAAAGACTCCAAAAGAGTCTGGAAATCCCAATAACAAAATTTATTGGCAGCAATAAATTAGATAATTATTTTTCTTTCATCTTTGCACTTCTTTATATCACATTAATTTTAGATTTTTTCTGATTATTTAAAGTTTTTTATAATAAAATGTATGTATTACTTGTATAATGAAAAAAATTGCTATTTTCATTGATGGAATAAAGGGAGAAGGGAAAAAAATGGAAAAATAATCCACTAGGAAATAGAATTGAAAGAATCCCATGAAGGAAATGACTAGACTTGGAGTGCTGGTAGGAAAGCCAGGCCACATGTGTGAGAAATTGTTTCTGGAACAGGACTCCTGTGGACTTATAAAGAATCTGACTTTTGCAAAGTATGGCCAAAAGACTAAAGAGAATGAGTGTATGTGTTTGGCACATGTGAAGGCAAGCACGATGCAGTTAAATGGCAAATCTCCAAACAGCTGGGCAGGGTAAGTCTTGACATTTGTAATGTCAAAGTGAGACCCCATCTCTACAAAAAATTTAAAAAATAAAAACATAGCCAGGCATGGTGGCACACGCCTATAGTCCCAGGTACTTGGGAGGCTAAGGTGGGGGAATCACCTGAGCCCAGGAGTTCAAGACTGCAGTGAGCTGTGATCACACCACTGCACTCCAGCCTGGGTGAAAGCTCAAGACCCTGTCTCTAAAACACACACACGCACACACACTCTCACACATATACATACATAGATGCAATATGTCTATCAGTAGTTTGTTAAAAGAGATTATGGTACATTCCCTGCATATGGAATAAAATGCAACCATTAAAAGTTAATATGCATATCTGTATTATTTGTGGCTACAACACATTGATAAATAAACAAGCAAGTAGCAAAAAACATGCATAGCACATTCTCATTTTAATGTTATGTGTGTGGCTATGTGTTTGTGTCTGTGTCTGTGTATATATATACAGACACACACAGAAAAGAAAGTTTGGGCAGATATCTGGCCAATGTTAGCAGCTATTCTGTGAGGTGAAATTACCAGTGATATTCACATTTGTGGTGTTTGATTTCTTTTTTTACAATGAATATAGACTTATTTCATAACCTAAAAGAGCTAGTTTCTTTCATTTGTTCTTTTATTCTTTCTTTTCTTTTCTTTTTTCTTTTCTTTTCTTTTTTTGAGACAGGGTCTTATTCTGTCACCCAGGCTAGAGTGCAGTGGCATGATTACAGCTCACTGCAGCCTCCATCCTCCTGGGCTCAAGCAATCCTCCCACCTCAGCCTCTTGAGTAGCTAGGACACAGGTATGCACCACTACACCCAGTTTTTTATTATTTATTTTTGTAGAGATTGGGATGGGTAGGGGTCTTACTATGTTGCCCAGGCTGGTCTTGAATCCCTGGGCTCAAATGATCCTCCTGCCCTAGCCTCCTAAAGTATTGGGATTACAGGAATGAGCCACTGTACCTGGCTTATTATTATTATTATTTGAGACAGGGTCTCACTGTGTCACCCAGACTGGAATGCATTGGCATAACCATAGGTCATCTAAGCATAAATGATCCTCCTGCCTCAGCCTCCCGAGTAGCTAGGACTGCAGGCATGAGCCACTACTACTGGCTTATTTGTTCTTTTTTTGATTTTTCATCCACCACTAAGAGTCATGCAAGCAAATTTCATTTTTGAATTTTAAAATACAAACCTTTAGAAATTTCAAACAGAGGAGTGACAGTTCTCTGTAATTATTATAAAGGTCCTGATATAAAAATCTACCATTTCAAATTTTTTTAACATGGCACAAAAAAACCAGGAAGATAATGAAAAGTATCAGTGAAGGCTATAGAATGGTGAACACCTAAGTGAGAATAGTTCACATTTTGTTAACCACATGGCTAAGGGTTTCACCCTAGCCTCATAAAAGAGGTAATTGAGGTTAACCTCAAAATCACACTGACCCTTTTTATGGTAGGTTACAAGGATATGTGTGCCTAAATTAATTTTAAAAATATTTGGAGTGTACAGCCAGCCACTTCCAGATGGATGGAATAAGGACTTCCAATATTTGCTCCTTCATAAAAGCAAGGAAAACTCTGGAAAAAAAAAAAGTCAAACATTTTCAGAACTCTGAAAATTAATCTATTATTTAAAATACTCTGCAAAGCATTTATTGAAGAGAATGGCTGAATCTCAGTAATAACAGTGAGCTTTGTGATGTTTTACTGGCCCCTTCTCATGCTTTTTCCCCAACTCTGTGGCAACCTTAAAAACCAACAGCCTGGTAATGGTGGTAGCCAGGAAACCCAGCAGACTGCCAGCCACTGCAGGGAGCAGAATGGGTTTGGAGCTTCCCAAAAGCTCTATCCCCAGAGAGTTGTCACTCTTTGACCTATCTGTCAGCTTCCTGAAAATTCTCATTCTCAAGGCTTCTGATGGTTAATTTTATGTGACAACCTGAATGGGTCATGGTGCCCAGATATTTGGCCAAACATTATTCTAGCTGTTTCTGTAAAGGCATTTGTTAGATGCTATTTAAAGCTGTGGACTTTGAAGAAAGCAGACCACCCTCCATAATGTGAGTGGGACTCTAAAAGTTGAAGACCTTTATAGAACAAAACTGATCTCCCCCAAGCAAGAAGAAATTCTGCCAGCAGGTTGCCTTTGGAATTCAGACTGTAATTCTTCCCTGGGTCTCCAACCTGTCAGCCTACCCTGCAGATTTTGTGCTTTGTCCCTCCACCGTTACATTAAGGAATTTAAGCCAATTACTTAACACAATTACAAAATAAATCTCTTTCACTCTCTCTGTCTCTCTCTAACTGTGCACAAATAACAGTTCATGTTAGCACACAACAAGATGGTGCCTTCTGAAAGCCAAGAGGGCCCTCACCAAGAATTGAATCTTCCAGCACCTTGGTCTTGAACTTTCCAGCCTCCAGAACTGTGAGAAATAAATGTTAAGTCACCCCATTTATGATATTTTGTTACAGTAACCCAAGTTGACTAAGATACTTATCTCATATCGCATACAAAAATTAATTTGAATCAAAGACCTAAATGTGTGAGCTAAAACTACAAAACTGTTAGAAGAAAACATAAGCCTAAATCATAATGATCTTGGATTAGGCAATGGTTTCCTAGGGGTGATACCAAAAACATCATCAAAGTTAAAACCTTTTGTACTGCAAATAATACTATTAAGAAAGTTAAAAGACAACACATAATTTGGGAAAAAATATTTTCAAATCCACCATTAGATAAGGAAATTATCTGGATCATATAAAGAACTCTTGTCGAGTCACTTCCAAGATGGCCAAATAGGAACAGCTCCGGTCTACAGCTTCCAGCAAGACAGACACAGAAGATAGGCTGCATTTCCAACTGAGATACCTGGTTCATCTCATTGGGACTGGTTGGACAGAGAGTGCAGCCCACAGAAGGCTAGCCAAAGCAGGGCGGGGTGTCACCTCACCAGAGAAGCACAAGGAGTTGGGGGATTTCCCTTTCCCAACCAAGAGAAGCTGAGAGTGACTGTACCTGGAGAAGCTGTACACTCTCGCCCAAATACTGTGCTTTTCCCATGGTCTTCACAACCGGTAGACCAGGAGATCTCCTCTTGTGCCTGGCTTGGCAGGTCCCATGCACATGGAGCCTTGCTTGCTGCTAGCACAGCAGTCTGAAATCAACCTGGGATATGGGAGCTTGGCGGGGGAGGGGCGTCCACCATTGCTGAGGCTTGAGTAGGTGGTTCTATGCTCACAGTGTAAACAAAGCAGCAGGGAAGTTCGAACTGGGTGGAGCCCACCCCAGCTCAGAAAGGCCTCTCTAGAATCCACCTCTGTGGACAGGGCATATCTGAACAAAAGGCAGCAGACAGCTTTTCCAGACTTAAACGTCCCTGCCTGACAGCTCTAAACAGAGCAGTGGTTCTCCCAGCAGGGCATTTGAGCTCTGGTAACGAACAGACTGCCCCCTCAAGTGGGTCCCTGACATCCATGTAGCCTGACTGGGAGACACCTCCCAGTAGGGGCTGACAGACACCTCATACAGGCAGGTGCCCCTCTGGGACAAAGCTTCCAGAGGAAGGATCAGTCAGCAATACTTGCTGTTCCCAGGCAAACTGGGTCTGGAGTGGACCTCCAGCAAACTCCAACAGACATGCAGCTGAAGGGGCTTTTAAAAAGAAGACTAACAGAAAGGAATAACATCAACATCAAGAAAAAGGACATCCACACCAAAACCCCATCCATAGGTCACCAACATCAAAGACCGAAGATAAAACCACAAAATGGGGAGAACCCAGAGCAGAAAGGCTGAAAATTCCAAAAACCAGAACGTCTCTTCTCCTCCAAATGAACACAACTCCTCACCAGTAAGGGAACAAAACTGGATGGAGAATGAGTTTGAGGAGTTGACAGAAGTAGGCTTCAGAAGGTCAGTAATAACAAACTTCTCCAAGCTAAAGGAGCATGTTCTGACCCATAGCAAGGAAGCTAAAAACCTTGAAAAAAGATTAGACAAATGGCTAACTAGAATAAACAGTGTAGAGAAGACCTTAAATGACCTGATGGAGCTGAAAACCACAGTACGAGAACTGCGTGAAGCATACACAAGTTTCAATAGCTGATTCAATCAGCAGAAGAAAGGATATCAGTGATTGAAGATCAAATTAATGAAATAAAGCAAGACGACAAGATTAGAAAACAAAGAGTGAAAAGAAACGAACAAAGCCTCCAAGAAATATGGAACTATGTGAAAAGTCCAAATCTACGTTTGATTGGTGTACCTGAAAGTGATGGGGAGAATGGAACTAAGTTAGAAAACATGCTTCAGGATATTATCCAGGAGAACTTCCCCAACCTAGCAAGGCAGGCCACCATTCAAATTCAGGAAATACAGAGAACATCACAAAGATACTCCTCGAGAAAAGCAACCCCAAGACAAATAATTGTCAGATTCACCAAGGTTGAAATGAAGGAAAAATGTTAAGGGCAATCAGAGAGAAAGGTCGGGTTATTCACAAAGGGAAGTCCATCAGACTAACAGTGGATCTCTCTGCANCAAGACGACAAGATTAGAGAAAAAAGTGAAAAGAAACGAACAAAGCCTCCAAGAAATATAAGAACTATGTGAAAAGTCCAAATCTACGTTTGATTGGTGTACCTGAAAGTGATGGGGAGAATGGAACTAAGTTAGAAAACATGCTTCAGGATATTATCCAGGAGAACTTCCCCAACCTAGCAAGGCAGGCCACCATTCAAATTCAGGAAATACAGAGAACATCACAAAGATACTCCTCGAGAAAAGCAACCCCAAGACAAATAATTGTCAGATTCACCAAGGTTGAAATGAAGGAAAATGTTAAGGGCAATCAGAGAGAAAGGTCGGGTTATTCACAAAGGGAAGTCCATCAGACTAACAGTGGATCTCTCTGCAGAAACCCTACAAGCCAGAAGAGAGTGGGGGCCAATATTCAACATTCTTAAAGAAAAGAATTTACAGACAAGCAAATGCTGAGAGATTTTGTCACCACTGGGCTTACCTTACAAGAGCTCCTGAAGGAAGCACTAAACATAGAAAGGAACAACCAGTACCAGCCACTGCAAAAACATGCCAAATTGTAAAGACCGTTGACGCTATGAAGAAACTGCATCAATTAATGGGCGAAATAACCAGCTAGCATCATAATGACAGGATCAAATTCACACATAACAATATTAACCTTAAATGTAAACAGGCTAAATGCCCCAATTAAAAGACACAGACTGGCAAGTTGGATAAAGAAAGAGTTAAGACCCATCAGTGTGCTGTATTCAGGACACCCATCTCACGTGTAAAGACACACATAGGCTCAAGACAAAGGGATGGAGGAAGATCTACCAAGAAAATGGAAAGCAAAAAAAGCAGGGGTTGCAATCCTGGTCTCTGATAAAACAGACTTTAAACCAGCAAAGATCAAAAGAGACAAAGAAGGCCATTACATAATGGTAAAGGGATCAATTCAACAAGAAGAGCTAACTATCCTAAATATATATGAACCCAATACAGGAGCACCCAGATTCATAAAGCAAGTCTTTAGAGACCTACAAAGAGACTTAGACTCCCACACAATAATAATGGGAGACTTTAACAACCCACTGTCAATATTAGATCAGTGGGACAGAAAATTAACAAGGATATCCAGGACTTGAACTCAGCTCTGGACCACGTGGGCCTAATAGAGATCTATAGAACACCCCAAATCAACAGAATATACATTCTTCTCAGCACCACATCTCACTTATTCTAAAATTGACCACATAATTGAAAGTTAAACACTCCTCAGCAAATGTGAAAGAATAGAAATCATAACAAACTGTCTCTCAGACCACAGTGCAATCAAATTAGAACTCAGGATTAAGAATCTCACTCAAAACCACAGTACTACATGGAAACTGAACAACCTGCTCCTGAATGACTACTGGGTAAATAATGAAATGAAGGCAGAAATAAAGATGTTCTTCGAAACCAATGAGAGCAAAGACGCAATGTACCAGAACCTCTGGGACATTTATAGCAGTGTGTAGAGGGAAATTTATAGCACTAAATGCCCACAAGAGAAAGCAGGAGAGATCTAAAATTGACACCCTAACATCACAATTAAAAGAACTAGAGAAACAAGAGCAAACAAATTCAAAAGCTAGCAGAAGTCAAGAAATAACAAAGATCAGAGCAGAGCTGAAGGAGATAGAGACACCAAAAGTCCTTCAAAAAATCAATGAATCCAGGAGCTGGTTTTTTGAAAAGATCAACAAAATTGATAGACCACTAGCCAGACTAATAAAGAAGAAAAGAGAGAAGAATAAAATAGATGCAACAAAAAATGATAAAGAGGGTATCACCCCTGATCCCACAGAAATACAAACCATTGTCAGAGAATACTATAAATGCCTCTCTTCAAATAAACTAGAAAATCTAGAAGAAATGGATAAATTCCTGGACACATACACACTCCCAAGACTAAACTAGGAAGAAGTTGAATCTCTGAATAGATCAGTAACAGATTCTGAAATTGAGGCAATAATTAATAGCCTACCAACCAAAAAAAGTCCAGGACCAGATGGATTCATAGCCGAATTCTACCGGAGGTACAAAGAGGAGCTGGTACCATTCCTTCTGAAACTATTCCAGTCAATAGAAAAAGAGGGAATCCTCTCTAACTCACTTTATGAGGCCAGCTTCATCCTGATACCAAAGCCCAGCAGAGACACAACAAAAAAAGAGAATTTTAGACCAATATCCCTGATGAACATCAATGCAAAAATCCTCAATAAAATAATGGCAAACTGAATGCAGTAGCACATCAAAAAATTTATCCACCATGATCAAGTCAGCTTCATCCCTGGGATGCAAGGCTGGTTCAACATGCACAAATCAATAAACATAATCCATCACATAAACAGAACCAATGACAAGAAACACATGATTATCTCAATAGATGCAGAAAAGGCCTTTGACAAAATTCAACAGCCTTTCATGCTAGAAACTCTCAATAAACTAGGTATCAATGGAACCTATCTCAAAATAATAAGAGCTATTTATGACAAACCCACAGCCACTATCATACTGAATGGGCAAAAACTGGAAGCATTCCCTTTGAAAACCGGCACAAGACAAGGATGCCCTCTCTCATTACTCCTATTCAACATAGTATTGGAAGTTCTGGTCAGGACAATCAGGTAAGAGAAAGCAAAAAAGGGTATTCAGATAGGAGAGGAAGTCAAATTGTCTCTGTTTGTAGATGACGTGATTGTATATTTAGAAAACCCCATCATCTCAGCCCAAAATCTCCTTAAGCTGATAAGCAACTTCAGCAAAGTCTCAGGATATGAAATCAATGTGCAAAACTCACAAGCATTCCTATACGCCAATAACAGACAGAGAGCCAAATCATGAGTGAACTCCCATTCACAGTTGCTACTAAGAGAATAAAATACCTAGGAATGCAGCTTACAAGCGATGTGAAGGATCTCTTCAAGGACAACTACAAACCACTGCTCAGGGAAATAAGAGAAGACACAAACAAATGAAAAAACATTCCATGCTCATGGATAGAAAGAATCAATATCGTGAAAATGGCCTTACTGCCCAAAATAATTTATAGATTCAATGCTATCCCCATGAAGCTACAACTGACTTTCTTCACAGAATTGGGGGAAAAGCTACTTTAAAATTCATATGGAACCAAAAAAGAGCCCACATAGCCAAGACAATCCTGGGCAAGAAGAACAAAGCTGGCAGCATCATGCTACCTGACTTCACACTTTACTACAAGGCTACAGTAATCAAACAGCATGGTACTGGTACCAAAACAGATATATAGACCAATGGAGCAGAACGGAGGCCTCAGAAACAACACCACACATTTACCACCATCCGATCTTTGACAAACCTGACACACACAAGCAATGGGGAAAATATTCCCTATTTAATAAATGGTGTTGGCTAGCCATATGCAGAAAACTGAAACTGGACCCCTTCCTTACACCGTATACAAAAAGCAACTCAAGATGGATGAAAGACTTAAATGTAAGACCTATAACCATGAAAGTCCTAGAAGAAAACCTGGGCAATACTATTCAGGACATAGGCAAGGGCAAAGGCTTCATGTCTAAAACACCAAAAGCAATGGCAACAAAAGCCAAAATTCACAAATGGGATGTAATTATACTAAAGAGCTTCTGCACAGCAAAAGAAACTATCCTCAGAGTTAACAGGCAGTAGAACATTTTTGCAATCTATCCATCTGACAAAGGGCTAATATCCATAATCTACAAAGAACTTAAACAAATTTACAAAAAAAAGCAAACAACCACATCAAAAAATAGGCAAAGGATATGAACAGATACTTCTCAAAAGAAGACATTTATGCAGCCAACAGACATATGAAAAATGCTCATCATCACTGGTCATCAGAGAAATGCAAATCAAAACCACAATGAGATACCATCTCATACCAGTTAGAATGGTGGTGATTAAAAAGTCAGGAAGCAACAGATGCTGGAGAGGTTGTGGAAAAATAGGAACACCTTTACACTGTTGTGGGAGTGTAAATTAGTTCAACCATTGTGGAAGACAGTGTGGCAATTCCTCAAGGATCTAGAACTAGAAATACCATTTGACCCAGCAATCCCATTACTGGACATATACCCAAAGGATTATAAATCATTCTATGATAGAGACATATGCACACATATGTTTATTGTGGCACTATTCACAATAGCAAAGACTTGGAACCAACCCAAATGTCCATCAGTGATAGACTGGATTAAGAAAATGTGGCACATATACACCATGGAATACTATGCAGACATAAAAAAGGATGAGCTCGGCCAGGCGCGGTGGCTCAAGCCTGTAATCCCAGCACTTTGGGAGGCCGAGACGGGCGGATCACGAGGTCAGGAGATCGAGACCATCCTGGCTAACACGGTGAAACCCCGTCTCTACTAAAAATACAAAAACTAGCCAGGCGAGGTGGCGGGCGCCTGTAGTCCCAGCTACTCGGGAGGCTGAGGCAGGAGAATGGCATAAACCCGGGAGGCGGAGCTTGCAGTGAGCTGAGATCTGGCCACTGCACTCCAGTCCGGGCGACAGAGCAAGACTCCACCTCAAAAAAAAAAAAAAAAAAAAAAAGGATGAGCTCATGTCCTTTGCAGGGACATGGATGAAGCTGGAAACCATTATTTTCAGCAAACTATCACAAGATCAGAAAACCAAACACCACATGTACTCACTTATAAATGGGAGTTGAACAATAAGAACACATGGACACAGGGAGGGGAACATCACACACCAGGGCCTGTAGGGGGTGGGAGGCTAAGGGAGGGATAACATTAGGAGAAATACCTAATGTAGGTGACTGGTTGATGGGTTCAGTAAACCACCATGGCACGTGTATGCCTATGTAACAAAACTGCACGTTCTACACATGTAACCCAGAGCTTTAAGTATAATAATAATAACAAAGAATTCTTACAACTCAATAGTAAAAACACAACTCAATTTTTAAAATGGGCAAATGGACCAATAATGAGTTCTGAAATTGAGGCAATAATAAATAGCCTGCCAACCAAAAAAAGCCCAGGACCAGATGGATTCACAACTGAATTCTACCAGATGTACAAAGAAGACCTGGTATCATTCCTACTGAAACTATTCCCAAAAATTGGGAAGGAGGGATTCCTCCCTAATTCATTCTATAAGGCCAGCATTATCCTGATACCAAAACCTGGCAGAGATACAACAAAAAAGAAAACTTCAGGCCAATATCCTTGATGAACATTGATTCAAAAATCCTCAACAAAATACTGGCAAACCAAGTCCAGCAGCATGTCAAAAAGCTTATCCAGCACAATCAAATGGGCTTTATCCCTGGGATGCAAGGTTGGTTCAACATATGCAAATCAATAAATGTGATTCGTCACATAAACAGAACTAAAGACAGAAACCACATGCTTATCTCAATAAATGCAAAAAAGGGTTTTGATAGAATTCAACATCCCTTCATGTTAAAAACTCTCAATAAACTAGATATTGAAAGAACATACCTCAAAATAATAAAAGTTACATATGACAAACCCACAGCCAACACCATACTGAATGGGCAAAAGCTGGAAGCATTCCCCTTGAAAACCAGCACAAGACAAGGATGCCCTCTCTCACCACTCCTGTTCAGTATAGTATTGGAAGTTCTGGCAAGGGCAATCAGGTAAGAGAAAGAAATAAAGGCATTTAGACAGGAAGAGAGGAAGTTAAACCATCCCTGCTTGTGGATGACATGATCCTATGTATACAAAAACCCATCATCTCAGCCCAAAAACTTCTTAAGCTGATAAGCAACTTCAGCAATGTCTCAGGATACAAAACCAATGTGCAAAAATTGCTAGCATTCCTATACACTATACACCAACAACAGTCAAGCTGAGAGCCAAATCACAAACAAACTCCCACTCACAATTTCCACAGAAAGAACAAAATACCTAGGAATACAGCTAAGTAGGGGAGGGAAAGATATCCACAAGGAGAACTACAAACCACTGCTGAAAGAAATCAGAGATGACACAAACAAATGGAAAACATTGCATATTCATGGATAGCAAGAATCAGTATCATTAAAATGGCCATACTGCCAAATCAATTTATAGATTCATTGCTATGCCCATTAAACAACCATTGACATTCTTCACAGAACTGGAAAATACTATTTTAAAATTAATATGGAAACAAAAAAATGGCCCGAAGAGCCAAGGCAATCCTAAGCAAAAAGAACAAACCTGGAGGCATCACATGACCCAACTTCAAACTATACTACGGGGCTACAGTAATCAAAACAGCATGGTATTGGTACAAGAACAGACACATAGACCAATGATACAAGAACAGACACATAGAACAGACATAATTTCCCTAGATTAGGGAAACCAGAAACAAGAGCACACACCTACAACTATCTGATCTTTGAGAAATCTGACCAAAAAAAAAAAAAAAAAAAAAAGCAGTGAGGAGAGGAAAGAATTCCCTATTCAATAAATGGCACTGGGATAACTGGCTAGTCACATGCAGCAGATTGAAACTGAATCCCTTCCTTACACCATATACAAAAATTAACTCAAGATGGATTAAAGACTTAAATGTAAAACCCAAAACTATAAAAACCCTGGAAGACAACCTAGGCAATTCCATTCAGGACATAGGCATGGGCAAACATTTCATGATGAAGGCACCAAAAGCAATTGCAACAAAAGCAAAACATTGACAAATGGAATCTAATTAAACTACAGAGTATCTGCACAGCAAAAGAAACTACCAACAGAGTAAACAGACAACCTACAAAATGGGAGAAAATTTTTGCAGACTATGTATCTGACAAAGGCCTAATATCTGGCATCTATAAGGAACTTAAACAAATTTACAAGAAAAAAAAAAACAAAATCCCCTAAAAAAGTGGACAAATGACATGAACAGACACTATTTAAAAGAAGACATACATGTGGCCAGCAATCATATGAAAAAAGGCTCAACAACACTGATCATTAGAGAAATGCAAATCAAAACCACAATGAGATACCATCTAACACCAGTCAGAATAGCTACTATTGAAAAGTCAAAAAATAACAGATGCCGCAGAGATTGTGGAGAAAAAGGAATGCGTATACACTGTTGGAAGGAGTGTAAATTAGTTCAGCCTTGTGGAAGACAATGTTGCATTCCTCAAAGACCTAAAGACAGAAATACTATTCAACCCAGCGATCCCATTACTGGGTACCTACCCAGAGGAATAGAAATCATTCTGTTATCAAGATACATGCATGTGTATGTTCACTGAAGCACTATTCAGCAAATATATGGAATCAACCTAAATGTCCATCAGTGATATATTGGATAAAGAAAATTTGGTACATATATGCCATGGAATACTATGCAGCCATTAAAAAGAACAAGATCATGGCCTTTGCAGGGATGGAGGATGGAGCTGGAGGCCATTATCCTTAGCAAACTACCACAGGAACATAAAACCAAATGCCTCATGTTCTCACTTATAAGTGGGAGCTAATGATGAGAACACATGAACACATGGAGGGAAACAACACACACTGGGGCCTTTTGGAGAACGGAGGGTGGGAGGAGGGAGAGGATCAAGAAGATCAACTAATGGGTACTAGGTTGAATACCTGGGTGATGAAATAATCTGTACAACAAATCCCCATGACACGAGTTCACCTATGTGACAAACCTGCACTTGTACCCCTGCACTTAAAAGTTAAAAAAAAAAATGGGACTTGAATAGAAATTTCTCTGAGAATACACACTAATGGCCAATACATACATGAAAAGAAGCTCAACATCATTAGTTATTAATGGGAAAACAAAACCCAATGGGATACCGCTTCTCATCTACTAGGATGGCTATAATAAAAAAGACAGATAATAAGTGTTGGCAAGAATGTGGAGAAATTGGAACCCTGAAAACATTGCTGGTGGGAGTGTAAAATGATGCAGCTGTTTTGGAAGACAGATAGGCAATTCCTTAAAAAGTTAAATGTAGAGGTATCACATGGTCCAGCAATTCTACTGCTCAGTATTTACCCAAGAGAAATGGAAAAGCATATGTCCATATAAAAAACTTGTTCATAGCAGCATTATTCATAATAGCCAAAAACTGAATATAATTTAAATATTCATCAACTGCTTAATGGTGTATAAACAAAATATGGTATATCCATTCAGTGCAATAGTATTCATTTTTGGAAAAATAAAATACTGATACTGACTATAACATGGATGGAACCTTGAAAACTTCATGGCACATGAAAGAAGTCAAACACAAAAGTCATATGTTATATGATTCTATTGACATGAAAAACCCAGAAGAGGCAAATCTGTAGAGACAGAAAGTAGATTAATGGTTCCAGGGATTAGGCTGAGGAATGGGGAGTGACCGCTAAAGGGTACAGGTTTCGTTCTGCAGAGAAGTAAATGTTCTGGAATTAGGTAGTGGTGATAGTTGCATGACTTTGTGAATGTACTAAAAAAAACCACTGAATTGTACACTTAAAAAATAAAAATTTTGGGAATTTTTTAAGAAACCATTTGTTTTTTTAATTGCACAAATACTTTATATCTTTTTAAAAACCCAGAAAATATAGTATGCAAAGAAGTTAATGATCAATTATGCTACCACTCCGAGATAATGGGCTGTTAATATTTTGTCTTACATCCTTCTGTATTTTTAAAATTTCTTTTTACAAAAAATAAGTACACAGAGAATTAAATATCAAATATATCTCTTTAAGCCATTGTTCAATTGTCGTCTAGAACTTCCCTCTGTTGTTATCCTTGCCATTCCCTTTGCCATTTTCATGGCTGTGTTCTCTGTGTTCTCGGTTTCACATCTTCTCTCTTGCTTTAATCACTTTTTTGGAGGGTAGGAGGGAATGGGTGACAGTCTGAGCAACATGCCTGTCTCAGGTCACACTGCTGTAGTTTGGGTTGGTGGCCCTCAGACTCCAGTGCTCAGTGGATGTCCTGGGATCTTGCTTTACCATCATCCTGGAGAGCCCCTTGTTTCTCTCCTGTGGTGGATTTCCAATTTATTTTATACCAAGTCTTCCTCTGTCTGAGTTTAATCCTTTATTTTGGTGTAACAATCCTCCACTAGAATCCTGAAAAAAAAGATGCTTGGAAGGTAACTTCTTTGAGGCCTTGCATGTTTCAAAATGCATCTCATCTATGCTCATGTTGAATGCTAGTAAGGATAGATTGCAAATGCTGGTTCAGGGTGGTAAAAGTGCTGCTTATTACTGTCTGGCTTCTAGTGCTGGCATATGATGCGCCATCCAATCTGGAAAATCATGTGCTTCAGTCTGGGAACTTTCCTTGAATCATTTCATTGGCAATTTTCTCCCCTCCCCTCTGTTTTCTCAGTTTTTCTGTTTTTTTCTTTTTCTTTTTTTTTTCTTTTTGGAATTTCTATTCTTTTGCTTTTGGATCTCTTAGACTAATCCTTTAAACTTTCTCCTTTTTTGTGTGTGTATTTCTGCTGGGGTTCAACTTTATCTTCCAACCCTCCTAATGACTTTTCTTCTTCATTTTGCTGTCACCTTTTTAATTTCCGGGAGCTGCTTTGTTCTCTGAATATTCCTTTGCCAGGAGTGAGGGTGGGGTTGGACACATATAATGTCCTGTTCTAATTTTATGAATGCAGTATCTTCTCTTAGCTCTCTGATGATATTACTCAAAATTGCTTGTTTTTTAGTATTCAAAGTACTTATCAGATACAATATCCACTATTTGGGTAATGGGTACACTAGAAGCCCAGTCCCCATCATTATGCAATATACTCATGTTACAAACATGCACATGCACCCCCTGAATCTAAAATAAAATAAAAAGTATTCTTCTCCCCATTTTTTAAGTTGCTTTTTCTCTTTTTGTTTGTTTGTATCTATATCTTCCAAATTAAGGACTTTCCTTAGAAGTCTAGTATTCTTCAATTGACTGCTTATGATTTAGAGTTGAGGACTGACCTGGTTTGAATGTGTGTCCCCTCCAAATCTCATGTTGAAATGTAATCCTCAATGTTGGAATCACTGGTGGGAAGTGATTGGATCACAGGAGTGGATTCCTCATGAATGGCTTGGTGCCATCTCATTGGTGATGAGTGAGTTCTTGCTCTGAGTTCACACAAGATCTGGTTGTTTAAACGAGTCTGGGACCTCTCCCTTCTCTCTCTTCCTGCTGCTCTCACAAGGTGACATGCTGGCTCCCCTTCATCTCCCACCATGATTACAAGTTTCCCGAAGCCCTCACTAGAATCAGATGCCAGCTCTATGCTTCATGTACATCCTGCAGAACTGTGAGCCAATAAACCTCTTTTCTTTATAAATTACTCAGTCTCAGGTATTTCTTTATAGCAACACAAAAACAGACTAACACAAAAACTAAAAGTCTGCTTGGGAGCTCTGAGTACATAGTTTGAACTTGAGAAAACTACACTTTACTGTAGGGTGATGGGAGTAACCCATCTGTTGGGGAAGACCTATCTTAGGTCTTTCCTTTGGACTGGCCAAATAAGCCATAGAGTTTTCTATCTCCTTCCAAGAAGGTAAAGGTCTAAGTGCCATCATTCTGGCACTGAGTGAGGGAAGGGCTGGGAGTTTCTACGTTCAGCACTGAGAAAATATACAGTCACTTAATTCCCTATTTCAGGTACTCACTGTGCCTGTCAATCCATTAACGCCTCCAGTTCCAGAAGAGTCTGGTACTGCTTGTTCCTGTGACTTTCGGTTTAATTCTAAGCTTATACCAGCTCTGGTTTAAGATTATTCTTTCCTAGGTTTAAGAAGGAAGAGTTATTATGACACAAAAGCTGAGGGCAAGAATCAAATCTTAGCTTTGACATTTCAAAAATATAAACCCTAAAGGACTCAGGACATAAAGTTTATGACACTATGCAGGAAAAACTATCTAAAACTTAGAAATAAGGTAAATGTAATGGCTGCATGCCCTTTCTAAATAGTCTGTGAAGGGTCATCTGATTCACTCAGGGAATGTGCTTTTGATCATGTTTTAATCCTGAAAAGTCAGAAATGAACTTGTAGAAAAATGATACTGTGTGGTGATTTTTGAGGGGAGAGAAGGGAACTTGGTAGAGAAGATAACTCCAATGCCTGCATTCGTGTGTGTGTGTGTGTGTGTGTGTGTGTGTGTGTGTGTTTTAAATCTATAGAGCATTAACTTCTCTTGTATCTATTTAGCAATCTTATTTCTATATTCCTTTCCCCACTAGCTATATAATCCCTGTTCCTCAAATTTTTTTCAAACTAACTCTTATTTTGTTACTGGTTCCTTCATGAGCTTGTCATCTATATGTATGAGAATTATGTTTCTTAACAGTTTGAGAATTATGCTTTAATACCATGTCTTAATCCATTTTGTGTAGCTATAATAGAGTACCTGAGACTACATAATTTGTAAACAAGCAATAGAAGTTTGTTTGGCTCATGGTTCTGGAGGCTGGGAAGTCCAACAGCATGGCACTGGCATCTGGCAATGACCTTTGTGCTGTAGCGTCCCATGGCAAAAAATGGAATGGCAAGCATGTGCCCAAGACAGAGAGGGAATGAGGCCAAACGTTCACAGTAACTAGCCCACTCCTAAGATAATAGCATTAATCCATTCAAGAGGGTGGAGCTCTCATGGCCTAATTACTTCTTAAAGACCCCACCTGTCAACACTGTTATAATAGCAATGAAATTTCAACAAGAGTATTGGAGGGGAAGTAGAAGAGAGATGTCTACATGGAGTGCCTGGGGAAATGGGTCTAACCCAGCATCCCAGAGTTTCTGTGGAGCCCAGTATGCTTAAGGGATCAGTCAAATGTTTCCCATGTATAGAAGTAGCTAAAGGAGAGCTGACCTGATGCAGCCTTCTGGTCATAATAAGGAAGACAACCTGTGTGGACCCAACAACTAAGACAAAGCTGGAATAAAGACAACTCAACACCAGTCTGTGTAGATTAATGATGGGAAACCAGATATCCCCCAACCTGGCCTCATGCCAATATGATCTGTAAGTGTCTGGGAACTTAGATGTGAATCCAGGAAATGAGAAGAAACCATAGATTCACTGTGATGAAGTTTGCTTCAGTCGGAAGAATGGGAGCTTTAAATAGAAATTGAATTACAATATATAAATAATTTACCTTTTTTCAAAAGTGGATTATACTGTACTTACTATTGCATATTTCACTCAATAGTATAGCATGACTAGCTTAATAGGTCAATACATCATCTATTACATCATTTTTCTTGTCTTTTCTTTTATCTTTTGAGACAGAGTTCTTGCTGTCTTGTCCAAACAGGAGTGCAGTGGTGCAAACATGGCTCACTGAGGGCTTGATCTCCTGGGCTCAAGCAGTCCTCCTACCTCAGCCTCCCAAGTAACTTGAAGTACAGGTCATTTCTCTATTTTTTGTAGAGAGGTTGGGGTCTCACCATATTGCCCAGGCTGGTCTCAAACTCCTGTTCTCAAGCAATCCTCCCGCCTTGGCCTCCCAAAGTCCTGGGATTACAGGTGTAAGCCACTGCGCCAGGCTGACAACACAATTTTTCATTGCTACATAGCATTCTACCATGCAAACTAGTTTAATAATTTAGAAAAACTATACACATTTCTCCTTCCTACTGGTAGGCACAATCAGTCTCAATTATTTTGGTTATTAAGTACTTAGTTAAAAGAACATAGACTTGGTGGAAAGAACCCTAGACTGGATGGACCCCGCTGTTAGTCAAGGATCTGGTGACCAGAGTTGGCAAAACCAAGTTAACTTCTTTTTCAGAAAGCCCCTTAATGAAGCTGGTCATATTTAATCTTGGCTGGCCATTCCAGAGCAACACTGATTCAGCTCCTTACAAGGAGAGCTCTAGGAGTGGAGAACACCTGTTAGGGGATGTTCCATAATGTGTGTCATAAGTGTAATACCAAAAAGCAACTGTCTACCCACCCCAAAGTTCTGTGTTCACGCAGCCAGCCACTGGGAGGCAGAGATGTGCCTGCTGGCTGCAGGCTGGTGTTGGGCTCCTTTTAGCCTGTAACACAAACTAGTAAATGGGCTTGCTTTAAAAGACATGGGGGAGGCCGGGCGCGGTGGCTCAAGCCTGTAATCCCAGCACTTTGGGAGGCCGAGATGGGCAGATCATGAGGTCAGGAGTTGGAGACCATCCTGGCTAATACAGTGAAACCCTGTCTCTACTAAAAAATACAAAAAACTAGCCGGGCGACGAGGCGGGCGCCTGTAGTCCCAGCTACTCGGGAGGCTGAGACAAGAGAATGGCGTGAACCCGGGAGGCGGAGCTTGCAGTGAGCTGAGATCCGGCCACTGCACTCCAGCCTGGGCGGCAGAGCAAGACTCCGTCTCAAAAAAAAAAAAAAAAAAAAAAGACATGGGGGAGACTGATGTGGGCTTCCATATTTGAAGAAAGTACTTTTCTCGTGATGTAGACAGAGATACCAGTGTCTAAAGAGCTTCCATTCCATGGCGGTACTTGCAATGCTCTCAGCAACCCCTGCAATTACACAGGGGAGCAGAGGTCTCAGAGTTGATCAGTTACCTGTCAATTACCCCAGGATGCTGGTTTTCATCATTTCCTATTTTTTTGCGGGGGGTGGGGGGCATAGGAGGCTTGTATTTACCACAAATCAAAGCTCCTCCCATTGAGATTTATTATATATTGAGGTATTGTTATTATTGTGTTGTTGTCCTCACTGTTCATTTGCTTGTTTTTGTGCCTGTAGCTTTGAAAAACCATAGTGTGTTTGTGTCAAACAGCAGCATTTTAATCAATATGATCTGGTCAAAACAAATTTTTATTTGTTGTTGCTATTTTGTACATTTTATCCCAAGGATCAAAGAGAGATAATCTATTCAACAAGGTCACAAGAAACTTTTTAAAAGCTTGTTCCAGTGATAGAAACAAAATACAAATGCCTGGTTTCTTTTTACAAGAGAAACAAATGTCATTTTCCCCGCAAGTGTTGAGAGAGAAAAAAAGAGTATTTACAATATAAATTCTGATACTAAACCAATTACAGGCAAAAATGTGACTATTGCACTGCTATTTTATTGTTTTAATAGTGTTATGTGATATTCAGGGCATATTATCTTCATTAGTTGGAAGAATAAAATTAGAATCATATGCAGACTTTCTCAGTAATTCATGTAATTTCCTGTTTTCTATCTTTTTGGTGACTTCTGTAGAAGGACTACTTAAAAAGTTTCCCCTTTGAAAATGGCCCAACTGGCCGGGCGCGGTGGCTCAAGCCTGTAATCCCAGCACTTTGGGAGGCCGAGACGGACGGATCATGAGGTCAGGAGATCGAGATCATCCTTGCGAACACGGTGAAACCCCGTCTGTACTAAAAAATACAAAAAAAAAAAAAAAAAAAAAAAAAAAAAAAAAAAAAAAATAGCCGGGTGTGGTGGCGGGCACTGTAGTTCCAGCCACTCGGGAGGCTGAGGCAGGAGAATGGCGCGAACCTGGGAGGCGGAGCTTGCAGTGAGCTGAGATCCGGCCACTGCACTCCAGCCTGGGCGACAGACCGAGACTCTGTCTCAAAAAAAAAAAAAAAGAAAAGAAAATGGCCCAACTAGGAAAGAAAACTTCTATTTTAATGCTTTGTGAGTCAGTGAGAAGAATGCATTTCATGAAGTCTAACTTTCATTCCAAACAGTGACCAAAGTGGACTGGGGTGAGAGAAGGTAGTAAGGGCAAGGTGGTGGGTGTGAGGGGCAGAGGTTAGGACTCATGTGCTTCATAAAACATAGTGACAATGTGTTTTCCATGCGTTAAAGGCTAAAATGAGTGAAGTGAAGCCCAGTTGTCTTAACGGGGTCAGAAAAATAGCATCAACTTCAGAAACTGAACAGTAGTAGGCAACTCATACACATCAGAATATGAAAATTATCACGCCACTAAGGATTTTAGAAAATAAGATAGCTCTTCCCCTGCTTGGAACAGAATACCTAGGCTGGCCAGAGGAACAGATTTCAACTTTCCAATCCTTCCCTTCCTGCCCCGCTGACCACACAGATCCCATAGCCTGGGACAATTGGCATTGGTAACCAAGGGAGTTGAAATGAATAAAACAGTTTTATCTTGGATACCTATGCCAGGCATTCCCAGAAGACTCCGGCCTTTCCAGGCTGTACGACCCACCTCTTTCCCCCTACTTTCCTGCAGGAAAAAAGGAGGAATCCAGATAGGTGAACAGTGGGCTGCTGAGAATATTATCTCCTTTTACAAAGCAGAAACCCTTCAAGAGATGACCTTCGGTGACCTTATTGTTAAATGTATTATACCTTGTGGGAGATATTGGTGGTGTCTGGGTTTGAAGTACAAATGTTGTTGATTCCAAGGGGACGGGCATCTTTGCTAAGAATAAGACAAGGAATTATATCTACGCTTCATCCTTACCCCTCCCCCTTAAAAAAGAACTGGAATACAATTAAAGGGTACATCTGGAATACAATTAAAGGGTACATGTCATAAAATCTGATTTGGAGAATACATGATGAAATTTTATCCTCAAGAAAAGAAAATGTTCTGTTTTCCCCATTATAAATGCCTTTAGTTCCTGCCAAACCTCTTCTTTCCTGAATGTCTTAGAATAACTTGGTATAACACAGCACAGATAGGGCAGCACAAACACTGAGTTATAATTTAATTCAATATATACTGATGGAGTATACTCCCTCAAATACTAAGAATACCTCCCTCAAATCCCTTCCCCTGCCACCCATAAAATAGCTCATGATATTAGGAATCTTTTTAAAAAATTATCCCATTAAAAATGTTTCCATTTGGACTTTGCCACAGGCACACTGGACTGGAAGTGGAAAATGTGGTCAGTCTTTCTCATGATGGGGCAGATTCTCATGGCCAGTCCGGGGCCTCGAGGTGGTATTAGGGACATGCAGAGGGGCCAGCCTGGCCATGTCACTTCCTGAGGCCAGGTGGTTGTGAAAGACCTAGAGGGCAGGACTATTGGTACCTGCCATGACATAGGCCGTTAATAAATGTTCAATGTTGAGATAAGCCCTTAGGATCTGAAATCTCAAAATCTGAATGATCAATATTCACTTTATTGGCCTATAAAAATAAACTCATGGAGGGGGGTTGGGGAGAGATCGGTCAAAGGATACAAAATTTCAGTTAGGAGGAAAAAGTTCAAGAGCTCTATCGTACAGCATGGTGACTATAGTCAAGAACATGTTGAAAATTGCTAAGAGAGTAGATTTTAAGTGTTCCCACCACAAAAAAATATATAAGTATATGAGGGAATATATATGTTAATTAGCATGTTTTAGCCACTCCACAAGGTATACGTATTTCAGAACATCATGGTGTTTACCATCCATATATATGTATAATTTTTATTTGTCAATTAGAAAAAAAAAACTCATCCCTTCATGAACTGGCTCAGAGACATTTGAGGACTTGAATATTCATGTAGTAGAGGAGGTTTAAATCAAGCAAAGCTCTGTTCTTTTTTAAACATGCAGTCCTTTTATTGTGCTGTTCTTTTTTTTTTTTTTTTTTTATGACTTTGATTTCTCCTTGCATTGCCTTAGTCATTTGAACAGAAGGGCTCCTCTCTGAGGCTCTTTGAGTCTCATGCAGAAGACTCCATTCAGCACCTCTACTTTGCACAGAGGCAAGGGTATCTCTGCCACTCCACGATCCATGTCTGTGTCCAAAATTCTCATAGCAACTCATGGGAATGGCACTGGTTTCCATTTCTATCTTTCAGGCAACCAAGGAAGAAATTACTTTTTCCCCCAAAATCATTTTTAATGTTTATACTTTGTCTAGTACTTCTTTACATGTGCCGTGGGAGGGGGCATAGCTACATCAGCTCAGGCTCTCTTTACTGAAGGAAGTTGTTTCCAACTCCTTTACATCATGAAAGAGATTCCACTGAATTCAGAGACCTTGTAGGTGCAAAGTCTGGTCTTTAAGGAATGAATTGCAACAAAATCAATACACTTAAAGTATAACAGACTAAGTTGATATTGATCATATTAACTCTGTTTCTGCATTCTAGATTCCAAAAGCTAGATTCTCACATCATCATCATAGGTACCATGACTTCCAGGAAGAATTCTATTTCTTAGAACCATTAGAAAGAGTTTCATCACTGGAAGGGAAACTTAGCAGCCTTCAAGGCCAGACAAGTAACACAGATGAGTGGGTCTGGCCGGGTGTAAGACAACAAGGAGTAGTGCCGACTGTAGTAAAATAGAAACCTCAAGCCCTTCTAAGAGGTATTCAGATTCCATTTTAAAAATTACTGAGGTCCAAAAAAATCATGTGCAGGCTGAATTCAACACAAAGCACAACAGCTTACCGGCACCACTAATTACTCTGATGTTCTTCATTATGTAGGAGGAAATGAAATTTAGAGTGAATAAATTGCTAAGGTCATACTACGACTTATTAAAAAGCCAGGACTAGCCTGGCCTCAGGTTTCTAATTCCCAGATGCAGTCCTTTCCCCTGCCCCATGCTGTCTCTGGCTCCTAAAACGCCCCTTAAAATTAAAAAAAAAACCCACTTGCATGTTTCTCTCATTAAATTAAATGTCGTCGAACTCCTTTCCCCCAGATTTCCTTTAACAACAAATTCTGAATAGCATCAAAATATGGATAAGTTGGTCAAAAGCCTGAGCAGAAGGGAAGGCCAGGCCTGTTTGAATGAAAAGGTTGATGGCTGTTACGTAAGTGTGCAGCTCAGATTTCCCCAACTTAGCAATGAACCTGAACAACTACAAAAAGCCTTGTAAATCACTGAGCAAGTCAGAAGCTCATACCTGTCTCACTCAGAGAGGGCTCCAGAAGCCCTGACACCATCACTTTGCAGTCACGGCGTGGCTAGGGGCCAGACTTTCTCCTACAGAGCACCCTGAGTAATGATTTTGGTCTGATCGGTGAAGCCTGGCCAGAATCACTTCTGACATATAGACCCTAGTTGGCCACGCCATGTGACCTGGTGCAGGGCCAAAATTGACTTTTAGCCTCTCAGAGGCATTACGTCTGTCCTGAAAGAGTTTGAGTTGCCAGGAAAGGGTCAGGTGGTGTAGTGGCAAGAACATACTTTTGGAACAAGACAGATGCACTTCTGAATGCCCTCTCTACTGCTTCTTTCAGTCAGTCAACCAACCTTTCCTGTGTGCCCACTGTGTGTCAGGCACTGTTCTATACCCTGAAGAGACAATGATGAACCAAACAGAAAGTCCCTGCCTTCTGGAAATTTACATTTCAGTGGGAGGGGGAGATGGATAATAAATAAATGGTTCGGTGATCTAGTGCGTCAGAGGGTGATGGGTGCAGTGGATGAAACTAAGAAGGGATGGAGAATGGAGAGTGTAGTGTAAATGGTGTGCTCAGGGAAGGCTCACTGAGCAAGGACTTGAAGGAGGTGAAGGAGTGAGCTATGGAGACATGCAGGGGAAGGGCTCCATGCAAAGACCCTGAGGTGGGAGCATCCATGGAGTGTTCAGGGAACCAGGAAGCCAATGTGTCTGGAGGGCGCCAGGTGGCCTGCAAGTGGCAGAAGATAGTTGATAGAGGCAATGAAAGGTGATCAGGCCACTGCAAGCACTTACCTTGAGTGAAATGGGCAGCTGCTGTGGAAAATATCTGGAAGAATTTTCTGATGGATTGAATGAGGGATCAGAGAAAAAGAATTTTCTCTTGACCCAAAAATTTTTGGCTTAAGCAACTGGAAGAATGGAGGTGCCATTAACCGAGCTGGGAAGGCAGTGAGAGGAACTGGTTGTGGGGAGGGGTAGAGAGAGGACCAAGAGTTCATTTTTGGAAACATTAAATGAAGATGATGAATAAACAATCATGTATGAGTCTGAAGCACATGAGAGAGGCCTAGATGGAGGATATAAATTTAAATGGTATTTAAAACTGTTGAACTCAATGGCATCACCAAGACTTATGGTAGGCAGGGAAGAGAAGAGGTTCCAGGACCCAACCCTGGGACATTTTACCTTGAAGGTGCAAGCTGCCATGTGGGAGCTGGGTGGCCACAGTGGGTGCCCAGGTCAGAACCGAGGCTGAGGTCACAGTCGAACCCCCCTCCAGGGACTGCTCTCAGTAGAAGGGGCTACCTTGTTTCAGGGACAGTATATAGGCAGTGACTGGTCCATCTGGGGTGCAAAGCCTAACCCTCTTATCTCGATTTACAACTCTGAGGGGCTTCCCTAGATCCAGAGTGCCCCATGGTATCAGCTGAGGCCACTGTTTCACCTGCCTTGCTGTTCACCTTCCCTTGGCCTGCCCCTCACAGGGATGTGTTTTTAAGAGCATTCCCACTCACAGATTTCCACTGCAGTCAATTTCCCAGGGAATCTGTCCTAAACAGTGGATTTGAGCATAGCACTTACTTTATGGTTTGCTAATTTGTCACATGATAATTCTATCCACCTGGTAGGATTGTTGTAGGGATAAGAGACTGATAGGTGGAGTAGCTAGAGCAGGGCCTGGTTAATCATAAGCCTCAAACAGGAGCTAGTCTCTGAGAACCAGATTTTCATTATTCCGCCTTCTCAAACTTGGAAGATGAGAAAAGGTGCCATCATAGTGCTCGGGAGGGCAGCCTGTCTTCTCCCTGACTCCCTTGACTACATGCAGATGCTCCTTGTATGTGCTCTGACAGTACCCTCCACTTCTCATATCATAATTATATGGTATGCTATTCTAAACTGCAGTTGCGTATTTCATTTTCTTCCGCTCCTCTTTCCTGTAAGCTCCTTGCCTGCCTTTTCCGTGGTTGTAGCTCCAGGGACAAGGACATTGTAGGTATTCCACAAATATTTATTGAATTGAACTGACATCTGCCTGAGTGTATGGAATGAGGCCTGGTTTGACTCTGTTCTGGGAATTATGTATAGATTGAGGCCTGACACAGTTTGACTCTCTTCTGGGAATTATGTATAGACTGAGGCCTGGCACAGCAGTTTGACTTCTGCTCTGGCGAACTTGTATTATCGACTGGAGGCCTGGCACAGCCTTCGACTCTGCTCTCGGGATTATGTATGACCTGGAGGGCCTGGCCACGTTTGACATCTACTCTGGCGGATTATACACGCAAATGACCTAATGAGAAATTTGGTCTGGTTTTCTGAAGTCCCAAGAAGACTACACATCTAACAATCCATCCATCTATCCATCACCCCCCAAATTATTATATGATAAAGCATATATTATTATAGAGCATTGCTCTGTCAGGCACTAGAAAGGCAATAGAGAACTAAATTGTGTAGTTAAGCAATAAGATAAGCAATGAACAATAAACCCAAATAATTAAACAACCATCAAACCTTCTGTGGAGAAAAAACAAACAAACAAAAAGACAGGGAGAGAATGGGCAGGAAACCTCATTTAGGCAGAGTCATCAGAGACTTCTAGGAAGAGAAGAAACTTAAGATGAGACCTGGAAAATGGGTAGAAGCCAGCCATGGGAAAGGCAAAACTGTTTCACACCAAGAAAGATCTTGAGAGGGGGAAAGAGGTTGATGCATTAAGAAAAGGAGAGAAAGCCAGTGTGCACGGAACAGAGTGAGGGAGGTGGCGGCTAAGCTGGTAGGGCAGGAGTAGTTCACGCTGAGCCTTGGACATTCCATGCAGAGCAGACACAGCCTAAGTGAGTCATTCTTGGTCCCGCCTAAGAGAACGAATGATAGGGGAGCAAGGGTGTGGATAGGAGGAACTAGCTAGAGGTTGTTGGAAGAAATGATGACAGTACAGATAGAGGAAAGGACATCTCTTCTATGTGTGTTTTGAAGGAGGACATGATTGGGCTTATTAACGTGGGAGATCAGGGAAAAGAATGACTCAAGATTGGCCTTAGGTTTGGGGCTTGGCCAACCAAGTGAATGGTGATGCCAGTTGCAGAACTGGGGGAGGCTGAGAGAAGAGGGCAAGATGTTAGGAGGGAACTAAGAGTTCCTTTTTGGAAATGCTACATTTCGGAAACTCCAAAGCCTGAAATGGGACAGCCGGCTACAGTCATCTCCCTTCCTGGTTCTGTCCCAGACAAGAACAGAGACCAGACTCTCTTGAGATTTCCTGAAGTTCTTGGGGCCCCAGGGAATCCTGAGAAGAAAAGGCCTGCAGTGCTGGTGGTAAGTACCTAGAGAAGAGAGCGTACAGCAGCATAGTCTCCAGCAAAGACCAATACTCAGTGTTCTTGGGAACCAAAGCGCAGGAACTTCAGCGCTGATGGCCAATGACCAGGAGGAGAGGTGTTACCCAACCAGGAAAGCAGCACCCATCCAGCTCTTGGCATGTTGCTCTCAGTTCCATGAAGAAGGGTCCTTTATCCCACACGCCACTGGAATGGAAAGCAGATTTAAAAGCAAGCACAGGCCTGCCAGCTGGGTACAATTCAGACATCTGCCTACAATCAGGAGCCTCCCGCTCACGACTGGCTTCATGCTAAGAAAAGCACATTTCTTCAGTGGCCACTGGTGTGTCACATCCACAAAGTATGTGATGGGGCTTGCTGAGCTTGTGGGGTTTTAGGATGGATGAGGAGAATGGCTGGAGCGCTGGCCCCTAGCTCAAGTCTGGCAGACACAAGAGCACTGAGACCACCAGCCACTTGTTTTTAGGCAAGTGTCAGGAGCCACTCACATCCTAAATGCCCTTTGGCTGTGAGCACCAAAGAAATCTTGTCACTGGTCAGCCTGGGTCATAGAACCCTGGGGGGCTCTCTTCTTACCACTGTGTTTTGGCTGGTTCTCAGTGCAGCTCAAGAGTGCAGGGATAAATGAAATCTTCTATTTATTTCCACTCTACTGTGCTGGTGAGATTGTCTTCAAATACTACCCAACCATCACTGTTTTGCCCCTGTGTTAGGACTGTTCTCATTAGCCATGAAAGACTTCGTGGCAAATGGACAATGGCAAAACCATATATAGAAATCGAACTCTGACCCACAACCTGCAGCAACCTCGCCAAGAAATCTACCCCTTATCTACAATAAACAGCCCAGGAAGCCAGCCTGCTGTAGGTCAAGCCTTACAGGAAGCCAGATTGCTGTCTCAAGTGGTAATCCACGAAGCTAAACAATAACTTCTGTAACAATAAGCCCCAAATGGCTAGGATTTGATGAATAACCAACAGGTTTTCTAATTTTTATCCTGCTTCCAACTCAGGACCAAACAGGGAAAGCCAAATAGGCGCCCCAACCAACTGCATAGGATACCTCACTTATAGTTGGCCTACCTGTAGTTTTGCCATGCCAACAGCCTCCAATCATTCCTGCAGCTTTCCCTTTTTTCCACTCTCAAGCTTTCCTACTCCTCTTCCCGCCTTTGAGTCTTTGCCCAAACATAAGTAATGGTTGCTGATTCCCTTGCTATAGCAAACTCTGAGTAAATTGTCTTTGCTTTTCTCATTCGGTTGGTCTGCATTTACTTACACAGCCATTTATTGACTTTTCCTTTATGAATTTCCAAAGATGATTTAATAGTGCATTTGGGCAACCATATTGAGCCCCAGTGTAATGGGTACAAATTAAACTGATGTATCAAAAAGACCCCACACCATGGCCCAAATGTAACAGAGGTTCAATTCTCTCCTGCATGCCTGTCTGCAGATAAGGGGTGGTCGAGGGTGGGGAGGGGAACACTGTTCCTGAGGCCAGTCAGGGACCCAGACTTCCTTTTCCTGGTTGCTCTACTGCTCCCTGGGATGTTGTGCTCACCCGTATGGTGGGAGCTGACTCCACCCCACCACGTCTGTGTTCTGGTTACAGGAAGGAGGAAAAGAGGACGAGCAGCTTCCCTTTGAAAGATGATCTGGAAGTTGTACACGTTGCTTTCTCTTACAACTGGCCAGACTTAGCCAAATGACTTCAACCCGCTGCCATGGAGGCTGGGAAATGGAATCTCTACAGGCGCCTTGCTGAAACTTGGTCTTATTACTAAAGCAGAAGGAGAGAAAGTAGATATCGGAGCGCAGTTGATGGGCTTTGCCACACCCACATGATGCTGGGTACTAAAAGATGCAAATTATACATCCTTTTTGCCCTTGGAGGTTACCGGTCAATGATGATTCATGTGTAGTGTGAAGACTAGCTCTTCTAGCCAGGCATTTGAGGCCTGCCACACTGATTACCACACTTACCCTTTCCCCAAAGATCCCCCTTCCCTCCCATATGCTCCTGCCAAATACAGCCATCCTGCCCTGCCTGCCTCCAACCCAAGCCATCTTGCTCCTTGTGCTGTGGATAAGAGCCACTTCCAAATTCAAATTAACTCTTTCACAACTGTATTCCATCCAATTATTTAAAGAGTTTTAAAGCCCTGCCCCTCCACGCTGGTGAGGAATAGGAAGAGGGTGGCGGAGGATTTCCCCACCATGGCACTGACCGCAAGATGTTGTCATTAACTCTTCATTGTCTGCTCTTTTGCCTAACTGTGAAGTCAGCCAGGAACAACAGCCTGGATTTTCCAGGTGCTGTCATTGGAGAAAAGTCTCCCCATACAATGTGGACTGCTCTTACCTAACCCTATTATTTCACCTGAGGGCAGCCCTGAGAGTCCAGACAGAGCACTTTGGAGGAATGATGGAGAGGTTTAAAGTCATCACATCACAATCAACGTGAACCAACTAGAATATCACAATCTCCAAGAAGCTCCTGGGGTGCCCATACATGAATTAAAGCTTTTCCCCTATAGAAAGGGGGCAGCTCTCAGGCCTGTGAGGTCTGGCCACTGGCATGTGACTTTGATGTGTTAAGCCTGTTCCTTGGAACAGCTTGTTCTGTAGCTTATTTTGACTTGGCACAGACTAATCCCCTCTCTTTAGATCCTGTCTCTGAATTCACAGCCATTCTGGGGATTCAGTGGTCTCTGCTCATCCCACCACCACAGAACCTCAAGCCAGGGCATCTCAGGCCTGTGTGGGTCCTGAGCAGTTTGGGATCTCTTCAAATCAATGAAAGATTTATTCAACATCTATTTAGAGAAGAATACTAATTAGCAGCTCTGTGTGGCAGACTGGTGAATATGGAGGCTTCCTGGTGGTGGCATTCTGCCTCTCATCTCTTGGTGTGAGCAATTCAGCTCTGGCCTCAGCTTGCATCCTCTGCTCAGGCAATAAGCCCTTCATGTAACTTTTACTTGAAAAAGTCCCTTAACTGTCTCAACATCTCCCCTTTAATTACCCTCCAGCAGCTGATCAAGTGATTGTTCCATTTCTCTTCCTGAAAAAGAGCTATGATAAATACCATTTTCTCCATCCCATTCCATTTCCAGGAATCTTTTAACATATTTTATAGATTGCTGCCAGGCCCCTAACCCAGATCTCACCTCAGACAGCTTAGCTCTGCTACTGTTCCCTCAGCCTGGCTGCGCAACCCTAGCCCATCGGCACCAGCCAGAGCTAATGCCTCTCTGTCTCTCCTACTCTCTCCTACTCTTTCCCCCCAGCCCAGCCTGGGAGCCTAGACTTGCAATTGTCTTCCTTCCATCATGTACTACCGTGGCAGATTGGTGGGAAAACTGAGCAGCAAAAAGTCACCTGTATATTATGCCTTCCGGCCTCCAAAGAAGCAAATTAGGGTTTTAATATAAGACAAACAGGGCTTGAGTAGGAGTGGGAAGACTGCCAATTACAATCTCTCAACTCAAAGTTGCTCGTTAAAAAAAAAAAACAAAAAAAAACTGGAACTGTTTCCATTTTTAAACAAAGTGAACTTTTGATGTTAATTCTGACCTTAAAAAAAAAAAGGAAAAGAGATGCCTTTCTCCTCATGATTTCAATTTCAAGAGTTGTGTGAAATCAAGCCCTTGGTAGTGCTAGGGTGTAGGGTGGAGGCATTTTCTGATTCACATCAGCCCCCAGCTGCTTGAGGATTGTGAAACCCTGCATGAGTTTCCACAGCACACCAAATCCATGGACTTCCTCGGCTCTCCCTTCAAGCTCTCCCCAGCTCTATCTATGTAGTCTCAGTAGTCATAGTAATTTGGGGTGGAAGTTATTTAGCAGTTTCTTTACAATTAAATAATTACATTGTTCACATTTCCACACCTGCAAATACACGAGAGAGTCCCAATCTATTTCAATTATCTTGCTTATTAGCATTTCCAGCTTTTCCCATTTGCTAGTAAGAACCAGAACTCTGGGTTGAGGTAATCCCTTCAGAAGTTAAATTATTTTGTGTATTTAGTAACCATTCTGGGATTATGACCACACTCCACTGACATAACAGAAACATAAAGATGATGAATAGAAGTTGCATGCTTTGCAACTGCAGAAAATAATTTGGCTTATCCCTCTCTCCAAACAGGCTATATATAATTTTTAATATCTGAATTTTAAAGGCAAAGACCAAGATGGTAGAGGATTTGTTAATGACTTAAGATATTTAGTATAAATACTGCTCTATGAATCACTATACTGGTAGGAGCAGGAAGAAGTGGGGAGATGGATACGAGACAATTGGGGAGTAGGTGGGAGAAAAAGAGGAATGTGTGGGCTGTTTGAGAATGTTTCAGGCAAGTACCTGGGATAAGGTGCATCTCAAACCCATGCTGATTCTTCATCATGGTGAGTAGGGTGCTAGCATTTCCCCTTGTCCACCCCCTTCCCCACCCCACCCACCACCACACAGAGATGTCAGACTTCCATCGAGGCGGGGGTGTGCTATGTCTTCTGGCTCTTCCAGGAGCCCATGAAATTATATACCTTTCAACACTAGTGCTGCAGGGATATGCACCCAGCAAAGAGGGAAGGCGGGAGTAGTGACTCATTCATGATGAAATTTTCACAAGTCTAAAGTGAAGTGAGAAAAACAAGAATAATTATTTATATGTGGATAGATAGATGGATAGATGGATGAAAGAATAGGTAGATGAATGGATGGATGGGGGGAAAGAGAGAGAGAATAAAATTACTAACTCATTTTGGGAAAAAAACAATTGAGATTATGCTTTTTTCTTTTCTTTTCTCTCTCTCTTTTTTTTTTTTTTTTTTTTTTTTTTTTTGAGACGGAATCTCATTCCATCACCCAGGCTGGAGTGCAGTAGCGCGATCTCGGCTCACTGCAACCTCCGCCTCCTGGGTTCAAGTGATTCTCCTGCCTCAGCCTCCCGAGTAGCTGGGATTACAGGGGCATACCATGCCTGGCTAATTTTTGTATGTTTAGAAGAGATGGGATTACACCATATTGGCCAGGCTGGTCTTGAACTCATGACCTTGTGATCTACCTGCCTTGGCCTCCCAAAGTGAGATTATGTTTTTATCACTTATTTGGGGTCAACAAGTTCTGCTATGATAAAGATGTGACAAAGAGGGGCTTTTGGTTTTTGTTTTTAGTTAATCTGTCATTTGGCAAAATTAAAAGTTGACTCCCTATGTAGGGCCCCTCTCAACTTGTTTTTTTTGTTGTTGTTTTTGAGACAGTTTCACTCTATCTCCCAGGCTAGAGTGCAGTGGCATGATCTCGACTCACTGCAACCTCTGTCTCCCGGGTTCAAGTGATTCTCATGTCTCATCCTCCTGAATAGCTGAGATTACAAGCATGTGCCGCCATGCCTGGCTAATTTTTGTATTTTTTGGAGAGATAGGGTTTGCCATGTTGGCCAGGCTGGTCTTGAACTCTTGACCTCAAGCGATTCGCCCACCTCAGCCTACCAAAGTGCTGGGATTACCGGCGTGAGCCACTGCGCGCAGCCTCAACTTGTTTTTTAAATTTTACTAATTTAGGTCTGAGAAACCACTGGCCTAGAGTTCCATCTATCAGTGGGCTCAGTGGGCCTGGGCCCTCCAGAGGGCACAAACACCCAGATGTCCTCTGAGCTTGCTTGGAGGATGCCTCACTCTGACTTTGATCTCTTTCTTTGGTGAAGGCAGCCATTTGGCATTCTTTGAAAATGAAGTTTATAAAAAGACTAATTAAGCTCCAGGGAAGCGAAGGGACCTCAACCACAAAGCGCAGCTGAATGCTTCTGCCATCCATTACAGTATTAGAGAAAAGTGAGGATTTAGCAAGTTCCCTTTCTTACAGAATGATGATGAGGCCAGGTCGATGGGGGAATTGCTTTTATATTTGATTTCCTTGGTGGGCTACCTAAACTGTTTGAATGCTTAACTAGATAATTGTCCAAGAAATGTATCACAAAAAGGTGTTTCTCTTTTATTGTTTGTGTGTCTCACAGTGGCCTATGCAGATATACCCTTAGCCATATGAATCCAGTATCTACCGCCACAATAGCAACTGCATAACAACCAACCACAGAACCTCAGTGGGGACACAATGATAAGCACAGGTTTGCTCACAAGTTTGCAGATAGGTGATTTAGGTTGGGCTCAGATGGACAGTTCTTCTGATCTCCACTGAGCTTGCTCACCTAGCTCTGACTGAGAAGACTCAGCTCTGCTGCCCCTAGGTCTTGCTCCTTGAGGTTAGCTTGGGCATATTCTGGTAATGACTGCTGAGGAGCAAGGGAGTGAGTGCAAAGGCACAGACACTTTTGCCAGCCTCCGCTAGTCTCCCATTTGCTAACATTCCACCAGCTAAAGCAAGCTATAAAACTTGGTCCAGAACAGAGGGAGGGGGTGCTATGGAGTTACCTGGCAAAAGAGGTGAACACAGGGAGGGGTGAGGAATCGGGATTTTTTTTTTTTTTTCTTTTGAGACAGAGTTTCACTCTTCTTGCCCAGGCTGGAGTGCAATGGTGCAATCTTGGCTCACCGCAACCTCTGCCTCCCGGGTTCAAGTGATTCTCCTGCCTCAGCCTTCCGAGTGGCTGGGATTACAGGCATGCGTCACCACACCCGGCTAATTTTGTATTTTTAGTAGAGATGGGGTTTCTCCATGTTGGTCAGGCTGGTCTCGAACTCCCGACCTCAGGTGATCCACCCACCTCAGCGTCCCACAGTGCTAGGATTACAGGTGTGAGCCACCGCACCCAGCCAGAATTGGGACTATTAGAGCAATCAATCTTGCTACACTAGTTAGGTTCCTATTAAGTGTGAATCTGAATTTGGGAAGGCACAGAAGTCTTAAAAACAACACTTTTTTTTTCTTTTCACGTCTCTGCCACCCACTGTGCTTCCCTAACAGGCAGAACCATGAAGCCTGCATAAGGTGATGGATGTGTTTGTGGATAATTATTCATCAATAACAACCACAAACACCTCCCTGGGATCCCCCAAGATATGGAGAGGAGATGCAACCTACGGTTACTGTTTCTGTGAAATACAGGTATCCTTCCCATCCCTACACACCGACATTTGCAAAGTGTTTACACACAAATCTGACTCAAGCAGCACATCTGTTGCCAGTCTTCCGCAGCTGTGTTATTGTAGCAGCACTGTTGCCTCTCCGGCTTCCACCACCCTCAGCAGAATCCTTGAGTGCCTGCAGGCTGGGGAACGGCATTGTTGAGTGGAGATGCTACTCCAGGGGTGGAGGGAACAGCGTGGAGGGGACGGGGCCTCATGGAGCAATGTGCCATTTGGATTTGGTGTCAGGTTCTGTCACTTCCTGGCTCAGGGTCTTGGGTCTCTTTGATTTCTAGTAACTGTAGCCAACCTCAAACAAGGTTAAGATAAGGGAGTATCTCATGGGATTCAAGAGTGGGACCACAGGCCGGGTGTGGTGCCTCGCGCCTGTAATCCCAGCACTTTGAGAGGCCAAGGTGGGTGGATCACCCGAGGTCAGGAGTTCAAGACCAGCCTGGCCAATACGGTGAAACCCTATCTCTACTAAAAAATACAAAAATTAGCCAGGCATGTTGATGAGCACCTGTAGTCCCAGCTACTTGGGAAGCTGAGGCAGGAGAATTGCTTGAACCCGGGAGCCAACACGGTGCCACTGTACTCCAGCCTGGGTGACAGAGTGAGACTCTGTCTTAAAAAAAAAGAGTAGGACCACAGCTGAGCCTCGGGAAGGAAGCTTATCAGGAAATGACAGGAAAGAGCAGGGCATGCTCTTGGCTTTTGTTCACCACCTTCCTTTGGGCCTTCTTCACTAGCTCCTGTCCTCATGGCAGGCAGGCAGGCAGGCAGGCAGGCAGGCAGGCAGGCAGGAGACGGTGGCCTCACAACTCCTGGACATGTGCATTATAGGTCCAGCTGCATGTGAATCGTGACGAGCAGTCCCAAATCCAATTTCCTGGGGAAGAGAATCTGACTGGCTTCACTTGGGCCAAGTTTCCACTCCTGCACCAAGAGGCCCCAACATGGGACAAGCAGTGCTGCTATGGACCCAACCAGTTTCCAAAGAGGGTGGATTCACTGTTAGCAGCACAGATGACCCCAGGTATGCCATAATCCTGAGCAAGTGATTTAGCCACTCAGAGCCTGTTTCCTATGTATGTAGGCGCTCACAAAAGGCTACCCCAAAATACGGCACCCTGGAAATTTAGAAAACAGCAGGGGCAGAAAGACCACTCTGATATTCCCCACCATTCTGTGTGAGAGCAGGCCATAAAGGAATTCTTTGACCTACCTTCCCTGAAAGTAGGGTGATAAGCCCCTCATATGATAAGTGTCTTGCCTTATACTCAAAGGATAGCCTGTCTGCTACACAGGGAGGCCAAGAAGATTCTGAACGAACAGGATTTGTTAGGCTCCCCCCAGCTTATTACCATTAGATCATACTCTTCTAGTCTAACCATATTTCTATACGATTGTCCGTTTTCCACCAAACCTAAGTGTACAGATTTCCCTGGACCTTTGGGTCTTCATTTCTGAAGTTTCTGTGTCGGTAAAACTTTGTTTAAATAAGTTTGTTATGCTTTTCTCTTGTTAATCTGACTTTTATTATGGGAGTGTTAGCTATGACCTTTGCAACGGGGGAAGAAAAGGTATTACTTTTTCTCCCTTATATCTGTAAAATGGAGGAGATGTTAGAAGCTATCTCTCTAGACTGTTGTGAAAATTAAATAATTTCAAAACATTAACAAAAGGAAATCAAATAATAAAACAATAAAGACAAACACCTCTTCGTGAACTACAAAACACTACAAAATGTTGATATATCTTTTATATAAGTCCTTTTTTCAGATTCTGTGAAACTACTGAAAATATAAGAATGGATAGGTCTAAGATCAGGCAGGAATACCCAGAGGGACCTGTTGCTGCTTCTAGATCCTTGCTACATTTATTCCAGCCATTCCCAAAAACAAAAGTGACCTATCCAAAGTTATAGAAAATATGTTTAAATTATCTTTAGTTTTTTCAAACTATAGAATAGTATGTTTTTACTGTAAGCATCAAATAATATAGAAAATATTGAAATGTACTCAATAATGAGTAAAATATCTCTCATTATTCACTCCTGCCCCAATCATGAGAAACTCCAAAAACAACACTGCTATAGTTTGGCATTTAACCTTATATGTGGTTTTTATGCAAGTGCACACACACACACACACTCACATACACACACACACACACTCAGGGATGCTGTTTTCCTGTACAAATGAAGTCATACAATACATACTTTTCTGAATTTGCTTTTTAGTATCTCTTCCCATGTCAGTATATATAGGGTCTTGTAATCTATAACCACTGCTTAGTACTACTTTGAATGACTGTACCTCAAAGTATCTGTTGTTAGATAGATACTGCTAGAGGACATTAAAGTCAAAACCAAAACTTGTTTTTTTTTTTTTGTTTTTTTTTTTAAATTTTGTTTTTTCAGAACATTCCAAAAGCTTGTGGAAAATAGGGAAGTGGTAGGAAACTCCCCTTAGAGGCAAAGGCAAAATCAAATGCAATCCCTCACCTGGTAAGTGGCTGAGCCATGACAGGATGCCTGGCCCACTGCAGTGCTGGTTGACCCTGTTAGAACTTCAGGGCTCAATGAATTCATGTTGAAAATATAGTGGCTTCAATGTATCTTCACATGTCAGAGTTTAGTATCAAGACATGTTTAAAGACACAGTGCAAATGACTAGACTGGAGGTTTCCACACATTGGGATATCTTTTTTCTGATATCAACAAATCCATCCAAAATTCACACTCTGAATCAGATGGGCTATAAAGAAAGACAACTTTGCACTGTGACAAGATGGGCCTTCTCTCCACCTGCCAGGACCCTTCCCAGGAAGCAGAGCATTTACTCAATTTCCCTCTGGCACCTTTTCTTTATCAAACCCTGATAATAGAAGAGGTTTCTGGCAAGGCAGAGAAAAGTGAGTGATGCTGTTAACATTCTACCCACCAGAGTGATGCTAAAAGAGAAGCAACCTCATCCACAGCCAATATGTGTCGACTGCCTGCCATATTCTTAGCCCTGCTCTAGGCACTTGGGATTCAGCTTCCCAACTTACGGAGTTTCCATTCTATTGGGGAATATAGACAAAAGAGAAATTAAAAGGTATGTTATATGGTATGTTTTAAATGATAAATGTTATGAATAAATCAGGACAGGGGTAGAGAGCACTGAGGTTGGGGGTTCCCTATTTTCCATAGATGGTATATTCATTTCCAAGGGGTGCCTTAAAGTACCACCAACGAGGTGGCTTAAAACCACAGAAAGGTATTACCTCACAGTTCTGGAAGCTAGGAGTCAGAAATGACATGTTCAAAGGCCACACTCCCTCCAAAACTCTAGGGGAGAATCCTTCTCTGCCTCCTCTAGCTTCTGGAGGTTGCAGTAGCCCTAGATGTTCCTGGCTTGTTGACAGAGTAACTCCAGTCTCTGCCTCCACTGTCACATGGCCTTCATCCCTTTGTGTCTGTGTCCAAATTTCCCCCTTTTTAGAAGGATCCCAGTCATTAGATTTAGGGCTCACCCTAATCCAATGACTTCAACTTAATGACATCTCCAAAGACCCTATTTTTTTATTTTTATTTATTTATTTTTTTTTTGAGACAGAGTCTCTCTCTCTCACCCAGGCTAGAACTGGCACAATCTGGGCTCACTGCAACTTACACCTCCTGGGTTTTTGCCTCAGCCTCCCGAGTAGCTGGGATTACAGGTGTGCACCACCATCTCTGACTAATTTTGGTATTTTTAGTAGAGACTGTGTTTTACCATGTGGGCCAGGCTGGTCTTGAACTCTTTACCTCAGGTGATCTGCCCACCTTGGCCTCCCAAAGTGCTAGGATTACAGGCCTGAGCCACTGCTCCTGGCTAAAAACCCTATTTCAAATAAGTTCGTATCTACAGGTACTGGGTATTAGGACTTCGACACATCTTTTGGCGGAGGCGGGGACACTTTCAACCCACAACTGTTGTTAGGACTGTGTCACTGAGAGGGTGACAGCTAAGAAAGTCAAATGAAGTGAGGGAATAAATCATGCAGCTATCATGAAGGAAAGAACTCCAGGCAGAGAGAATGGCAAGTGCACAGGCTTGGAGTCCGGATGGTAACTGGAATGTTCGCGGAGGAGCTCGTTGGCCATGGTGGCTAGAACAGCATGGACATGGACAAGAGGAAAAGGTAGTGAGTTCAGAGAGGAAACTGGGTGGCACTGGCTTATGCTGGGTAAGGTTTTGGGCCGAGTGACAGGATCTGACATACATTTTAAAAGGCTCTCTTGGCCAGGTGTGGTGGCTCACGCCTGTAATCCCAGCACTTTGGGAGGCCAAGGCGGGCAGATCATTTGAGGTCAAGAGTTCAAGACCAGCTTAGCCAACACATAGTGAAACCCCGTCTCTACTAAAAAATACAAAAATTAGCTGGATATAGCAGCACATGCCTGTAGTCCCAGCTACTTGGGAAGCTGAGGAAGGAGAATCGCTTGAACCCGGGAGGCAGAGGTTGCAGTGAGCCGAGATTGTACCACTGTACTCCAGCCTGGGCGACAGAGCGAGACTCCATGTCTCAGAATGTTTCAAACAACAACAACAACAAACTCTCTTGCTGCTGTGTTAAGAGTAATTGAAGGGGGAGACAGTAATGGAAGTGGAAACAGGGAGACCAGTAATTAATGGAAAGGTTGGTTTGCCTTTAGTTATTTCGCTTGGAGGCACCTGAAGAAGCTAAAGCTGCTCTCAATATTCTGATCCATTGAGGGAAAATATAAACAATCTCAGTAACATCTCCAAAGATGTGATCCCTGAGAACCAGGATCTTGGACACTAGAGAACTTGGCCCACAGAACACAGATAGAAGTAAGACAGGGTGACCAGGGTTCCCAGGTGTCTGTCCAGGGGAGATTCAATGCCAATTCACTGAGACAAATGAGAGTCGTCTGTAGCTAGAACGTCTGTTCCACAAGGACAGGAATCTTTGTTTTTATTCTAACTCAGAGCCAAGTACCTGACACATGGTAGGCACTTAACAAATATTTGTTGACTGACTGAATCAATGGGAAGTAAAGAACTCTTTTTTCTCTCCTATCCCTGGAATCCATATGTGCTTAATTAATAATAGTAAAGTTTTTTTTCTAGAATGGACAGTTAAAGGTAACTAAGACCTGGCCGGATGCAGTGGCTCAAGCAGCCTGTAATCCCAGCACTCTGGGAGGCTGAGGTGGCTGAATCCCTTGAGACTAGGAGTTTGAGACCTGCCTGGGCAACATGGTGAAACCCCATCTCTACTAGAAATACAAAAAAAAAAATTAGCCGAGCATGGTGGCGTGTGCCTGTAGTCCCAGCGACTCAGGAGGTTGAGGCAGGACAATCAATTAAACTCAGGCGGCAGAGGCTGCAGTGAGCGGAGACTGAGCCACTGCACCCCAGCTTGCGTGACAGAGTGAGACTCTGTCTTAGGAAAAAAAAAGAGAGAACTAAGACCTTACAATAATAAATGTCTACAACCATAAGTAATTCCAAACCCAGTCAAAGGCCTACTTATTTTCAACAATAATTGGTTTTGCATAATGCCCTAGCAAGGGAAGAATTGGTGCTGGTCACTGCAGTTGGCTTAAGGACGTTTAAGGGACATGTCTAGGGCAGTGGCCTACCCAGTCTCCCCAGGACCTCACTGCATGTGCACTCCAAGATTAGCAAGGACATGCTGGGTGCGGTGACTCACTCCAGTAATCCCAGCCCTTTAGGAGGTCAAGACAGGAGGATCGCTGAGGCCAGGAGTTTGACACCAGACTGGTCAACATAGCAAGACCATATCTCTACAAAATATTTTAAAAATTAGCTGGGCCAGGCACAGTGGCTCACGCCTGTAATCCCAGCACTTTGGGAGGCTGAAGTAGGTGGATCACTTGAGGCCACGGGTTCAAGACTAGCCTGGCCAATATGGTGAAACCCCATCTCTACTAAAAACACAAAAATTAGCTGGGCATGGTGGTGGGTGCCTGTAATCCCAGTTACTTGGGAGGCTGAGGCAGGATAATCACTTGAATCTGGGAGGAGGAGGTTGCAGTGAGCCAAGATTGCGCCATTGCACTTCAGCCTGGGTGACAGAGTGAGACTCTGTCTCTAAATAAATAAAATAAAATAAAATAAAAATAACGAATTAGCCAGGCATTGGTGGTACACGCCTGTAGTCCTAGCTCCTCTGGGAACTGAAGTATGAAGATCGCTTGAGCCCAGGAGTTCAAGGTTACAGTGAGCTGCAAGTTACCACTATACTCCAGCCTGGGCCACAGAGCAAGACCCTGTCTCTTAAAAGGCAAAAACGGCCGGGCACGGTGGCTCAAGCCTGTAATCCCAGGACTTTGGGAGGCCGAGGCGGGCGGATCACGAGGTCAGGAGATTGAGACTATCCTAGCTAACATTGTGAAACCCCGTCTCTACTAAAAAAACACAGAAAACTAGCCGGGCACGGTGGCGGGCGCCTGTAGTCCCAGCTACTTGGGAGGCTGAGGCAGGAGAATGGCGTGAACCCAGGAGGCGGAGCTTGCAGTGAGCCGAGATCCAGCCACCGCACTCCAGCCTGGGCGACAGAGCGAGACTCCGTCTCAAAAAAAAAAAAAAAGACAAAAACAAGATTAGTGAGGTATAGGAGGCATGAAAAGCTGAGAAAAAAAAAAGACAAAAATATGCAAATCTGCAAAAGAAATGAATGCATATAGGAACTGATGATTAAATTTGGCTCCATTAACACACACACACACACACACACACACACACACACACTTCTGTACCACAAAATACATTATTCACAAAGTTAAAAAACAAGGCAAAGCCTGTGGGAAAATTTTAGCAATGCATATAAATGACTAAGGTTTATTACCTAGAACATAAGGTAATGGCTCCTAAACCTCCCCTCCAAAAAAAGAAAAATAAAATAATATGAATAGGCAATTTACATAAGAGAAAATACAAATAAACTTAAGAAACCTTGCTGAGTCTCACTGATATTTATGGAAAAAATTAAAACAATAATATGTATACCCCTCAGATTGGCAATAATTTAAACATTTGATACTATTTTGATATGGCCAGGGTGTGAGGAAATGGGTATGGCTCACACAATCCCAACAGAAATGTGTATTAGTATAGCCCCTTTGGAGACCAGTCTGGTAGTGTCTAAAACAAAATTTAAAAATTTGCATACCACCTGACCCAGCAGTTTCACTTGTCAGTAACTATTCTCAAAATATACTCATCCTTATCCACAAGGAAGCATACCCAAGGTGTTCACTGCTTGTAACAATAAAAGGCAGGAAACAATGGAAACATTCAACAACAGAATATGCTTTAGAATTCTGTGCCACGTTAAAAAGAAAAAGATACTGAATGGATAGGTCTTCAAGATATATTATTGAGCAAAAAAGGAAGATTGCGGAGCCTGAAAATATGATACTATTAATAAAAATAGAAAAGAAAGCAAAAGTAAACACTATATAGTATCTATGAGTGCATATGAGTAAGTGCATAACAAAAATATCTTTGAAGAAACACACCAACTGGTAATAGTGATTTAACTCTGGGAAGGAAGGGAGAAGACTAGGGGTGATTTTACTTTTACAAGGAGAATTTATTCACGTTATCACTGGAGTGTTTGAACATAAATTATTCAAGAATCCAAAAATCAGTTATAAAAGTTATAAAGAGATCGATACAAGAATATGGGCCAGTTTTGGTCCGACGGTGTTGCTGAGTTTGATGAGAGGGAAAAATACCAGCGTGGGTCATCAGGAGCGCTCTGCAGAGGGGTGGGACCTGAGGCCCAGGGGGGTCACTGAGGGCAAGAAGGAACAGGAGGGGGAGAGAGCTGCCTTAAACAGGATGTATTTGGAAAACATGAAAGGGCCCTGCCTCGCTGGGCTTTCCTAAAATGACTGTGTAATTTTCTGATTATTAAATAATCCGTGTTTATTGTCCAAAAATTCAATTGACACAGAAAAATGTAAAGAAGAATTAAATATCCTTCAGCATGCCACCTCCTAGAGAGAATCACCATAGACATTCGGGTGTATACACTTTCCATGACTGCTCAAGCACTGCCCATCAGCTAATGCCTCTCTCTGCACAGCCCTACCAACAGAATGACCAGCCCCAGGGCTCAACCAAGTCAGGGTGCAAGCAAAGCCAGTCTTCAATTGTATCCCTAATTAGGCTCCAGCCAGGAGGAAGCTGCCTGAAAATTCACAGGGTTAGGGATGAAGGTGAAAATCTATCTTCTAGACAAGAATAAATGTCATTTCTTTTTTCATAAAGAGAAAGAAATATTTATTCCTCAAAACTACATTTTACCCCATTAAAATGTCCAGTTTGTATTGCCAGTCAGCAAAAGGCCAGTCTTCAGCACTTTCTCCTGGAGGGGAAGAAGACAGCTTTATGGTGACTCAGGGCATGGGCTGAACCTCCTGGGCTTGTCTCAAAGTCATCCCAAGGTTCTTGGCCAATAGTCCAAAAGCAGCTGAATTTGAAATGCTTGGATGAAAAAGTGCTCTTCCTCATTCCCATTGATAACTCCTGAGCCTTTTCTGGCCAGATGCTTGTCAACAAGAGATAAATGTGTGCAGTAGTTTAGAAGGGAGGGGGAGCAGTTGCTGAGATGTCCAGAATTGGGGCAAGCCCCGGAGCTGCTTGACAAGCCTACATTTAGGGCAGACACCTCTCTCTCCTCCTTAGAAAGACAGAGGACCATTTGAGCACCCCTGTAATCCCAGCCCCTTGGGAGGCCAAGACAGGAGAATCGCTGAGGCCAGGAGTTTGACACCAGACTGGTCAACATAGCAAGACCATGTCTCTACAAAATATTTAAAAAATTAGCTGGGCTGGGCACAGTGGCTCACGCCTGTAATCCCAGCACTTTGGGAGGCCGAGGTAGGTGGATCACGAAGTCAGGAGATCGAGACCATCCTGGCTAACATGGTGAAACCCCATCTCTACTAAAAATACAAAAATTAGCTGGGCATGGTGACGTGTGACTATAGTCCCAGCTACTTAGAAGGCTGAGAGGCAGGAGAATTACTTGAACCTGGGAGGCGGAGGTTGCAGTGATTCGAGGTCATGCCACTGCACTCTAGCCTGGTGACAGAGTGAGACTCCATCTCAAAAAAAAAAAAAGAATTATTGATTGAGGGTAGAGAAGACCTGCCCCTTACCTGATGAAGAGAACCTGCAGGATCCCTTTTCACTATGGTGACATCCCATGGCAGCTTCACATTTGGCCTCTGCTGGTGAGTAGAGAGGTCAGGGTGGGTGCATTGAAGTTCTTCAGCCCCATCCTTGCTCCCCTTCTTCCTAGCTACACTGGGAGTCACTACCCTGCTACCTGTTTCCTCTACCATATTTCCCAATTTAGGCCTTAGCTTGAGTCTGTTACCAGGTTTGAGCAGCCCTGGATAGTCTCTGTCTTTTGAATCCCTCAGAAACAGTGTTGGGTGGGACTCAGGTTATGATGTTGCCCTGTCTAACCTTGGAATTATAGGCCTGGATCAATAGCATGTGGTGATTAAAATGACCCTCTGCATGTCCCCAACTGTGCCTGGCACCAGAGCCCACATTTCAGTCCTGAGCTTGAAGCTTCTTTGGAAGCCCACAAAGACTCTTCCCTTCAGAACCATGAATAATTCTTGATTTCATGCTTGTCCTCAAAAGAACTCAGCTTCCTATTGTCAATGTGTCATAGGCTCCAATTTTAGTTACTTTTTTAAAACTTTTTTCCCAAGAATTTGAAGACTTTTCTGGGGATCCTCCCCAGAGTCCTCTGAAAATATTAGCTCCTTGGCCCCTTTCCCCGTCAAGCATCGTACAGGCTGTCAGATGCAGGGACTCCACGGAAGGTTTTTGGAATGACCTCTAATTCTCTGACCTTGGAAGAAAAAAGATCCAGCGACAATTTCACAATGCCTCCATGAAGACTGCAGCCCTTGATTCAAGGAAGGTGCCCTCGGTAGAGGCAAGAAAGATCCCTCTAGAACCCGTCAAGCTGTGGCCATTCTTCCTCTAGCCCCTCTCCTGTTCACCCCTCACTAACCACCACCCTTCCATCCAACTGGAGAGAGAGAAGAGTCTATGGTCCACAATTATGAGGTTCCATTCATGGCCCATGGCCCACTGCATGCTAGAGGTTACTGGACTTTAGTGCTCCATAGAAACCTCCAACTTAAAAAGCACTTTGGCCAGTCAGCATACATTTTATCTTCTTGGGGTTGCACCACCCAATTTTCTTAGGGAACCACCTTTCTTCCCATCATGCATGGCTGGGAAAAAAATGTCAACCAGTGAGCCCTTATCCACCTTCCTCAAGGGGTGGCATGTGATGTGGGCTAGACCAGTTAGATTGGGAATGGTAATAGGAGGAAAACAAGGAGTGGGGAGGCAGTGGGAGCTCATTCCTTACAGAGGCACCCACCACTGTCCCCCAACAGACCACTGATTATAAATCCTGTCAGCTGGACCCTGATGCTGTCCTGGTTCTGGTCCTTTTTCAAACCTAGTTCTCCAGTCTTTCCTTCAATTCTGTGAAGTACTAGGTATTAGGAATCTATCATTGATCTCTTGTTTTTGGTGTTTTTTTTTTTCTTTTGAGATGGAGTCTCACTCTGTCACCCAGGCTGGAGTGCAATGGCACTATATGGGCTCACTGCAATCTCCGCCTCCCACGTTCAAGCAATTCTCCAGCCTCAGCCTCCTGAGTAGCTGAGACTACAGGCATGTGCCACCACGCCTAGCTAATTTTTGTATTTTTAGTAGAGCAGGGGTTTCATCATGTTGGTCAGGCTGGTCTCGAACTCATGACCTCATGATCCGCCCACCCAAAGTGCTGGGATTACAGGCGTGAGCCACCGCGCCCAGTCAACCAAAGCATTTTAACAAAGGATTTCTCTGATTCCACCCTTTCACTCCATGAGAAAACTGGAGGACCAGATTTGGTCTTGCCTGGAGTCACACAGCAGAAGAGAACAGAGCTAGAAAGAGCTCAACCCGCCCAGTCTCTCTGTCTCCCTGGGGGTCTTCCTGCTTCACCAGGCTGCTCGCGTGTCTTTGGCATTCAAGGCAAGGTTCAGACAGAGGAGCTCTGCCCCTCTGTCGCTGGGCAATGGTGGTCCCATAGCTCTGGAAGTTTGTCTCTTCATCTCAGGTGCTGAAAGCTAAGGAGAATCTTCAGTGTCTCTGATGTAATCCATTTTCTTCCTGCTCCTCTTTGAACCCAGGTTACTAAGCACTTACTGAGAAAATAGCTCTGCACCAGACTCTGAGGGAAGATGTGAGGGGTCATGGCACAGGGGAAAATGCTGCCTTATTGCCTAGAGACACAGAGATAAACCTGGGCTTTCACCTCTGCCATTGATTGCTGTGTGGAAGTTCAGCTGCCATGATGGCTGGCCCCTCCCAGGAACGAAGCCTTCAGGGTGATGGTGACACCCCACTCCTCTCACCTCTATGGGTCCTCGTTTGTGTCCCCACCTCTCCACTTCTGGAGCCACCCTCTGAGCAGAGGCATGCACCATTTGTCATCTGGACATGTTTCAACAGCCTTCTCCCAGGCCTCCCTGCCTCCCATTCTTTCTTATTCCCTCCACACTCTCATGCTGGCAGGTGATTGGCAGGGCCGATCACACTGCACTCCCCAACCTCTTCAGCAATTAGGGGCTTCCCATGTCTGTGGAAGGAAGTCAAAGCTGGAAAGGTAGACAGAGCCTTCTCAACCCCTTCCATCCAGCCTTAATTTCCATTCTGTGATGCTGCTCTCTCTCTCTCTCTCTGTCTCTCTCCACCCCTCCAGCTCTGCTTTCTGTCCTCCCTCAGCACACCATGTCCTTTTCACCCAGGCTGTGCTTAGCTCAACCCCCTCAGGATTCCCTGGGTTGAACCCTTTCCTTATCTCTTCCTTTAGAGGGTCTTTCCTGTCTCATAGCTGAGTCCACACTTCTTGCTTAAAGAATCTTCTGATCCCATCCTCCTCCTCCCACGTGTGTGGTCTCTCCCCTGGTGCTCCCCACAGTACTTTGCTAATGCTTGCATTTGTGCTAGTGTTCCCATTCTATTTTGCATGGTCATCTGTTGTTGGCATAAACTATCTTTCAGGGGGTCATAAGTACCTTGAAGACACAAACGAAAGATCTTTATCATCCCTGTGTCCCACCCATAGTATCTGGCATATAATGCTCCGTAAAAAATGTATTGAATTTTTCCATTCAACAAATATTTGTCGAATAGTGAATAGTAGACATATCAACCTAGATTGAGTGCTAGCTCCCACCATTCTCTTCTCCCCCCAATAGATTTTTTCTCATTTTTCACCAAGAAACTCTGGTTCTCCTCTACCCACCAGCTTCCTTCTGCCCTGTAGACTTACTCATTGCCTGCTCCCAACTTAAGTCGTAACATTTTGTCACGTTTGTGTCATATGTTTTAAAGAAATAAAGCATTATAGGTACAATTATTGCCCACTGGGATGCCTTCTTGATCCCCTTCTTTTCTCTTCCTCCCAGAGATAACTACTCTTCTGAATTTAGTATTTACTGACATATTGTACCTGTATTATCCTACACATGGTCAGGCCTATTAAACTGGAATCTTGAAGAGGACTGATGCTGAAACCACCTCTGCAAAATTATAACTGAGGAAATCTTGACAGTGAAGGAAATCAGACCTCACTGACTCCGTCTTGCTTCTAACCTTCAAGCTGTCCTTCTTCATTCCTGGGTGCAGGCAGGACTAACCGTGGGGAGAAATTCAGTTCATGGTGTGACTCTGAAACAAAATTGATAATAGCCCTATCCCGAAAAAACCCCCTTTTTGCCTGCGGACCAGGCTGCCTTTGCAGGTTTAACAAACTAGCTACAAGCTTAGAATTTACAATTTAGGGGTCATGCAGCCTCCGGCTCCAAGAGTTTGAACCTCCCCAAATTGCTCCTGGGGATGACATCACTATTGTAAAGCCTAAGATCAGTGCTTGAGATATTTTGCAGACCCAGTACTCCATGGATCAGCTGACATCAACCAGATCTGCAATCTGGCCCAGTCAGTGCTGCTGTCATACCCAGGAACAGAAGACATTAAGAAAACCTAACTTCAACTTCCAACCTGACCAATCAGCACTTCCTAAGCCCCTAGTCACCAAATTATATTTAAAAACTCTGATCCCTGAATGCTTGGGAAGACTGATTTGAGTAATAATAAAATTCCAGTATCCCACACAGTCGGCTCTGTGTGAATTACTCTTTCTCCATTGCAATGCATCTGTCTTGATAAATCAGCTCTACGTAGGCAGCAGGCAAGGTGAATCCATTGGGCAGTTACAATGCTTCAGCAAATAAATAAAATGTGAGTGTTGACAACTGTGGTGTAGCAAGAAATCCCTGTATGACAATACATTGGCCCCCAGCCAATGTATGAAAGCCAGTGGGCCCACAGGTAAGAGACCCTATTGTCAGGGGTTTCTTCTCTCCATGAGGGCTGTTGAGACCACAGAGCTTTGGGCATGCGTCCCTGAGGAGCAAGGGAGGTCCGAGCAAGATGACTCCCCATTCTCACCTCCACACGGGTCTAGCAGTAAACCAATGTGGGAGTCCTCCCAGCCAGCCCTGCAGAGTCAGCCTGGACCAGTCTTTGTAGTATAGTCTAGCTCACTGTGTATCCTTAATCTCAATACAGTGGATTACGTTTGTATATTTTCAAATTTTATATAAACAGTGTGCTATTATTGTATATATCACTTTGCAGTTTTCTTTCTTTCTTTTTTGCTCAACTTTGTTTTGAAAGCTTATAACCATGTTAAATCTTTAAAAAGTATTCCAGTGTTTGTATATAGAAAAATTCGTAGCATTTTTTCCTAGTGAAAATTGCCCGCTTTTTAAATTCTGACAAACAATCCTGCAGGGAATGTGCTTGTGTGTGTCTCTCTGTTGGTATGTCTGGGTGTTTCTCTCTTCTCACTTTATGCTCTATGACAATCTGCTGGGTGTATGAAGTGCTATCTTCTTGGGGATGTAAGTTACGTTGTTTTATCAGTAGAAAGAGTTGGACCATTGAGGCAGGGGACAACAAACTTTTTCTGTAAAGAGCCAGATGGTAAATACTTTAGACCATACAGCCTCTGTCGCAATACTTGACCCTGCCCTAGTAGCAGAGAAAGAAACCACAGACAATACGTAAGCTAATGGGCATGTTCCAATAAAGTATTATTTACCCAAATAGGCAGCCAACCAGCAGGCTATGGTTGTCCAGCCCTGTTCAAGATGAGCTATCTGAAAAACAAACAATAGAAAAATAGGCAAGATCTTAACAAGCAACATGAAGAAGATAATGCCCAAATGACTGGTAAATATACAAACAGTTCAGCCTTCCTAGTTTCCCTTCAGGGAGTTTGTGATCAAATTTCCTCCCTAACACAGCCCCAGAGAGCCTTCAGGTACCTCTCCTAGAGTGTCAGGAGGCATCCGTGTAAAGGAGACCAACGATCAGAGCATGCTGAGGCAGCTCTCCCTGCCTGGAATGAGGGGGACGGGCCCTGCCTCTTCTCTGTTTACACCACAGGTGTCCAGGAACTTCCTTGCACCCTGAGACACACACAAAAAATGCATCGCATGCTGTTGAACAAGTGGAGGGGGCAAGGACAGCATCTGGTGAAGTCGTTGGTAAGGGACAGAGATCATTTCCAAACTATCCTTCTTGAAGGTTAAATTCTTTCTTTGTGAAGGGAGAATAGGACAATGGAATCACAGAGCAGAGGCAAAGAGATTTCCAGAGGTCTTTTTGCTTGGTCAGCTGAAATACGTTTCCTCTGGACACTGCTGATAGCATACATTTTCAACGACTCCAGCTTAAGGAGAGTTTACCATTTGAAAAACATCCCACAACCCTGAAGTGTGATCAGTAGGGAAACTAATAGCTGCAGAGTTTGCAAAACATTCCATTTTCCCTGGATTAAGTTTGCAACCTGGGAAAACACGAGGAACAGATGGTTCGTGATCTGCGTTTAACAACCTGAGAGGAGCTGAATTTCTGCTATGACAACCTAATGGAGGAAGCCTGTGCACTGCCCGACTGGGTACCTAGGAGGGCCCTGATTATGTGGGTCCTAAAGTCAGGAAGGACCCCAAGAATTGCGGCTTTAAAATTTTAAATACAAGATTATCTAGCCAGTTGGACAAAACTAGTCCTGCTCTAAGCTATCCACGATGAAGGTTTCATTACTGCAAATGTCAAACAGTTCCTAGCTGGGTGACATGGCAGATGCCAGGGGCCACATCTGACTTAAGATTTGCACATAGGCCGCTCTCTTCCCCCAAGAAACCCCAAACCATATGCCATTCCAGAAACACCACTGTGAGACAATCCTCTCATCCTCACCCCTCCCCATACTGCAAACTGAGCCCGGGAGCAAACTGCCCGAAAAACATCCATCTGCTGACTCCACAGCAAAGGCCTTGGGGAGACGAACCAGCCAGGGCTTCAGTTCTCTGTGTTACTTAAATCTGATTCCCTAATTAGCTACTCTAGTCAAAATTCCCTGATACAGAACATTTACTGTATGACATCAATTCAATTCACCGAGGAAAGCAATAGAAGGATATGCTGTAGCCCTGACAACTGCTTCTAAATAAGCGTCTTCCTCAGGAACTGTTTTCCTTAAAGCTTTTGACCCAAGTCATGCCTAAGATCTCATCAGAATGTAGGAATAAAGGGTGTCAAAGCGCTAGTACTAACTTGGATTACACAGGCTTTTATCCATTCCTGACTTGCCCCAAATGAGTGTCCCACAACCAGTACTGACATTCCTCAGAGGTGACTCACTCATGCTCCCAAACAAGTCCTTTTCTACTCCTGGCATGACTACCATGCCTGCCAGGAACCCACCATCTCTCACTGGGCAGCATCTCAGCCATGGCCCCACTCTGCCAGGGGTGCACTCATACACATCCCGCCAGGCCCCACGGGCATAGTGGTCCCCTGCTGACTCTTCAGGGGATGCACATGCCCAGACACATCCTGCCTGGGCCCTTCACAGTACTGAGCAGTGGTTAGCCCATTCCCTGACTCTGTGTCTCACTCTACTTCTTGTACTAAAGTAACGCCACTTGTACCCTCACGTCTCACTGACCCTTTCATAAAAACATCTCCTTCAGCACGTAAGATATGGCTGATACCATAGGGTCACCATTGTACAGTCCCTTTTCTATTCTCTCTCTCCTGCATCCCACATCAGCTCTCCAACCTGCCCAGGGGCCACCATCAGAAGCCCTCCTGCAAACTACCTCATACAAAGTGATGCCCTCCAGGGCTGCCTCCCAGCTTGAGATGCACCCACATTTGCCAGAACATCAATTTGAGCTCAAGGTTAAATACTCATGTCACTTATGGAAATTGAACCAGCAAAAGCTCACTAGACTGAAGGAAAAGTTTGTCTGAACTACTAAAGCCTAAATCTCATAATTTTAAAGAAATGTATTCACTCATGTATTCACCAGCAAAACATTATTGTGCATTTGCTGCCAGAAGGACAGACACGTAGCAAGGCACGTCTTCACTCCCACACTCCTGTGGCCAACACTGCTAGTCAATCAGTTACCTTCCCACTGAGTCTAGATCAGTCAGAGTCTTTCTCAAGATAGCATTCCAGGCAACTACTACCAACCCATAGGAATTGGCCTGTGAAATACAACCCATTTGCCACTTCTAATCAACCGCACGTTGATGACATTAGATCCTGGAGATATCAAGATGAGTAAAAATACAGTGCCAACTCTGAGCAACAGCTGGGTAGCCAGACATATGGCATCTAACAATCGATACAGAGTTTGAGGGAGAGGGGCTTCGGTAGCCAGGGGGGGCTTCACTGTGGAGGAAATAGCCACACACACAAAAACAATAAACTAGCACAGTGGAAAGGAGGAAGTAGGGCAGTCCAGGCAGACAGCAGCATGATCAAAAGCAAGCAGACATGAATGTCTATGGTGGGCTGGGGAAAGTCTCAGGGGAACAGATTGTGGCACCAGAAGGTAAGGTGGGAAATGTAGGCTGGATCCAAACTTTGAAGGGCTTAAGGAGGGAGAATGTCAATCAGAAGACAATGAGGAGACGATGGATATTCCTGAAAAGGGTAGTGATCAGATCAGAGCTGAGCCTTAAAAATTATTTATATTATCATAATGGATAGTAGATTATAAAGACATAGGACTGGAGCCAGAAGACCCAATCAGGAAGCTAAGTTGATAGGCTAGGGCTTCAGTTAATATGTATCGAATGAATAAATGAATGAATGAATGAATGAATGAGGGAGGCAGGGGTGAGCCAGCAGGGATCCAGCCCCAGCCCTGCTCCAACTAAAGCAGCTCTCTTTTATGTATAATCTGGAGTTTCTTATAGATTTTCTTTGAAGAAAGTATTCTGTAATTTTGAAAAGAAATCTGAAAACCATGCTTTGACCAGGGGAGAGGAGGGCCTGGTTGAAGGCAGCACCCACGAGAGAACTGGGACTGAAGGTGTTTACGAGAGATTTCCAGGAGCGCACAAAGGAGTCGGTGACTAACAGAAGGCGAACATGGGCTCATTTTATTTCTTTTATTTTTTACTCTGAAGACCAGAATAACACAAACAAGAGTGCGAAATAAGATCTACCTGAATCTGTCTCAAAAACATTTGCATTTGTAATGCAAATTTATAGTTGAGCATTATTTTAAAGATCATATTGTTAAGTAGATTGAACATTTCCTTGTAAATTGGTTGTTAGTTTTGATTTGCTTAGTTGACCCCCACAACCTCTACTCATGCCTCAGGAGATAGTCGTTCCGACAGAATTATTAGTCTCTACCTGAAATAGCCTACGTATCTTATTACACCCAGTTAATAAACTCTAAGAGGGGTATTCTTGGCTCACCCAGAATTTGTCTTCTAAATCATTAGAGAAAGTTAACAATTCCAGTTATTAAAAAGATGGGTGTCTTTTATTGCTAAAAGACGAGTGTCATAGAATGAATGTTTGTGCCCCCTACCCCCCAAAATTCCTATGTTGAAATCCTAACCTCCAATGTGATGGTATTAGCAGGTTGAACCTTTGGGAGTTAATTAGGTCATGAGGGTGGAGTCCTCATGAATGGGATTAGTGCTCTCACAAAAGGTATCCCTGAGAGATCCCTCTGCTCTTCACCACGTGAGGATACAAAGACAGCCTCTGTCAACCTAGAAGTGGGTCCTCACCAGACACCAGATCTGCCGGCATATTGATCTTGGACTTCCCAGCCTCCAACACTGTGAGAAATAAATTTCTGTTGTTTAAGCCACCCAGTCTGTGGTATTCTGTTACAGCAGGCTGAACTAAAACAACTAGGGACCTCCAATTCCCATCTGCTTCCTCAGTTCCCCTTTCACCCCTTCCAAAGCCCCAAGGAGTGAACATTACAGCAAATTGCCTTCTGCCACTCATCAGAGAAATGGGCAGATGTTGAGCAGTGGTTCTCAGAACTGGCATTCTCAAAATTTTGGAATGCAGTTCTGTGGACCAGCCATATAGGATTGCCACTATGTTATTTTTTCCAAGAAAGAATACTAAGAAAACAAATAGCATTTACTACAATCCATTTCCAAAAAGACAATTGAGCACTATTAAAGTGAACTAAATATGGCCTGAGAAGGATTCCATACTTCTATATTTGAGTCCTCATGGACGAACTGCAACCTAACTTAATAGGTAGACAAGGTTGAAAACCTAACTCAGGAGTATGGGCCTGTAACCATAGCTAAGGGTTGGCCAATCCCGGCAGACATACTTCAACCATTCATACACTGCTGAGTGTTCAAACTGTTTTCAAATAAGGCAAACGCTGAGCTGTAACCAATCCAGTCATTCTGTACCTCACTTCCGATTTCCATATGTCATTTCCCCTCTTTTGTCTATAAATCTTCTTCCAACACGTGGCTGTACTGGAGTCTCTGTGAATCTGCTGCCCGATTCGTGAATCATTCATTGCTCAGTTAAACTCCTTTACATTTAATTTGGCTGAAGTTTTTATTTTATCAACACCAAAAAGTGAGAAAACTATCTCCAGAATCAAGGGTGGTTCTTTAAATGGAATACACTTTGCTTTGTGAAAAACTTTCTGAACTAGACAGACTTACATGTTGTATTTCACTTTGGACCAGTGAGACCATTGCCAGTGACCAGTGCAATCCAAGGGCTGGGTTTAGAGGCAGCAGAGTAGATCTTTAGCAAGGTCCCAGAGTTCCCACTCATTCCCCTGATTCCAAGACCCTGGAATCCAGGAAACTGCAAGGGAAACTGTGATCACTTGAGGAAGAAGCTTTGTTGCTGCCATCTGAGTGCCTTCGGGGCCTGGAATTTGTCTCTCTTTGAATGAAAGAGTTACAAATCGTGGTTTGTTGCAATTGGAATAACAGGAATAGTCAGGTACTTCAGGCAAAATTGTATGTTAAATAAGCTTCTCTAAACTGACCTTGGAATTTGAACCACCATTTATATACCATCATTTCTGCGTGGAAGTGTAATGTGATTTCTAAGCAAATGACTTGGAGATGAATTGTGAGCAAAGTCTGAACAGAAGTTGGAGGCAGCCTAGATTCCTTTGGCCTCCTGGTCCCTTTGGCCTGAACGTGCATTGTTAGCCTCATTCCTAATCCCCAGATACAAATATTGATTGATGTTTAAATGGCAACTTTTCATTAATGAGCTTAGAGCACTTTCTGCAAATGTGTGCTCTTGCCATCTCTGGGACATCTGCTAAATTGTGGTAAGGGTTCTGGCTAGGAGTTAAGAGCCCTGGTTCTAGTTCTGAAGCTGCCATACATTAGCTTAAAGCCTTTAGGCAAGAGAGAGGAGAAGAGCAATACCTTTGAGGTCCTTGCATTACCAACGTTCTATGATTTATGATTTTATGGTGAGTAGATCAGAGACAGTGACAGGATCTTTCCATAGCTCCCTTTTCTGGTCAAAATGCAGCACGAATAGTCCAACCACTTTATTAGGATGCCTTTATTTTTATGGCTTTTCCACCAAATGGATTGCTTTCCTTAGCTGGCCTGGGTTTTGGGGACAGAGATTTGGCAATTATGTCCACAAATGCTCTTGACAACAGGCAACAGAGGAGGTAGGAGCCAGAAGCTTTGTAAGTTTCATAACTTACAGTTCCCGCTGGGATTTTGATTTGATGAACCTGTGTCACCTTAATAAATTATGAAGGCTTCTCTTTTCCTTGACTCTTTCCTTGTGTCTTTGTTCCAAAACGGGCCAAAGAATGTGCTCTAGAAATTGGCCATCTCCCTGTTTTGAAGGTGAAAGATTGCTGGGTGTCACCCCCAAAAGGAGACCTCTCTATTATATGTTTCTGTGGTTCCAAGCTCACTGTGAGCTGTGCCTTTGACTTGGCAAAGGAATTCATCGTTTGAAAAGCTATTTCTAGCCCAGCACAGCTGTTCACTGCTTAAGTTCAGCAAATGCCACCACTTTTGCAGACTGTCCTAATACCCCCAGAGAAATTATGGCAACCTAAGTGTGTGACTTTGATGAGTGAACAAAGAATGACCACTTGTCCAAGGTCTTGCAGAAGTCATCCATTGTACATTTGATTATATTCTGTCTTCTCTTATCTGGTGCAATGTAGGCTCTTAAAAGCAAAAACTCAAAGAGGTTTTTTGCACTAGGTTCCTTCCTGATCTTTGTGAAATCAAGGAATCAGATGATAATAGTGATAATACTAATAACAGCAACAGCAATTCTGATTTATTTGGTGCTTCTATGTGGCAGGTAATATACTAGATACTTTATAAAAATTATCATGCTCATTTACAGATGAGAGAAAAGAGGCATAGCAAGATTGTGTAATTTGCCAGAGAAACTTCTTAACTAGGAAATATCAGATGTGGAATTTAAACCTGGGTTCACCTTGGTAAAAGGCTCATCATATTCCACTATGGCACGTGGATTAAAATATGGATGTGGAGATATGGATGTGGATGGGGAGCTCTATAACTGCCCTGGCTCCATTTAGCTTACAGATCTTTGTTAAGATTCTTTAACAGCTTGCCCCTAATTCTGCTAAAATAAGAGCCACCTCTCTATCCCATTCTCAACCTACACAATGACAGAATTTCTTCCCTCAGCCTTTCTTCTGTATCTCTGGGAATACCTCAGTGGCAGTGGCAGGAGGTTGCTGCACACATAACTCACACCACTGCTTGCCCTTCCCTCTGCTGGCCCCCTGATCACCTAGATGATGCTGTCTGGAGCTCCCGCTCCAGAGCTCCCACCAACCTGCTAAAGCTCTGGGACCACCTGTGACCTCTAGTTGACCTTGGGCCATCTCTCCTCCCTTCTCCAGCTGCTTACAAGCCCTTGATGTCCCTGCTAATCCCAGGTCTCTCTCTGGCTGGAGGGGAAAGAACTCAACCTTCTATACCCTGCCCTTACGTGTGTTTCATTTTGTGTGTGGATGGGAAGGTGCAGGCCAGCAGCGGCCTTCCCGGGGCCCACTCTGGGGTTCCAGTTTGTTCTGTTTCTCCCTGTACTCCTCCCCTCCAGTGCATGTAAGCCCCGGGGGTTCTGGATCAGAATGGTTCACATAGTGGAGCGCTGTGCTCAGACGTGTGGTTTTTTTTTTGGTCCTGCTGCTGAGTGACTCTCCAGCGCTCCTTCTCCTTTCTCAGTTAAAGGTAAGTTTCTCTCCCAGGGCTCCATGGTGTACACGTCTGTATATGAAAATCCACAGACTCCGGGAACCACAGAATCAGGAAATGTGGCTCGAGGGAGTGAGATGGCATTTCCTCACAGACACTGGGTGTCCAAATCCCGGGGGAAGTCAGGGGAGGTGTATGTGCGTGGAGTGCTGGCTGGATCATATTTTGAGCTAGCTAGCTATTGTGATTTTATCCATTTCATCCCTGTTTTTTCTTTTGCCCTCCTGCACTGGCCCCCACCCCCACCTCCCATTCAAGCAGATAATAGCTGACTCTGCTCAGGCCTCACAGGAGGTTTGTAGCAAGGCACAAAGCAAAGACTTTGCTTCTAAGCTTTGGAAACAAAAGCCTAAGCCCTTAGCAGAAGAGGATTCAATGGAAAAAAAAAAAGCAAAAGACAGATTATCCTGAAGAAACATGGAAGGAAAGAAGCAGTTTCCCCAAACTAGAAAGAGATCCCATTTGGTTAGCAGGAGGTGAAGGCAGAGGCGACAGAGAGACAGATGGGGCTCCAGGAGCACAGAACCGAGCACTGCTCCCTGGGAGAGTGACGTCAGCATGATTCAAAGGCGGCCTCAGCAGAGATGCTTGGGGAACCGGGAGTCACAGCACAGAGTGACTCGGCCTGAGGGGTCAGCCCGGCCAGGCAAGGGCAAGGCTGTCTCAGGGACTCAGGGATCTGTAGACAGAGAAGCGAGGACCAAGTGGGCCTCATCCCAGGGGCCTTGGTGCTGCGTAAGCTCCAGAAACACTGGCATTAATAACCATGGACGAGGGACTCCTGGGAAGGCTGAGGTTGTGCACTTTTTGTTTATTTTTTATTTTTTCTGCCAGCCGGAAGAAATAAGAGCTTGGCATTAGAAATTAAGTTGTTATAGAAAACAAAAGAAAACTCGTAAACCTTGTGTTTGTGGACTGGGATTCATGACCTCTGTCACCTGCCCTTGTACCCCTTGTGTTCACCCAGAAGGGGAGAGGAGAGCCTGTGCTCATACTCTATCCTGGGCATTTGGCTAGACTCAGGCCTTCTGTCCTGGACCCCTGGACCCCTGGTCAAGGGGTAGCCTGGACCACGAATGCTTCATATTCCACTTTCTTCTCCATTTCAGTAATGATTCAACAAAACAGTTTTAAATGAAAAGCATTCAGTAAACATTGTTCAGTTTTTCCAGGACCTTAAACTTCAGAGGGATGCCACAAAATCATCTTCAGAGAAGTTTATGGTGCTTGTAAGGCTGAGAAAACAAGAGTCCTTAAGAAAAGCTCTAATTAAACATTGTAGACCATTGTATTTCCTGCCTTGTAATTGTGATGGATGGTATGGCTTTGTTTTTAAACAACACCTCATCTTTAAAATGACTCTGCTGAGAAACCTAGCATTTTTTTTTTCAGAATATGTCCACTGTGTATATTAAATTGCTAAACATTCAGAAGAAGGAGCACAAATCAGACCCAGGAGAGTCTGTTGCAAAGTATAAGTAGGAGAGAGGAGATGTTACCAATACTGAAAATACACTAAAATTCTGATGAAAGTACCAGATTCAATCCCATTCAAGCCTCTTAGGAACACTCAAACTGTTGAAAATAAAATGGAAAAAAGTGATTACACACTGGCATCAGCATCTAATTGTTTAATGAACATTACATGGCCTGGATCCTATTACTGATGTTTCTCTTCTTTGACATATGTCCACTGATGAAGGAAAGTTCTTTTTGGGTTGCAAAGTGGCTTTCAGAAGTTGGACGCTCTGAAAGATGACAAACAGGCAACATCTTTTACTTCTTGCTCACAAGTAAATTTCTGGCAGTTTTTGACAGGTCATAAACACACATGAAATGCTAAACTTAGTGGGTTGTTAGATGCTTTCCTTAAAGTTGAAAAACATTTTAAAATAAATTTCCTTATGTCTACTTTTTTCCACATTCTCAACTCTGACATTCAAATGCACTTCACGAACTAACATGTAATAACATTTGAAAACCAAATTTGGAAAACCTTCATGAATTCAGACTTCACTCTTAGAGAATTTTCAAAGCATTCTTGAGACAAGCAAATGGAGGCTGTGAATAAGATTATTGAGAATAATGCTTACTTAAGAGAAATATTCATGTTTGTTACATATTCACAAGCAGTTAATTACATTTGGAGTTGTGCTTGTTTGGGTCCTTTTGTGAGAGCACTGACATTGGTTAGAACTTTCTAGAAAAGCTTTCATCCATTGGTTTCTGTGACTTCACTCTTCCTTGTTTTTCCAGTGGGCTCCCTGGATGCATCTTCTCAAGCTCTTTTTTGGGCTGTTCTTCCTCACCCAGCTACTTCAAAGGTGGAGTTACTTAGGGTTCCATCTGTAAACCTTTTGTTTTCTCACTACACAAACTCACCCAAAGGTTTGAATTAATTATATGCAGACAATGCTCATGTTTATGTCTCCAGCCTCAGTCTCTTCCTTGAGCTCCCTCATGTGTATCCTATCTTAGTGGGTGACTCCTCTATCTATTGCTAGTCTAAGCCTTAAACCTGGAAATTATGCTTAATTCCTCTCTCCTTTCCCATCATTGTCCTAAATATCATTTTAACCATCCAGTCTGTCTCTTCCCACTGTCATCAACTTATTCCTGCCATCATCCTTTCTTGTCCAAATTTCTATATAGCAATCTCTTAATTGACCCATCTGCTTCTAAAACCTTTCTCCTGCTAAGACCACAGGGATTTTTCTAGAATGCAAATCTGAACGTGTCACTCCTCTGCTAAAAACCTTGTTCGTGGTCAGGCATGATGGCTCACGCCCGTAATCTCAGCACTTTGGGAAGCTGAGATGGGTGGATCACCTGAGGTCAGGAGTTCAAGACCAACCTGGCCAACATGGTGAAACCCCGTCTCTACTAAAAATACAAAAAAAAAAAAAAAAAAAAATTTAGCCAGGCATGGTGGTGGGTACCTGTAATCCCAGCTACTTGGGAGGCTGAGGCAGGAGAATTGCTTGAACCCAGGAGGTAGAGGTTGCAGTGAGCTGAGATCACGCCATTGCATTCCAGCCTGGCGACAGAGTGAGACTCTGTCTCAAAAAAAAAAAAAATTGTTCAGGACTCTCATTGCCCTCAAGGTAAAGCCCACACTTTGCTTAGGCTGACAAGGGCCTTCATGATGGAGACCACATTCCACCCTCAGTATAACCCTTGCACACCAGACTGAATGCACTGTTGGCATTTTCTGTTCCATCTGTTTAGAATGCCATCCCCCTCACCTCCACTCTCTCCTGGATCTATAAAGCCTTCTTCCATCTAAGACATCACCTCTCCTGGGAAGCTTCTCTGCCTTCCCAAGATTGAATAAGGGACTCTCCTATGTGCTTCTATAGTACTTACATCTTATATTATCTATATCACAGCACTCAATACTCTGAATTGCAGCGGCACCTTTACTCATCAGTTTTCTCAGATGATTGTAAAAACCTTCAAGGAAAGATGTGTCTTGCTCATCATATCTCCAATAATCAGCTCTTTCTAGATTCTGAAAAAACATTTGACAGATAGATTAATGCAGTTACTTTACAGACCTGTTTCTCAGTTTCCTGATTCTAAATTCTGAACAGGGAGAATCTAATTTGCCCAGCTTGGGTCAGTTTCCATCCCTGGTCCAATGAGCTGAGCGAGGGGTGTGAAAGTATGGATGGAATCTCTTAGAAAGGGGTGTGGGGTTAGAAGCAATGGGTGGCATGCATACCCGAATTATACCTTCATTGAAACAATAAAACTGCATTTTAGTTTTAAAAGTCATACGTTATATATTTTCATTAATTCATGAGCCTCCTTTCATTAGTTAATTATAAAAGGTATCACTGTACCTTTATTTTAATACATAAAATAAAATTATACAATCACTTCTTATTTATTATTAGGGACTCGTTCATCCAACTGTTCACAAATATTACTAAGTACCTACTATGTACGAAGCTCTGCACTAGGGACTCGGTAGATAGCAGGAAATAAAATGAAATCCCTGCTGTCATGGTGCTTACTTTAAGAAATGTAAAACACAGATGTAGCATTTTAAATTAGAAAACTTAATATGAAAGAAGACAATAGGATGCTATGCGGAAAATAACTGGGGGGATGTGATTTAGTTATGAGAGCCAAGGAAGGATTCCCAGTCTGGGAAAAAATTATGTCAAAGCTAAAATCTGGCTTCTCTGGGAAGAATGACTGGAAGCAGAGAGTTGAGGGAGGACAAGGATGGAACTGGAGATCCCTGTGGAGCTATTATGATAGTCTCAGCAAAAGACTATGATGCCTATGACTGCTGATGATTTCAGAAGATTTTGGGAGCCAGAACTGATTGCACTTTGATTGTTTCCATGTAGGGTGAATTAAAGGGTGGTGCTAAGAATAACAGTTGGGGTAGAGGTTAGGCACATGAACGCTGAAGCTAGATTGTCTGAGTTTAAATTCCAGTTCCATTAGTAAGCTATGTGACTTGGGCAAATTACTTAACCTCATTGTGCCTTGGTTTCCTCATCTAAAAAGTGGGTGATAATAATAGTAGCTAACTTGAAGATTTCTTGTGAGGATTTAACAAGTTAACATGCATAAAACATTTCAAACATTGCCTGCATGTCAGTTTACTTACAAACTGAAAAAGAGAGGTAAGTTTCCATGCTTCTGGCTTGAGCAATGGAGCGATACAGGTGACATTTATTGAGACGGGAAAGACTGGCAGTAAAAGAGACTTTGATGGACTGAAGATCAGAGTTTAGCCTTAGATACAGGCTTGAGATTGCGCAGACCTCTTGGACATCTCTCTTTGGGCAGGTGTCTGATCTCAGAAGAGATCCCTGGGCTGGAGATGTCAATCTGTAAGACTTCCAAATACAGGCAACATTTGAAGCCCAGGAACGGAAAAGACAAGCAAGGAAGAGTGTGTAGAGTGAGCAAAGTGTGAATAAAGGGCCAAGGACTGACCATGAGAGTTCTGAAAGCCAAGTAGAGAAGGAGGGGCCAACTACTGGTTTATGTGCAGTGCTGTTATACACGTGCATTAGATAAGTGGAAATAGAAACATCTGGTATAATTTGAATATAAGGAATATTAAAACAAAGGACATCCTTGTATTTCTATTTTAATGGAGCTTAAAACTCTAATTTTCTGTTTAGGCCTGTTACATTGATTTTGTGACTTCTCCTATCCCTCATTGGAATCTCTAATCCAAAGATTTAAAATAAAGTCTGGAGAATTTGGAGATATGAGTAGTGTCATGGCTGGATCTTCAATGGTGAAGACAGAAGGTGGGGCATAAACTAGAACCAGGTGATGAAATGTCTTATAAGCTGTCAGAGTTCGAACTTGATAGCAATAAAGAGCCATTCAAAGTGTTAAGCAACAGTGAAGCATGATTATTTCGTATTTGAGAAAGATCTCTGTTGAACAAGGTAGAAAATGCATTGAAAAGGAGCAAATCCAGAAGCTGAGAGGCCAGTGGTGCATCTGTAACAGTAACCCAGGAAAGAAAAGGCAAGACAAAGGCAAAGAAAAGACAAACCAGGACTGTGGGGGAGGCCAGTGGTTCCAATTCAAGTAATGACCACAGCAAGAAGCTGATAGGATGAGGCGACTTTCTAGTTAGAGAAAGTAAGAGAGAGGATGACGCCATAGCCTCTGCTTTTGTTCAGATTATTCTGTGCCTTTAAAATATTACGTTTTTCCTAACCCATCCTTATGCTCCATGCAGCACCCTCAATGTCTTCTATAGGGATAACCCTTTAATTTTCAAATATGTTCTCATCCTGTCTCCTGGTGAATGCATGCAGTCATTAATTAGCTCAAGTGGAAAATAAAGATGCAGACTTACTTCATATGCACTCTAGGTCCCAGGCCTGGGTAGAAAAAATATATATATGACCTAAACCACAGAAGCTAAAATCCTCCAGAAAGAAGAAAATACCCCAGTGATTGACTTGGTCTCCACATCATGTGGCTTCACTAAGTATGGAAATACAAATATGCTAGACCTTATTTATCAAAATAATTTAGCTCATCATTGTGAGAGAAAGCCCATGTTTCAAACAGCAATCTTTTTGTAATAAATAAGAAGTCCCTCGACAAACCCTGTTAAACCCCATGTGGATTTCTGTTAATGGGGAAGTTTTCCCAATGACCTAGCTTAACACTGCTGCTGCACATTAATTTGCTTTCCAGCTATGCATAAATAAATAAGTGGCTGCCTCCTTGATGTGAGCTTGAGGACCCAGGGGAAGGCATTTTTACTTCTAGATATCTTCCCCAGACTTTTTATGCTGTTTATAATGATCATATTCATCATTTTTTTCTTCTCCCTCTTCCCAATTTCTTTCTTCCTCATCTCCCTTGAACCTATTCCTATCAGACTTATGCCCCCACTATTCCATTAAAACTGCTTGTCAAGGTCACCAGTGACCTCCATTTTGCTGAATCCAATGGTCAGGTGTCAGTCCTCATTTAACATGATCCATCAACTGCATTCAGTGCAGCAAATCGCTACCTCTTCCTTGACACACATTCTTCATTTGGCATCAAGAATAACACATTATTTCCATTTTTTCCTACCTCATTGGGCTTAGCCTTCCTTGCTGGTGTTCTCCATGGTCTCTTAGTGTTCAGAATACCCCAGGGCTCAGTTCCTAGTCCTCTTCTCTGTAACTTAAACCCTTGATGGTCTCATCCAATCTCGTGGTATTAAATAACATATTTACCCTGACCACTCTTCAGTTGGTACCTCCTGTTCTCTAGCCTTACTCAGCATCTCCACTTGGATGTCCAATAGACATCTCAAACTCAATGTGTCAAAAGTGGAACTCCTCATCTCCCTTCAAAAACTGTTCTACTCATAGCCTTCCTTATCTCAGTTGATGGCAACTTAAGCCAGTGCTCATGCCAAAAATCTTGAAGTCATCTTTCTTTCTTTCTCTCACAATCCACATCTAATCTTGTTGATAGTGTCTGCAGGGTACACCCAGAATCCATTCTCTTCCTACCTTTCCACTGCAACCACCTGATCCACCATCTCTTGGCTCAAAGTCACTGCAATATACTTCCAGCTTCTCTTCCTGCTTATACGCCCTTGTCTAGTGCCAGCACCATAGCTCAAGCAATCCTTCTTAAAAAGTAATCAGTGGCATCACTTCTTTATTCAAAAACTGCAGTGACACAGAGTAAAAGCCAAAGCCTTACAAATGCCTTCAAGCTCCTACCTGGTCTGCTCCCTCCCCTGAATTTCAACCTCATCTCGTGCTCTCTACCTGTGCCCTCTGCCTTGAATGCTGTTGGATACTACAGGCCAGCCCCACACTTCTTTCATGCCTTTGTTCAAATGCCATCTTCCCAATGCCACCTATCCTGCCATATTTCATACTGTCACTTGCCCCAGCCCCAATGGTCCCATCCTCCTTGCCCTGCTTTACTTTTTTCTTTTTCCATGGAACAAATACTTATTGAATTAATGGACACATCGTTTTAGGCTTCAATCACAGGGGGCTCCTACTATAAGGCAAATATTATCGGGCAGGTGATACATTCAGCTTCAGGCTTCCAATCTGAGCCATTAACATCTCTTACAAGCTTGAACGAACTACAAGTGAGATGTCTTTGATCCATTTCCTTTCTAGCTCACTTCTTGAACACATTTTTCATCCCAGTGCTCTGGTCCTCTCCTCAGGATAGGGAATAGATACAGTCAATAGTATCTGCTCAGAGTTTATCCTCCCTAGAGTAATTTGGTCCTCTTTCTCCTTATCCCCATGGAATCCTCACTGTGATCCAATGTCTCACTAAAAAATGAGAACTAGTGGCTCCATTTAAAAAAGTATTGCAGATTGTAAATTAAGCCAATGCTGCTGTTGAACCAGATTTAACTCATTGACCTCTAGAGGAAATACAAACAATCGCCAGAACTTGATAGCAAGACAGAAGGATACGGTATGGTGGGAAACCCAAGCAAAGGGCTGGGTTGGGAGCTCTACATTCCTAGAGGCTAACGTGAATGTCCCAGAGGAGCGAGGAAGAGGGGCATGACTGGAAGGGACAGATCATGGGGCACACATCTTATTTTTGCCTAAGGTGGACAACTGGGCTGACTCACCAAAGGTTTTGTGAGCCCCCCATCGTGCTGCAGGCACCCAGAATAGCCGGGTGGAGGCTTCTCCAAGAATTCTAATACCCATGGAATCAGAAATGCCCACGCAGATACGTGGCGAGTGATATCTCCCACTGGAGCTCTTCTGGAGACCCTGGGCCACTTCCACAATGCTTTCTACACTGAGAACACTCTACAACATTAGGATCAACTAGAGGTGGGTTGAGTTTTTATTTCACTAAGTACCCAAGCTCTTGTGCATAATTAATCCTCAAAAAACTCTAATTTCTTTCACAGCACTGAATTAACCTTGGTCAAAAATAAATCAACATGATAAATACTAGGCACATAGTGAGCATTTGACATCCTTCTTCCTATATCTCTCATTTTCCTCTAGTACCCGCCCTCCCAACCTCCTTTGAGATGACTGTTTTCCATATTTGTCTCTTTCATGGCATATCTGTATTTCTTCATATCTGGCCCCAGATGTCAGATTGGCTTGCATTACTCCAGGCTGAATCATTTGATTTCCTGTCCATGTTCCTAACCTTTCCAGATCCTCTTGTATCATTTCTCAGTCACTCCCGCTGTTTACAATACCTCTCAATTTAAAGCCATCTGCAAATCTCATTAACAAACCACTGACTCCTTCTCCCTCACGTTCATAGGACATGTTGAATGAAACAAGACCTGACAGCAATCCTCTCCATTTGAGGCATCACTTCTCTGGGTTACTTTAACTTATTATCATTTTTTTATATTATATTATTATTACACATGTACTCCCAGTCTAGGCAAATCTAATATGTGAAAATCAGTATTCATCATTTTTTGAAATTCAGTTATTCACAGGCTGGGCATGGTGGCTCATGCTTGTAATCCCAGAACTTTGGGAGGTCGAGAAGAGTGGATCATTTGAGGCCAGGAGTTCCAGGCCAGCCTGGCCAACATGGTGAAACCCCATCTTTACTAAAAATACAAATGTAGCCAGGTGTGGTGGCACATGCCTGTGGTCCCAGCTGCTTGGGAGGCTGAGGCATGAGAATCGTTTGAACCCAGGTGGTGGAGGTTACAGTGAGCTGAGATCTTGCCACTGCGCTCTAGCCTGAGTGACAGAGCACGACCCTGTCTCAAAAAAAAATTTTAAAAAAAGTTATTCACCTTACAAAAAATCTTAATCCCTTTACTAGTGACCTGTCCTAGTATACTTACAATATTTTGCTTACAAACTAATAATTACCCAACTTTTCAAGGCTGGTTACAGCCTTGAATATAGGTGTTTAATACCCTTTAGCTACATCTGTCTGTAAGAAATTTTTTCCTAGTAGAGTTTTTGAATAAGATTCAAATTCTTCCATATCAATATTAGTAAGCATCTGAGGAACACACCAGTTTTCTCACACAAGATTCATTGGATCTTGGCTTCAACTTTTCTCACCCCTTTTCCTGATATACTCAAAATATTTCCAAATCTCACCATTCTTCCTTCCTTAAAATTTTTTGTGTCCCTTCTATGTGCCAAGCACTGTGCTCAGTGCTGGGGTACAATAAAGAAAAGAGTCTCCATCCTCTGGAGCTGTTAATCTAAGAAAAAACATGAATGGAAATAGTACTTTTGAGTACCTGCCATATTCCAGACCTGCAACATGTATAATCCCTTTTAGACCCCACAGAAACCCCATCTGATAGCTGAGAAAACAGGAGTTCAGATAAGTTAATTAATTTGCCTGCAATGCAGAATACAAATAGACAATTTACAGAAGAAATACAAATGGACGATAGATATATGGAAAAAATACTCAACCATACTAGTTATTAAGTAACTGCTTTATTGCGTAAATAAAATGCTACTTTTTTACCTATCAAGGTGGTAAAGAGAAAAATAATACTCTATGCTGGTGGGGTTGCAGTAATACAGGCTCTCCTGCATAGGGCTGCAGGGAACATAAAGGGGCATAATCCTCCTGAGAAACCGTATGATAATATGTAACAAGGACCATTATAAGAAGAACTCACCTTAATGTCCATCGCAAGGGAAAGAAATAAACGATGTTACATCCATCCAGTGAGATTGTACATAGTCACTAAAAATCATATAGAATATGTAATGACCTAGAAAGATTTACCAAATCTTAAATAAAAAGGCATATTATAGAATAGTAGATACTATCGGATGACAATATATACAGGATTGCGTGTGAGCGTGGAGAAATAAAAGACTGCAAGAATGGATAATATGTTAACGGGTTATTCATAAAAGATGGGACAGAGTTCTTTCTATTGGTTGTCTTCTACATTTCGATAATTTAAAAAACCCAAACAAAAATGTTCATACATTCAGATCTAGTTATGCAACTGTATTGCAATAAACAGCAATGCAGACTAAGAGTCAAGTAACTTGCTCAGGACCACCCATCTGGTATATTACATTAAGTCTTGCTTTCTAAGTCTGAAATCCATTGTCTTTCTACAACCTACTCATTCAGCTCCATAACCCCAATTATAGCCTAACTACAGTAATCCCTTGATGGCCTTTCTAGTTTCTAGGCTTTTTTGTCATGAGATTAATTTCTCCTACCAAAATAGTATGCTGTTCTAAAATCTTTACACTGGCACTCTTTCTGCATTAAGCAACCCTTTCTTTTTTCAAAGCCCGCTTGCTGGCAGGTCATCCCGATTTTCATCATCTGCTTTTGTTCTGTGAAACCTGATGAGGGCTTACGAGGTCTTCAGCATCTCTCAACAGCAAACATTGGTATTTGGGTTTGAATAATTCTTTGTTGAGCAGGGCTTTGTTAGCCCTGGCCAGTTTAAATGCCTTCAGGGCTTCCCTGTGACAACAGAACTGCCACCATACATTTCCAAACACATCCCAAGGGTGGGCAATTGAGAACCACCCTATGATCGGCCACAGCTAACCCTCTGATCTTATCTTTCTCTACTCCCTGGCTCTCTGGCTCCATTCCAGCCACCCTGGGCTCCTTGCTGCCCTTCTCATAAGCCCACAAAGGCAGGGATTTGGTGGTGGGGAGTGGGGTGGAGGGGTGTTCCTTTCATCTGCACAACCAGTTCCTGTATTCAATTCCCTCTCTTTTAAGCGCTTGTTTTTTGATCCCTTTTAAATTTGATTCAGCTTCCCCAACTGTAAATGAACTAACCAATGAAACTAATCACTGATTCCACATGTTCCCAAGCTGTGCACCTCTACCGCAGGATCTCAGGGTCTTCCAAGGTCTGAACTGAAAACTGCGTCTGCATTTCCTTTTGCCTTCTATGTTTTGGGAAGGTATCTCTAAACTATCTCTTTGGGACAGAAGAGAAAAACCACATGGATGCAAATCAGTCGTACTGCATTTAAATTATGTGCATCTCTATTTTTAGCTCCTTGAGGGCAGTCTTTGTAACCTTCTCTTTATATTCTTCCCAAATAAATGAGTGCCTGGAAATCACAGGTACTCAAGATCTCCACAGCAGCCTCCTCCCTGAGAGGTTAGGTGGCTGGAATGTAATTATTTAGACACGTGGGCATCTCCAGGCTTCCACACAGCAGTCATTACTGAGTGATGGATGTCAATCTTAGCATAAACGTGATTTGCAAGGCTCCAAAACCAGAGATTGGATTAAATTTGCTTAAATTTCCATTAGGCTGTGTGTGCGTGTTCCTTATTTTTACTTCCTTTTTGGTCTTTTTCCTCTTAATTTCTACCTCTGCTATATACACTTCCCACTCCCCACCATTTTCTAAACCATTTTAGCAGTAGTCAGCCTTGTGAATTGGATGTCATATGCAATACAAAGTGTAAATCATGTTCATTAGATGAAAAAATGCAATATCCCCCTCACGGAGAAAACTGGGACAACACATATCAGAAGGGGCACAATAGGACAGTCTTTAAACAAGTCAGTGTGCTTCCTGCATTTAAAACTGAAATCCGTTTGGTCTTAATTGTGATATTTGCAAAGTGTCATGCAAATCTTCTACACCAAAAGATTTCTTAGCTTCTTCAAAATGTGAATTCGAGAGCGGACTACCTTCTCCAAACTAGGATCTGGGGAACCAATCCTAATTGTATTTATACATGTTAAAGTTCCCCTGTTCTTCCCACTCACTCAAGACGCAGGATAAATAAAATAACTTCTCTTCTACTTGGAAAAGCACAAGTTTTGGAGCCTTGAGTTGGCTGCACTGGAAATTAGAAATATCTTTGATGATGCACAGCTGTCTTCATTTCTTAGTCACAGATGTCTAAAGCATTCCAGGAGGCTGACTCATATACCTGGAGAGAGGGACCACGGTTTCTCATTCTTTCTCCTGAAGTCCTTGTCTGGTCAAGAAGAGACCAGTTTCTCCTTTGTTCTACAGCTAGGAACTTAACTACAGGATGATCTTGAGTAAGACAAAACCTGACGTTTCTTCACCACCATTTCCTTTTTGTTCTCTTACATTTGTCTCAAACATAATTTGCAACACTTAGTGATCTTTCTGCTATGGAGGCTCACTGAAGACAAGACCCCAACATGGCAAAATGCAAGAGTTTTCCCACCAATCGCTGCTATATGCAGCAAAGGAAAGACAGCACCTTGTGTTGTAGCCTACCATTCACCGAAGGAGATCAGTATGGACATCCAGGAGTTTCTGAGCTCCCCAGATAGTCTCAGACGAAAGTCAAGCCTCTAAGATGAGCAATTAAGAACAAAATTTCTGAAGCTCTTTGTCATATGGTTCCCAGCTTTGTGACTCTAAATAGTGTCTCTCCGCAAAAGAATTCCATTATTCCACAACAGCAACTCCTCTTTTCTGTTCTTTTGCAGCAAGCAAGTGATCATTACTCACCACCTCAATCCACCCAAGGGCTTTCACCTGGAACCCAAAGTGCATCAGTAATTAAGATTTGTGTTCTTTAGGGAAAAGAATATTGACAAAGATGTAGGTGGCTTCTCATGTGAGAAAAGGTATGTACTTACATACCTGCACAGTTCTACTTGGAAGGTCTATGCATTTTACTATAGGTAAATTACACCTCAATTTTTAAAAATTCTACTAGCGAAGACACCCATTCTCTCAGGGAACTTGCCCTATTTAACTTACAGCTATAAATAACAGGGTTCTCTATAAGCATATACTTTGTCCCATAAACACAAAGCAGTAAAAAAAACCTGAATATCTTCCCTCCAACTAAAATTAGATTATTTTTCTCAGTTAAATCTTCCATTCAATTACAATGAACTATCACTATACTGTCTGGGTGAGCAAAAGGTATAATTTACAAGAAACTTACAGAGCTGAAGGGATGACAGAACTATAACCCTGCAAAGTTGCGTGAGCATCTGAGGTCCTACACAAACCGGTGGCCTAGAGAACAGACCTCTAAGCTCCCTTAGCCTAGAGTGGCAAGAGCACAAGTGGTCTCAATGCATAACAGAAAGAATGGACATTTTTTGGCCAGGCACGGTGGCTCACGCCTGTAATCCCAGCACTTTGGGAGACTGAGACGAGTGGATCACCTGAGGTTTCAGGAATTCAAGACCTGGCCAACATGGTGAAACACCTAAAAAAAAAAAAAAAAAAAAATTAGCCAGGTATGGTGGCAGGTGCCTATAATCCCAGCTACTTGGGAGACTAAGGCAGGAGAATTGCTTGAACCTGGGTGGCGGAGGCTGCAGGGAGCTGAGATCGCACAATTGCACTCCAGCCTGGGTGATAACAGCAAAACTGTCTCAAAAAAAAAAAAAAAAAGAATGGACATTTTTAAAAAACCCGCTATGTCTATAGCTCAGTCCCAGCCATGAACAACTAAACCACCAAAAAATTCTTCCCAATGAAAAGATTTACCTCAAAGAATAAATAACATAAAATCAAGAATTAATAAGCAGTCAGATTTGAGATTTTTATTGAGAAAATAGCTATTCTGACATTATATCCAGTTTCTCATTTATCAGAATAAATTCTTTACAATATTGATCACCATCACCACTTTAGAGTATTTATACATAGTCTCTGAGTAAAATATATTCACACTCGGCAAGGCTAGAATATTGAAATTATGGCCAACATTGCTTACTTTAAGATTGTTTACTTTATAATGAAGCTAGAGTAGTTGTGCAACTAGAACAGATGTTTTAAAAATGTTTGCCATTCAAAGATAGGCTCGATGGGACAAAACTAATATGCATACTACGTACATATATTACTTGTTTTCTTTACTGTCAATCTTTCAGAACAATAACGTGACATTACAAACACCTCAAATTCCCACTTCAAAATGAATAGAAAAATGGAAAAACATCTCCCATTTCATAAAATTAAAATCAAGTCAGAAGAGAAATAAAACTCATTTTATGCATTTAACTTAAAAGCTTGAGTACACGACTCCTCCTAGAGAGAAGCCAGAACTGCAGAAGTAGCCAACAGTCCAAAGAACGAAGGGCCCCATGACCTTCTCTATGGTTCGTGACTTATTGAGGGCTGATGCAAACTCTGGCAAGTTATTTTTCATGATTTCCAAGGATCTGGGATATGTAAACGAAATGATTAAAAGACATTTCTCTGAATTTGCGAGAAGACTGAAGAATCAGAACAAAGATCCAACGGCCTTTCATGTGGCTACATGTTCACCATTACACCACAACTCAAAACCCACAGGCGAGCTTTCTCTCAAATACACACTCAAAATGGTGTTCCAAATAATGCAATTGGAAAATGGTGTTCCAATAATGCAAAAACACACAAAATGCTTCCTTACACATGATTAGTAATCTGAATCTGGTTTTAGACTCTGAAGTGATATCAAACATATTTAGCTAAACCTCTCGAACTTGCAGGCCTAGTGACGTTTAGATGCTTTAGGATACAGAATCTGCTTAGAATTTAGTGAAAACTTTGAACCTTAGACTGTCTTCAGTAATGAACAAAACTGGAAAATATTAAACTTCTTTTGCTTTGTCACTGAAGCAACTATAGGCTTTCTATGATGTATGTATCATACTAGCTTGTATGTGACTTTAATATCATAAACATCCTTTGCCTTTTTGTCACTTTTAAAGCACAGCCAGAAAAGGTTTGTAAAGTTGTTCTGGAAATACAAGTTGGTTCCCTCTGCCTCATGGATGCCTAGGAACTGGGTAGTCCTCAAACCACCAGTTCAGACACCTGTACAGCTGCTCCCGGCCAACTAGGATTCTAAGGAAAGGGGCTGGAATAATAGCCAGAGGCCTCCCTCACAAATGCCTAAATAACCAAGGTATCTATGCTGACAGCCATCCCTCTCTCAATACCATGGTCCAAGGAAGTCTTGACCTATCTCTTCCCATTTTACTACCACTGGCTAGAGGGGCACCCAACAATAAGAAACCTTTGCAATGAGTATAAACTAGCAAAAACACCGCAGGGGAGCATTTCCTTAGGTGTATCTCTCAGAACATAAATCCCACAAGATACCTACTTTAAAAAAAATCCAGCAGGGGGCAGTGGCTCATGCCTGTAATTCCAGCACTTTGGGAGGGTGAGGCAGGCAGAATCACCTGAGGTCAGGAGTTCAAAATCAGCCTGGTCAACATGGCGAAACCCCATCTCTACTAAAAATACAAAAATTAGTTGGGCGTGGTGGCGGGCGCCTGTAATCCCAGTTACTTGGGAGGCTGAGGCAGGAGAATCGCTTAAACCTGGGAGGCGGAAGTTGTACTGAGCTGAAATTGCACCACTGCACTCCAGCCTGAGCGACAAGAGCAAGACTCCATCTCAAGAAAACAAAAACAAAAAAAATCCGTATTAAAATAAATTAGGGAAATGATGTATAAAATAGAGGTGCTTCTTGGAGATTTAAAATGCATATTAGCATATCAAAGGTCTGAAAGGCCAGCAGTAACTCAACTTTGTCTAACCCACTATTTCCCAAACTTAATTGGCCACAGAACCCTCTATTCACCTAACAGTATATTCTGACAAAACACTGTGTTAGGAACTGCTTCACCCAGAACCAAAAGGTGATTTTAAAAAATATTATAGCATAATTTCAAAGGATTAATAAGGATACAAAGAGACTTATTTTCCTGTCTCTTGTTATTTTGTCTATTTTGTTCTGAATAATCTTCTATCACATTTCCCTTTCTATTCACAAACCTTCAACTCAAGATACCCTTTCTGATACCTTTGTTCAAGAATGTTAATTCTTATCAGAATTAACTAGTCTGGAAAAAAATAATTTTGTGTCTTTTTAAACTCCTAGAGTACCTCTCCACTTCAATCACAATTTAAGTCCAGGGCAGGTAACCTGGGCTCCTAGCAAACACTATACCCCAACAAGAGTTTGGGAGCCAAAACAAAACTAAAACAAATTTATCCTTGTATCTCTGTGAAAATTCGCATTTTGAACATCTAATGAAACTACAAGTTTGAGGATAATGGGATTACTGACCTACTGACCTTTGACTTCACGTAACTAACAACAAAATTTCTTTAAAATCTGGTTAAGCAATATGAAAACACTGAAAAGTAAACATAAATTCCACAAAGTTGAATGGCAGCAAAAAACATTTAACATCAAGAACATCCACAAAAGACTATCATTACCACCCAAATTATCTCTGTTGCTCAGGATTTCAGTTATAAAAATAGCCAAATCAAGACAAAGACAATTACAGCTTAAAACGAAAAGCTACACCTTCTTCATTAAAGGTGAGCATCTTGTGAAACTGTGCATCTGGAGAGAGAACAAGTAGAGAGAATAAGTACAAGGCACGGGAGAACTACCACGTCAAGGGACAGAACTTTTTCAAAATATTTTATCCTCAGAAGTAAACCCCACTACCATAGAAAGAAAAAAATATAATTAGATATTTTAAGTCACAGCATTTTTGACATCCTAGGGAAAAGGAGTTTTGGTTTTAGGTTGTTTTTTTCTTTTCTTGTAAGGCAAAATAGATCTTTAGATAAAATCATTTGTTACAAACATGAGTTTTCTTAAGAACGAAATAAAATTCTATTTAACTTCTATCATATATTTATTCAACTAAGTTGAATATTATGTTTGGAAAATTAAAGTTTTAAATCATAGTTTATATAGATAATGATACATTTAATCTATGAATTTACTTTAAAAGCACTTTTATTTTGAAATACTTAGACTCACAAGAAGTTATAAAAATAGTTCAGAGAGAGTCCAGGTACCCATTTCTTAGCTTCCTGTCTTTACATGTAAGCATTTATATCTAGGTTTTAAAAGGGTTAAAGTTTTTGACAGTTGATGAAAAACTGTCAAAAAAAATGTAACAAGCCTGGTAAATGCATATTTTTGGAGGAGGTTGTAAGGAAGCACTACCAAGTTCAAATACTACTTTTATCACTGCCTTAACCAACAGGTTTTCTAAGATACTATCTCCGTTACCTATTTCT
>NW_016805021.1:1390268-1402435 GCF_001698545.2 Rhinopithecus bieti
GTGTTTTTCCATTTTTACAGACTTCTGAAAATTTTAGCTTTGACTGAAATATTTCCCCATTCCTTCACATTAATATATCTAGCAATATTGAATGAATACGAATTATAAACGGAAATAAAAATGCTTGCTTTTATAAAATCTCCAGTCTTGCAGTACCCCCAAAATAATACACAGACTTAAGTTGAAATTTGGTTTGTTAATGCCCACCTTTTGTGTGGTCAAAACACAGTTTTGAAGGAATGACCACCTTCAATGTTCTTTACAGCTTCTTTAGTGTTCCTTAAAAAAAAAAAATCAGTCTTATGGATGACTGATGGCAGTTTGTTCATGGAAGATCTTCATCTTATGGGAATTATCGGACCAGTTTTCTAATCATATACTACCAACAAAATAAACATAAGCATGTTCCGTTTAATCATATTATCCTCCACCATCACTTCCAAAAGGCATTGGCTCACAGTATTCTGTTTAAGATTGGGACCATTTATCCCAATGAACTCAAACGTTATCCAAAACAGGCTGGTCTAGCAGTCTGTTCAGTCTGAAAAAATGTTCTGTGCTCTGTTCAGATTGACAAAATGTTCCTTATTGGCCAGGCGCAATGGCTCATGCCTATAATCCCAGCACTTTGGGAGGCTGAGGTGGGTGGATCACTTGAGGTCAGGAGTTCGAGACCAGCCTGACCAACATAGTGAAACCCCGTCTCTACTAGAAAAAAAACAAAATTAGCTGGGTGTGGTGGCACATGCCTGTAATCCCAGCTACTTGGGAGGCTGAGGCAGGAGACTTGCTTGAACCCAGGAGGCGGAGGTTCCAGTGAGCCGAGATCGCACCACTGCACTCCAGCCTGGGCAACAAGAGCGAAACTCTGCCTCAAAAAAAAAAAAAAAAACATAGTTCTTTTCTAAGAGCTTCCTATATGTGTGGTTGGTCCCTAAAGTACTTTGTGCTCAGTTACAGCTTCCTGTCATCTCATCTGCTTATACACAAATAGCTCAACTAAGTAACCCAACATACAAACTCTCACTAAAATCGCATGTTGCATCTTAGGAAAGGTGATCTGGAAGCATTATGGACTATAGTGAGAATGTAAGGCTTACGGCCGTTCGAAGTAGGGATGACACAAAAGCAAATAAATCATATTGACAGTCATTCCCTCTACTAAAAAAGACAAATACTTGTTATGCTAAAATGACCTCTTTTGATTTAAATTTCAGTTTATGAAACATTACAGTATGCTTCTTTATCAAAGTCTACATATCAGAAGAACATGAGCTCCATGTTCCTGTAAAACTTTAAACACATTTTTCTTCCTAATGGACATTAGCAGTTTTATTGAAAGAAAAATTGACATAACCTAGCATTATCTTTTGACTTTGCCCATGGAGAAACTTGGAGTTAAATTAACCACTTAATTTTAGAATCTGTCAGTGTTGATATTGTTCTGCAAATTTTTAATTTTTTAAATTTAAATTTTGTAATGTTTTAATTCTTTAAATTTAAAAATTTTTAAATTATAATTGTCCTGTTTTACATGTAATATGCTTGTAATATACATGTTATATATGTTATAACTGTAATATATTTCAAATACTTTTTGAAGGGTCTGATATAAATCATAATTAAAAATGACTGGCCTTGACCAAAGCATAAACAGATGTCTGATGAATGTGCTAATCACCCTTCTCCAATATACATCCATCCCAGAGGACAATAAAGTCTCACAGTCATGATTTCCAATATAAAATATTTAGATTTCAGACTGCTGGAATCAGATTTTAGACTGCTAGAATCTAATAATCTGCCTTTGAAGATGCCTAATACACACACACACGCGCACGCGCACACACACACACACACACACACACACATACCCTGTTGTAGAAGTAATGTGCAACTCATGAGGTACTTTCCCTAAATACATCCAAACAGATGACCAAGATTTTGAAGACTACCTTATTTCTCATTTAGTTAAAACTTTCAAGAAAAAATATTTACAATGACTTAAAGACTCCTGTATATATAACTACCTAAATACAGAACAAATTGGGAGGATGTGGGTCAAACACAGCTGAGCTCCACTCAGCTCAAATTAGATGAGTCTTTTGACTACAAAGCTTGTTTTCTTAACATATGGGTTCCTACAGGACTTGATAAGATTTGCTGAGCACCACAATAATCTTTTAAGACACTAATCAAAAACATGGTTCTACATTTTGAAAACCTCAGAAGTGGTTTTAGGACAACAGAAGCACCTCAACCACTAAAATAAGCAAGTTTCTATTATAAGTAAAATTATCACACAGCAAATCCCTTAACAGTTCAGCAACCAATAAATAGAAAATATTTGTTAAAAGCTGCTATTTCTGATTGTTCCTTTGTATTCTTTGACTGTAAGTGAAACATATGGAAAATAATTGGTTGTCAGAAAGCTTCTGACTACATGATATGCATTTTATGAAAGAATATTAGCCTGAGCCAAGCATAAAAACTTGGACCAGATGCACAGTAAGTATTTCTACTACCCTGGCCATGGGCTCCTCCTGAGTAGTGTCTAACAAGAGGGCAATTTCAGTAAGATTTTACAGCCTAGCATAGTAATGATGACCAGTACATTCACTTCTTCTGGAATTAATACAAGAAATACAACTAAAGATGCACTACAAAGACATAGGTCTAAAACTGCCACATTCGCCCAACTAAACTAAAAGAACCCTTCCTAACCTATATCAAACACATCAGCAAAGACCAATGTTATACTTAAATGAGTATTATCAGATGTTACTATATGTAACCACCTTTAATGTTTGTCTATGTGCTACTAAACCCCCAAAAGATTAGACTTATGAGAGCATAATTAAAAGCACGTTCCTCATCACTTTTAAAGCTAAATATGGTCTCTTCTACTGAAGCAATTTATCTTTTTCTGGTTCCTAAAATAGGCATCAAATTTCTAAACAGAAGTAAAAAGCCTCAGCCAAAGAGCCACATATTAGGTATTCAGCCTGGTCTAAGAAAACTAAGTTAATAAACTGAATAAATTAACTCAAATAAATTAGGAGTGCACATTCAGAACAGAATTGTAGCTTTTGGTCAGCAACATATGAACCAAAGGCAAAAATCTGCCATGATTAAGGCAGTTTTTTGTATACAGTACAATGTGTTTTTCTTCCCCCCACCCACCAAGTTCAATTAGCATTCTCTTTGATGTTATTAAAACGCAGTGCCAAGCTAGAATACAAGCTTCCTAATAATAATAATAATAGTAATAAAAATAGATGTCATAGAAAGTTCCTTTTGGTTTAGAGTCTTCCTTAATACCTATTATGGTATCTTCTTTTTGCCTTTACACACTTGGTGTAAGAGATTACTGCAACGATCATTTGACTTTGGCCACAAACCATGACTACTGTCAGGGTGAAAGCCGTTGGAAGGAATTATTTTCTTCTTCTGCTGGAGTCAATTTAAGTGTTGGTAGTTTCCGAGGAGGAAGCTGAGGGCTTTGGCGAAGATTGTCATCCATCTGTAGAAAGTACAAAAGATACATCTGACTAATGCTGTGGCACCACTTATGTGGACTGTGGCCTCCCCATCCAAACTATAGCCTAGAAGAGTACAGAACCATATGTTTCCTGGGCTGCCAGAGAAACCTTTTTCTTACAAATAATCTCAAGAATTCTAAATGTCATACCTCAAATACCAGCTGACTCAGTTTCTGTAAACAGCAATGTGGCTCATTCCTGACACCTTCACAGAATTACAGTAATTCCAAAAAATAAATATTTTACTGAACTCAACCATAGCATAACTTACAGAGATCATCTGTTAGTAAGTGTAAAAGTGGTACTGTTACACTAAGCTCCAGTTTGCAAACTATGTTCACATACAATATCTTATTTGATCTTCCCAACACACTATGAAGAAAATGCAGACACAGACCTTCCCTGTTGTACAGATAAGCAAAACGAGACTCCGTAAGGCTAAGTGATTTGCCCCACGTCACAAGCTAGTATGAGAGCTGAAACTTGAACCCAGGTCTTCTGATTCCAAAACTATTATTCTTTCAACTATACTTCTTTGCCTCAATGAAAATGACCTGTATTCCAATCAAAAAAGACCAGCTTTTTAAAGCTGAGAGTATGTAGACCAAAGGAAGCTAGGACATTAGGCAAAAAGAAAGATAAATTCTTTAAATCTAATCAGTGGTTTTCTAAACACTGGATCAGTTCTAAATGAGGTAACCCACATCAAGCTCAAATAACACAGTGCTGGACCTCAAAAACTGTTAGCCAGTATCATCAGGCCTCAGGCCTCACTGCCCTATGAATTTGTAAAATAATAAGTATTACTATTTGTATCAGGAAAAAAAAAAAAAAGGCAAGCTTATCAGTTACTGGGGAAAAAATATGTAACCTCTTTGTATTTTTCCTACTAGAATCGCCCTTGAAATTCCCTTTGTTGGCTCTCTCCCCTACCCAGTTCCTCAATGTTTCTCTCATGAAAAGAACACCCCAAGTGGCAAAATATCTACACTGGTGAAAAACTATATACTGTATCTACAGCAGAGAAGAACAAGAAGGAGAAAAAATAAAACTTTCATGTGGAAAGAAGAAAAGAACATTATGGTGCTGTTAATAAGAAAGGATAAGGCCGCCGCTTACAATCTTAAGAAACATTAACTTAAGAGACAGAGAGGCAGACATGCAAGCAAGAAGTGTTTTTGCTTTGTTTTTTTAAAGCAAATCTTTTGGATTTCCTAGCTTAAAGGGTACTAATTGTGTGGCAAAAGTAAACCCAATACTCTTATCTGATCTTTCCCCAAGCAGGCCACTACTGGCTTCAAAACACTATGTTACATACAACTTTAGTGAAAGTATAAACAGTTTTCTGAAAAATAAACTCTCTAAAAAAACTAAAAGGGTACAGTTAATGTGTGACCCAAATGACAATATTAGCTACAGCAAGGAAAATACTAAGCTATGATAAAATGATTGAAGTAGACTTGACCTTTTCAATCAAGTTGGATTCCTTATTTACAAGTTGTGTGAGTTTCTGAAGATTTGCATCTACCGTTTCTTGTCCAGCTGGAGAGATGCCTAAGAAGCCAGGACAGAAATCAGAGAAAGACAGGAAATTTTTAAAGCCTTTAAAGCTATTTAGATTGAAAGAATTTTGAGTTTACCCACCCTGTCCAGTGCCCCACCCTCCCCAAAAAAGGCAAAGAGGAAAACCACTCTGGGTATAAAGGCGAAGAGAGGGATTTGAATGCTCCAAAACTAAACCCTGAGCAAAACGGATGAAAATTTGTTCACTAAGTACACAATGCTAACCAAGTGTTCTGCAACTGGCCACAATAATTAGTATTAAAAAAAAAAAAAAAAAAAGGCACAGTAGTCCTCATTTCCTTCTCAAGTTTAAGCCATTCCTTTCTTGCACCCATTTCAAATAGGTCTTTGGTCACAACTATCTGGATAGTTTTCCAAGGCAGTAACTCCCAAAAAGTTGCCCAACAGACATCCAAAGTATTTAGAAGAACTTAAAAATACAAATTCCTAGGATTGATGCCTAAAAGATTCTAATTTAGCAAGTCTGGAATAGGACCCAAGATTTTTTATCTGTCAAATAATCAGGTTTGCTAACCACTGCTCCCAAGTTAACAAGGTTGAACATTACTTAATTTCATGACTCCCAAACTACTAACCCCTTCCTGTATACAGAACACACAACCCACCATAAAATAATAAACTGTCCACCTAAGCCAGCTATCTTTATAACTTGTTTCTTAAAAGGACAATTTCAGCCCACCCTCCCAATAGAAATTTAGTATCTGAATCACTTAAGCACAAGGCCCCAATCTCTCAATGAAGCACATCCTAAGTAACAGGTGCCCTCTATTTACTATACCTCCATTCTGATGCAATCAGTTTTCAAGTAGTGGAATCATGGGAGTGTACCTCACCAAAATCAATCTGCTGCTGATTTCTGTTCATGCAGGAAAATGCTAGAAGCAGCAGGTAAGAATAATTTAAAGTATTTGTCCATTTGCATTAGGATACATACTCTTTTTCAGTAAAGACTTAATACCTGTGGTTTTAACCTTTTAGAAGAAAATGACCCACTTCAAAGGGATAATATTTAAAGAACAAGAAGCAAGAAATGTAAAATCCAGAGGAATAGATAAAAGGCAAATATCTATTTCTCTATTTAAATAAAACTAATATGAGAATAAAATGAAGTCAGAAAAATATAAATCCTTGAAGTGCTATAAACCACTATTTAAAGACAATACACAAACTTTTAAAATTAAAATAAGTAGTGGATTTTGCTTATACATACATAGGAGAATAAGCAAACAAATATTAGCTGAAGAGCCAGCTTACCTCCAAGACTAAGCCTAAAATAACTGCTCAGGATGTCATCACAAAAGCGACAAAGGTTGGAGAGCTGTTTCAGATGTTCCTGTAGCTGAACTTTAGGAAACCGTACTTTGTAAAGAGGTGCAAGAAAACCAAAAACATAGGCATCCAAGGTAGAAGGCCTAGAAATAAATTAAGGATTTTTTTAAGCACATAAGACAATATTAACCAAAGGCCGGATGCAGTGGCTCAACGCCTATAATCCCAGCACTTTGGGAGATGAAGGCAGGCAGATCACTTGAGGTCAGGAGTTTGAGATAGGCCTGGCCAACATGGTGAAACCCTGTCCCTACTAAAAATAGAAAAAAGTCGTGCATAATGGCGAGGACCTGTAAACCCAGCTACTTGGGAGGTTGAGGCAGGAGATTTGCTTGAACCCAGGAGGCAGAGGTTGCAATGAGCCAAGATCATGCCACTGCACTCTAGCCTGGGTGACAACAGTGAGACTCCATCTCAAAAATAATAATAATAATAAAATAAATAAATAAAAGAAAATATTAAATTAAGGATTTTTTAAAGCATATAAGAAAATATTAACTTGGGATGGTGTTTAATTTTTTTTCAAAATTCTCAATTCTGAATTACACAATATAGTCTCTTAAAAGGTTTACAGTCCATTTTAGTTTATAAAAATGACGCAGGCCGGGCTCGGTGGCTCAAGCCTGTAATCCCAGCACTCTGGGAGGCCGAGACGGGTGGATCACGAGGTCAGGAGATCGAGACCATCCTGGCTAACCCGGTGAAACCCCATCTCTACTAAAAAATACAAAAAACTAGCCGGGCGAGGTGGTGGGCACCTGTAGTCCCAGCTACTCAGGAGGCTGAGGCAGGAGAATGGCGTGAAACCGGGAGGCGGAGCTTGCAGTGAGCTGAGATCCAGCCACTGCACTCCAGCCTGGGCGGCAGAATGAGACTCTGTCTCAAAAAAAAAAAAAAAAAATGACGCAACTAAGGTTTTACTCATTGAGTAGCTTAGACTCTAACTATTTAGAAGAAAATGAAATTGTCATTATAGATTCATTTTCACTCACAAATGTTAAATAGACGGGAAACAGAGTGGGAATGGTCTTAGATGTTTTAAAGTCACATATGCAGCCTACTAAGTCAGCGTTAGATTATCACTGGTAGAAAAAGTTTCCTATAATAAAAGCCCATTAAATTTTTTTGTTTGTTTTGTTTTGTTTTTTGACACAGAGTTTCGCTCTTGTCACCCAGGCTGGAATGCAGTGGCGTGATCTCAGCTCACTGCAACCTCCACCTCCCAGTTTCAAGCAATTCTCCTGCCTTAGCCTCCCAAGTAGCTGGGATTACAGGAACTCACCACCACGCCCAGCTAATTTTTTGTATTTTTAGTAGAGACAGGGTTTCGCCATATTGGGCAGACTGGTCTTGAACTCCTGGCCTCAGGTGATCTGCCCACCTTTGCCTTGCTGGGATTACAGGTATGAGCCACCGCACCTGGCCTACATCTTTTCTTTTTTTAAGTGAAAAACTCATCTTTTGGAGAGATAAGAGGACTTGCTTTAAATAGCTGTTCATTGAATATATGTGCACAAAATATCAAAATGATTTTAAGGGAATACTCACGTATCTCCAAAGAAAAACTGAGATGTTCCCAATCTGTTTGATAGAAGATTTAGGCACTCCTTGGCATCTCTGTATATCTAATAAGGATGAAATTATATCTCAAAAGTAGAAAAGATACTCTAAAACTACTTTTGAGGAAGGCATCTCTAGATAAACTCATGTCTGCGATTTTTCTTGTCCTTTCTCTCTAGGGCCCTTGCCTGAAGAATAATCCACACTATACCTGTGCTTCCACTTCTCGGAGGTGGTAGAGTGGAGGCTGTCCTCTGGTCAGGAGAATCCTGTTCAGTGCTCCCTTAGACATTCTTCCAGGTAGGATCAAACTCAAAGGAAAAGGAATTTGTGAAGCAAACCATGGCTTTGTCACAGTAAAGTAATTGTCACTCTCAACCCAGAATGTGTGAAGCTGCAAAGGGAGAGAAAAAAACACTACAAGGATGTTCTTTTATTAAAAGAAAGATCACTCAATCAACATGAGAGTTTTTCATAAATACCTTTATATGAAGTGACTTCATACAAATTTTCCAATTAGAATGACTCAAGATAAAACAAGATTATTTTAAATGTGTGAATTTTGTTGACTGCTATATTCCAAGCACCCAGAACAAGGCCTGACACATAGCAGGTGTTCAATAAACATTTGTTGAATGAATGAATTACACCCAATTCTATACATGCAGCAAAAAGATCCATCTCCCACAAAGAATTTCCAACAAGACATTTTCTTTTACTTTGTTGTTTCACATAGTAGTCGAATGCCTAACAGATCACAGTAATATGAAAGAATTAAGATTAACATATAAGTAAAATTTTCTCTTAAGACTTTTCTCATTGGTTTTCTTCTAAACAGACTATGTACATTTGCAACTAGGCCACTAAAATACTGTAATATTTAAGAACACTCACCACTGCAGGGAGAAGCTTCTCTTCAAGGAGAGCAATGTAAGCCAATGTATCTGCCCCTTGTTTTGCTGAGAGTTCATAATCAGCATTATATTTCTATTAAAAAAAAAAACAACTCAGAAGTCAAAGAGCAGCCCCAAAACAGTAAAACTAATCAAATCAGGATTCATATTTTTCCTCACAAATAGCAAATGTGGTATTAAAATGGGAGAAAGAGAAACACAAATCCAGTGAAACCTATTGCTTAATGCACATAAAGTTCTTAGCATGGCATCATATATGCAATATGGTCAATAAATGTTATAATATTAACTACTATTATTTTCATGCTTGTTAATGACCTAGTTCAGTGCATGGCATGTAGTACAAAATAAAAGCAACTATTATTTTTTAACAAGAAGGAAACAGTTCCAGTTGGCTGTGTTTTTCCCCATGAAAAAAGAAAAAAATCTTCCAATTTATAAAAGTTCAAAATGTTATTGACACAATTTTTTTTAAGTACAGTATTGGTAAAACAAATAACTTTTGCATTTATATAAATCTTTACATGTTTAAACATTTTGGATACATAACTCTCTACTGTTAAAACATTTAGATACATTATTCCATAAAACTGCTATAAGAGCTTTTTAAAAATAATATAGTTGCTAGTTGGTGAGAATTCAGATGTCATGCTCAGCACAAAATGTGTACCAACTATGTGACAAAATAGACAATCCTATCAATAAGTGTAATAGTGAAAATGGCTACATTAAATCTACTTACATATAAATTTCAATAAAATTCAAAGTTTATTAAAATATAAATTGACTACCTCTTCATATGACTTTCATATCACAGAACTCATGCTTTAGAGCAGTGATTCTCAAATCTATTTTTAAATCTTATCCCAGGTATCTCCAATTGTCTAATGAGTTGGCACACACACACACACACAAAAGCCCAACATGCAGGCATCAACAATCTACTCATTTACTTCTTCAAAGTGAACCACCCACCTGTTTTCTTAAAAAGTTTAGTATTTTTGCTGGCTGAGAAACCATATTGTCTTCAGTTGTCAAAATTGGTACATCGCCTATAATCAAAAAACAGTTTACATACAAGGACACAGTGTGATTTCCTCTGAAGGGATTCCAATACCCTAGAAACTATAGCAGTTGCACATTTAGAGGGGAAAAAATGAGTAAGCCTGTCTTGGTTTTTTTGCTGTTTCACAAAGAGCGGTTCTAGAGAACATTTTCATTTCTCATAATTTCCAGTGATTTGGCTTGCACTTTGAGGTATTACTCAGAATGATCAAATCATAAACAACACAGAGCCAAGGTCACGGTAAGAAACTAAATCCTCAATATTATAGCTATTTACCTCACAGCTTTAAATACAAGAAGAAAAAAAAACAGTGCAGAAAGGGGAGTGTAAAGGTTTACACTATACCTCTTGAACCTCTCCAGGTGTTATCTATCACATTGACTTTCAAGGGTGCACCACAAAATTTGGCATAAGCCTGAAACAGAGTTTGCAATCAAACATTTTAGACCAAGTGCATAACGCAAAGCTGAAGAGCAGCTTTACTTTACAGCCCCATCCCCCAAAGGCAGAAGGCGACTGATACTGAGGCCGCATCCCTCCCCGTTATCTCAAGTAGGCACGCGCGCGCCAGCCACCCGGCTTTCGGGGACTTTGCTCCCCAAAAGGTCCTGGGGACGCAGAGTAGGGAGGGCGCGCCCCCTTCTTTGGGGTTTCACTCCACCGCCCAGACAGCTTTGTGAGGTAGACAAAACTCGGAGTCAAGCGGAGAAGCCTTGACGTTGCCGCCGGCCTTCGGCGAGGGTACAGGCCAGGTTGGGACTCGCCGGTGGGAGGGAGCCCGGGGCGATGCAGCGTGCAGCGGCCCGGCCCTCCTGGACCCCGCAGCGCAGCGGGAAACCAGGGCAAGTCAGCCTCTCGCCTCTAGCCCCGCCCCTTCTTCCCGCGCCCTGGCCCGCGAGGCGGCCTCACCATCACCACCAGGGACTCGCTGTGAACCGATGGGAGCCCCCAGCCACCTCCCCAGCAACTGAGTTCCAAGGGGGCCGCCATCTTGCGGGGGGCCGACCTTTACTATCCCGGAAGTAATTTTCCACCTAATTTCCGGCACGTGGAACGCGGGGGCGTGGCGAAGGGAGAGAAGGGCAGTTTGGGGGCTCTTGAGAGATAGGGGCGAGAATGACTGGAGGGATTAAAAAGAACTCTTAGGAGCAGCTTGGCCTAAAGGGTAAGAGTTCTGCGCCTTAAGTCAGACAGACCCACCAGTAGTTCTTCAAATATTAATATTTATTAGATCCCTAGAGTGTTCCAAACCCTTTGAACATTAAATCTGTGTGATGCCTAAATTAACTGTTTGTAAAATAGGGATGACTCAGTATTTACAAGATTGTGGTGTTTAAAATGTCATGGAGGGAAAGAACTTGGCACACAGGAGGCACTCAGTAATTGTTAAACCCCTTTTCCCGTATATATGGCCTCTGCCTACCTTTCCAGCCTCAATCTGTTCTCACCCTCATGTTCACTGGCACCATCCTGCTTAAAAGTTACAGTATTTCTGGACGTCAGGTAAATTCTGCCCACCTTCAGTGCAGATCCTTCTGTCTGGAATGTCTTTCTTCCCTATGCAACTTCTCCCTCAAAAATGAGCTTAATTCACATTCCCAGTGATGCTTTTACAAAGTTAGGAGCTCTGGGTTCCTGCAGCCCCTTGTGCATACTTGAATTGTAGCTTCTCTCCCTAGCTACAAACCTTTTGTCTTTCACAGAAGAGGGCTAGCTTCATAGGTGTGGGACCTGTGCAGCCACACAAGGCTCCATGCTTAAAAGTACTCCTCATTTGGCTGATGCTCTTCAGTCACTGTCTTGAAATTCTTAAGTTTTGAACAAGGGGCTCTGCATTTTTATTCTGGGCTGGGCCCCGCGAATCTTGTAGCTAGTCATGTCTGTGGGCCTCATGAGCACGGACTAAGTGTTTCTTGACGTTAAACCTGACAGTTTCTCAGAAAAACTATTAAAGAGGAAATTTTGGTCTTGGAAATGCTATGATCCAAATGTATGACTGGGTCTCAGAGTTAGAATTTGGGTGCTGGGTCTTTTTTCTAGAAAGCACAGTAGTCTTTCTTTGATACCCTCCCAGTCATGCCTCTGAGTTCTTTCCTCTATCCCACTGAGATGGTCGAGTCTTCTTAAACAACTAAAACTCAGAAGAAACCTCTGCAACTTTTCTTTTTTTTT
>NW_016805021.1:1403031-1454973 GCF_001698545.2 Rhinopithecus bieti
AGCCAGGATGGTCTCGATCTCCTGACCTTGTGATCTGCCCATCTCGGCCTCCCAAAGTGCTGGGATTACAGGCTTGAGCCACCGCGCCCGGCCTGCAACTTTTCATAAAATTACTATTCAACAAATAATTGCTAGGCACTCCCTTACTGTTTACATAGTCATCTAAATTACAGTGCCAGCCTGCTAAAGTCTTTTTTACATGTTTGAAAAACAAGAGTTCTCAGAAATGGAAAAGAGATATATCAGAAATGAGAATTAATTAATAATAACTGTATAACTGGAAAATGTTATATGTACCATTAAAACGATTGAAACATTTATTGAGCAGGCCCTATGTCTTAGACATCATAAGGCTCTGAAACAGTACAGAAATATATAAAACATGAATTCTGTCCTCAGGAGTTTACAGTGCACAAAGGAGACATACACACACCAAGGTGTAACAAGTCAGATAATCACAAGTAGGGTTAGAAATATAAGCAAAATACTGCAGAAACACAAAGGAGGGACTATGCATCCTCTGTGTGATCAGTGGAGACTATCTGTTGAGTCTTCAGTATAAAGAAAGTAAAGTAATTCAACTTTTAGATTGTAATGGAACCTTCCTGTTTTGAGGGTTAAAAATGCCAAGCCATAGACTGACAAAGGCAAAGCAGGGAAAAAGAAAAAAAAATCCTAAGCCATAAAGCTCAAGGTCCATATACTACAATGAGACATTTAAAACAATCATACAGAAAGAATGTGGATTTCCTGAGCGTTGTTTGTAGCAGGACTGAGAGGAGTGTATGAACATTCTTAGTGGACACGTAACACAGTTACTCAGTTTGGCCTTCGTCTGTACTGCTGCTACTACATACAGTGATTTCATTTGCATTGAAGAGAAATTAAATCTCTTAGTGTCAAATTGAGACCAGAATAGCATGTCATTGCATCTGATGAAAGAATCCTTACACACGTTTATTAGTGCATAGATAATAGCAGTCTTTTATTGCTGCAGTTCCTCTTGAGAGTCTGTATCTGTTAGATTGAATTTAAAAACTCTAACATAGCTAATTGCACAAACAGGCTGAATACTGTTGCAGAGAACCGCACAGAAAATTGAAACCTTCAGAAATTATGCCTGGTATGGTTAGTTGGCTCCTGTGCCTTTTCCTGGCTGCTTTAGAGTATTGTTCAGAGTTCATCAAAATCATAATTTCAGATTCCTACTGGGAAGAATACTATCTGCAAAACATCCATGTTTTTGTGGGATGGCCTGAATCACAGCTTTATAATGAGTATCCCAGACAATGTTTTCCCCAAAAAAGAAATCTAATTTTCAAAAGATGATCATTAAAATGGTTTCATGTGGTGATAGTCATCTGAACTCAGGCAACCTGACCTTGGCATCCATACCCATCCTTCGTGTGTTTCTTAACTTGGGGGCCACCGTGCAAGGTTTGTTAGGCTCTTTTTGTCTGGATGATTAAGAATCTGGGAAATGGTGCTGTTGGGAAAGATGAAAGGTTTGTGACAAGTGATGGTGCAGTATATGGTCCCTTATGGGAAAATTAAATTGTAAAGTCTTAAGTATCCCTTTGAACTTGAAGATTCTGTAGTTTGTGCTCAGATATATAATCCTTAAGGAGGGTAAAGAACAAACACTGAATGGAAATCAGGAGAGCTGAGTTCTTGACTTGGCCTCTGATTAGCCATATGCACTTGAGCCAATCATTTTGCATTGATACCTCTGCTCATTCATTTATAAAGCAAAAGCTCTTTTATCTCTGAGATGCTATCATTTTATGTGTAATGAACATTTAATAATTTCTGACATTTATGGAGCAATTTCTACATGCCAGAAGTTGTTTCAAGTATCTAACATAACTCACTTGATCTCCATAATGATTTCATGACACAGGTACCTTCCTAAGGTTAACTAACATCTTTGTGTACTTCCTTGAAAACAGAAGAAAATATCAGTACCCATATAGCCAGTTGGTGGTAGAACCAAGATTTGAACCCAGGCAGTTTTGGCTTCAGAGTTTTTACTCCTAACCACTGTGTCATACTGCCTCATGCAGCCTCCTGTGTAGTCCATTAAAAAGCCCAGTTTCACTCAAAGTGGAGATATCAATGCCATGATATTACTGTTATTATTTATGTAAATAATATTTGTTTAGTATTACACCATTAAACAAATTTATTAAGCAGCTTCTGTATGCCTAGCACACTGTAAGGCTGTCAGGGAATAAAAACTCATGTTCACCTGTAATTCTAGAAATTTGGGAGGAGGATTGCTTGAACCCAGGAGTTCAAGACAAGCTTGGACAACATGATGAAACCTTGTCTCAACAGAAACACAAAAATTATAGCTGGGCATGATGGTGTGTGCCTATAGTCTCAGCTACTTGGGAGGCTGAGGTGGGACGATCGCTTGAACCCAGGAGGAGAAGATTGTCGTGAGCTGTGATTGTGCAAAAACTTACGTTCAAGCTTTAAGAGGCACAGTTGATGAAACAAGGCCCACATATTTGAACTAACTAGAGACTATTAGGAAGTACCATTTTTGTCAAGAAGACAAGTCTAATATGGTTTTAGACAAAGACCTGAATGTACTGCAATGCTTGGCAAAGGTCTAATGAGAGAAGTAAGATGCTAGCTGATCTCGAAGGGTGGGTACATTGCATTTAGATTGGCACAGACAGAGTAAGGCATTGCATGTGGGCTGTGCTATATGAGTGAAGGTATAGAAATGGGACTGACTATGGCAAGGAATCTGAAGATGAGTAAATGAATGCTGGGTTTGGTTATAAGCTGGAGACTGCTCAGGGAGAGTATTGATTGACTAACTTGAGAACCAGAATTGGAAGGCGTGGGAATTTGTAGTTTTGAGAAAGTAAAGACAAGTAAAAGTCCAAATATAATATTAGTGGATTTATGTAGTCAAGGATGGGAGGTAGACAGTTACTGTTACATGGACATTATAAGAAGAAGTGTTTTATAAACCCATAAACTGTATTACATAAAGTAAAAGTGTTATGGAAAATGTTGCTGAATATTATTGGATGAAGGTCACTTGGCACCTTTCTGCTGAGCATATTTGATAGAGGAGGTTGTTAGAAATCCAGTGGCAAGGGATTACTGGAGAAAAGGGTATAAACAATAAGGACAGGTCTAAAAGCATCAGGAATATGACTGATAAAGGAAAAAGAGAAATGGGACAGGAGTGAAAGACTCAAAGTTTTTGAAAGAGATGATATGGTGAATCTACACACATATGAGGACAAAATTGGCTATTAGTGAGTAAAAGTCTGAAGATGCTGGAGAGAAGAAGGATGAGATCCTAGGAATTGCCCTAAGAGTTGAGGCTGAGATCCGGAGCTTGAGCAGTGGGGCTGGCACTGAAAATGAGAGACATGCTCTCTTTCTGACACTGGAGGAAGTTTCAAGGGAAACTATGGGGTGCTGAGTAGATCAAATCAGTTACCTTCAAATTTCCCTATTACATTAGAAAACAAATAAAAAGTGCCTGAGAGAAAGAGATTGGGGGTTTAAAAAGACAGCTGGGCACAGTGGCTCACACCTGTAATCCTAGCACTTTGGGAGGCCAAGGCAGGCAGACCACTTGAAGATTACTTGAGGTCAGGAGTTCCAGACCAGCCTGGCCAACTTGGTAAAACATGATCTCTACTAAAAAAAAAAAAATTAGCTGGATGTGGTGGTGCACGCCTGTAATCCCAGCTACTCAGGAGGCTGAGGCAAGACAATCACTTGAACCTAGGTGGCAGAGGTTGCAGTGAGCTGAGATCATACCACTGCACTCCAGCCTGGATGACAGAGTGACTTTGTCACAAAAAAAAGACAGGGAATAATTTAGAGACTATATCAGGGGTTAGTAAAAAGTAAATGGGAGCATTGCTGACAGTGGTAAAAGTCAAATGTAAATTAGGATTAAAGCCTAAATCAAGGGAGAGCCATGGACAGGCTAATGATTAGGTGCCTCTTTAAACAGATATTCTTTAAGTATTCATTCAGTTTTTTTAAATGGAAATGAAGTTGGCCCCAGAATGTAACAAGGTCAATTTATATTTTACCAATTATGTTAAAAGTTTTATTTGGAAATCCGGATTTTTGTACCACTTAAAAGTTGGTCCTGAGGATGATAGAAGAGGGATGGTACCCTAGGAGTTGCCCCAGGAATTGAAAGAAGATGAACTCTGTAGCTTCAGCATGATGGGGGCTCAACCATCCTGACGTCTAGCTAAACTTGTACAGTTGTATGGCTTCGTCTTTGTTACCCAGAAGCATAAAAAGCCAAGTTCATGTATTTGGTAGCTATGTGAAGGTGATCAGGCCATGATATATACTGTTAGGGATTCATTTTGCTCCTCCGGCATGGTAAACCTGCTGTCTTTTGTATGAAAAAGAATTGAATGAAACCAAAATGATAATATTATCATCTGACATTGTGCTCAATTTATGTTGAGGAAATAGGACAATTATACTTAAAAAGTGAGGTTTGTAAAGGGTCTTAGGTGGAAAAAAGGACCTTGTAATGGAAGTAAATAATGGAAATAATAAAGCCTTATTTCTGCACTTCACTCAAAGTGGTGAAACCCAATATACCAATAGACTATGATGTTAAATATGTATATTGTAATACTGAGAGTAGCCACTAAGATAACTGTGCAAGTGATATACTCAGGAATACTACATAAATCAAAATAGTTTTTTTTTTTTTAAGTCCAAGTAACCCACAAGAAGGCAAGGGGCCAGCAGGGAGTGATAGGTTGGAGGTGGGGAGGTAGTCAGAGAAATGAGAAGTTGAGAATAAACAGAAAACAGGTAACAAAATGTCAGGCTTAAATCCTAAAATACCAAGACTTATTCTAAATGTAAAATTGATCTCAATACACCAATTAAAAGACAGAAATTGGCAGAGTGGATAAAATACCTAAGTCAAATGTATGCTGTCCATCGAAACTTCCTTCAAGCATGACATTGGTAGATGGAACCTAAAAGGATAGAAAAGTTATACCTTGCAAACACTGATAAGGAAAAAAAAAAGTAGTGTGTGTGTGTATATATACACATATACACACATGTATACGTATATATATATATATATATATATATATATATATATATATCAGATCAAGTAGACTTCAGAGAAAAGAAAATTACTAGAGACAAGAAGGATATTACATAATGATAAGTGGATCAGTCCACAAGAAGACATATTAATCCCAAATGTGTGCACCAAACAACAGTGCTTCAAAATACATGAAGCAAAAACTGATAGAGGTGAAAGAAGAAATAGACAAATCCATAATCTTAACTATAACATATAAGCTATAGTTATACCCAACACTCAGCAATTGATAGAACTATTAGACAAAAAATAAGCAAAGATATAGATGAATTAAACAACAGGATCTAACAGACATTTATAGAATGTTCCACCCAGCGACAGCAGAACATACATTATTTTTAAGAGCCTATATAGCATTCACCAAAATAGGCTATTGTGAGTCATAAAGCAAACCTCAACAAAAGTTTTTAATGAAATGATGCAGAATGTATTACTTGACTATGCTGGAATTAAACTAGAAATCAATAATAGAAAGACAACAGCAAAATCTCCAAAAACTTGGAAATTAACAAACTTCTATGTGATCAGTGGGTCAGAGAGGAAGTGTCAACAGAAAAGAAATATATACAATTGATAATAAAAATACAACATTTCCTATTAGGAGAATGACAAGAAGCCACAAACTGGGAGAAAAAAATTCACAAAACATATATCTGTTAAAGGACTTGGGTCCAAAATATACAAATAACTCTTAAAACTTACAACAAGAAAACAACCCAATCATACTGGATTAGGATGGACTCCAAATCCAATGATTGGTGACTGATATGGTTTGGATTTGTGTCCCTGCCCAAATCACATGTCAAATTGTAATCCCCAGTGTTGGAGGAGGGGCCTGGTGGGAGGTGATTGGATCAAGGAGGGATTCCCCCCTTTGCTATCCTCATGATAATGAGTTCTCATGAGTCCTGGTTGTTTGAACATGTGTAGCATCTCCCCCTTCTCTGTCTTCCTCCTGCTCCAGCTGTGTGGGACGTACCTGCTTTCCCTTCACCTTCCACCATGATTTTAAGTTTCCTGAGACCCCCCTCAGCCATGTTTCCTGTACAGCCTATGGTTGTGAGTCAATTAAACCTCTTTTCTTCATAAATTAGTTTCAGGTATTCCTTTGTAGCAGAGTGATAACAGCCTAATAAAGGTGACCTTATAAGGAAAAAGAGACATAGAGAAACAGACACAGACCCAGACCCAAATTTAGTGAAATCTGAATGAACTCTGTGGTTTGTACCAATGTCATTTTCCTGGTTTTAATATCATACAATAGTTACAGTAGATGTTACAATTGGGAGAAGCATCACTGTACATTTATTTTACAACTGCCTGTGAGCCTATACTTAATTGAAACTAGATGTTTTTAAAAAGAATTAAAGGTAATGTAATGGCATGTGATGCAAAAAATGGGCACATGAAATATCCAGAGCATTCAACCAGATGGCAGCTAAAAATGTGGACCATCTGCCTTCATGGAACTTTGTACTTCGGACATCTTTTCATCAGCAAGACCATGCCATTTAAATGTTTTCCCAGAAGTGGTGCTGAGCTATGTTCAGTGGCCACATGGCTCTCTAGAATCAGGAACAATGAATTAGGATGGACAGCCAGGAGTAAAGATGCTCTTCAGGAAATCATCTTAGGACTGGGTAACCGCCCTACACCCCTAGGATTCAGTCAACCTTGGAAATCACTGGAATCCTTAATATAATCTACAAACAATCCAGCATTCTCTGTTTTGTCTGAAGATAGATTTCAAAGTTTGCTTTAAGAAAAACAAAAGCAATGTATTAAAACGCTTTTTTTGAATATATGTATATTTGCTGGATCACTAGTTCTTGCAGCCATATTACTGAAATTAAGGGGCTGTGGCATAATATGAATTGCTATAATTCTAAACCCACTAACGGTTTATAGCTTATCCATTTCTTATACTATCCTTGTGAGGAATAATTATATCAAGCTTTATTTGTTTACACCAAACAGGGAAAAAATAGACATATTTATTCATATTTTCTCCATTGGATTAGCCAAGTCTACTAGGGAGCAAAAATACTAAATTCACAGGCCTCCTTTTTTATGGTAGTAATTGAAAAGTTATGGATATGATCCCATTTTCTGAAATGTTTAAAAATGACTGTATAAAATGATCTTAGTTGTTTTCAGAACTTAAGTCATTATATGTATTGTTTAGTTTATAGGGAGTTATGTTACTTTTCCAGATTAATAGGCTACCATCGATAATGAAGAACAAGTAAATCCTGCCTTGTGAAATGCTGTCATTTTAAAATTTGCCTAAGGAAAGATTCATTATTGAAAGATTCCTTGCTTTATACATAAATTGCTTTAAACGGCAAACTCCCCTAGCATTTAAAAATAGTCCGTATATAAAAATTCTCTCAATCCGCAAGCATATCAGTTGTGTAAAATGAGATATATATGGTCTGATACCTCAATTTATGGAACTTTCTCTTGAAATGTCAGTCATTACTCAAATCAGTGCTTTAAATGCCATTTTAGCAAACTAAAAGAAATTAGTGTACATTTTGAGTAGTGAAAGTGACTTAGGAAGAGGAAAGAACAGGGTCCAATGAGTTTGAAATGGTGTTTACAGCTGGATATTGTTCATAACTTTTGGAACTGTCTTGCTTCCCCTGTTCATCAAGGTACTGAGCAGAAACATTAAAATCAACCCAAGAAGTATACTGAGTAGGTATATGGGAGAATGGCATATTGTTAACTTCTTGATAAAATGTCTCAGTATGTAAATACTTGTGAATTATTGTTAGTTTATATTACTGTACTTATACCATTTGATTACCCCTGCATCAAACTGCACACTCATATTTACTTCAAATGCAGGGACTAACTCTTATATCCCCCACAGCATTTAGTAGGCACATAATAGATGCTTATAGTTGATAGACACAAAGCATATTCAACTATTAAAAGATTAGAACTTTTATTGCTTCTTCAGTTTCCAGTGTCTCAAAGTTACCCTTTGCTTTTGACCACAAAGTCTACCCCTCCTTATTGGTGGTTTCCTCAGGTGTCTGTGTCCTCCCTCCATTGCATTTTCTCCTCCCACGTCTACTCAGTAACTGGAGCCTTCCTCCTTTTTGCTGACCCTTGACTACAAGGCATTTCCATCTTTTGGCTTCCTAATATGTCATGCCTTCTGTTATTGCCACCACAGCCTTCCATTCCCCAGCTCTCATTTCCATCCTAGGACAGCCTTATTGTCCCATCCCTAGGATGAATAAGCATAATTTATATGCCTTTTTCTCCATTTGTTGGTATGGATAATTAAGTGACCTTCAACTTTCATTCAAGGTTAACCGTAGCACTGAAAGCCAAAAGGATAAGAGGAGAGTGAGCAAATCAAGTCCAGAGAGGTGTATTTCCAGTGTGGACCAGTGACTTAGTATGAATATCCAGGAGTGAGGCTTCCAAGAGAGCATATGTGTGTGCACTGGTGAGGGGAGGAAGGGTTAGGGGTGGGAATTGTAGTAGAGGCTTCCTCAGGCCAAAGAAAACATTCCCAGAGGGTCTCTATTCTAAAGAAAAATTTTCTTTTCTCTGATTTTTTTAAATGTAGATGTCTTCATTATATATTTGGACCTGTTTTTAAAACAGCTTAGTTTTAGATTTATTCTTCAAGATAACTTGTACCTATAGACATCACCAATGACTTACAAAAATTAGAGATACCAGTTGACTCTCAGTAAAACTTCTCACCTGGTCCATGAGCATCGTCATCTCTTTATTTGGATTCCATAAGCCAAATGTTATCTTAAAATTGGCAAATTTAGTTACATCTCTGTTGAACATATTTTTCTCAAGAAAATGTTTGGAGTACAAAAACGACATCTAGAGGTGACTGTCAATATATCTTTTCTTTGCACATACTACGTATTTGTTGTCGTGTTTTAGAAATATTTTAGGAGACGTTTGGGTAACAGAACTAGCAGTGGCATTTATTGAATTCTTCCTCACAATAACTGAAGGGATATACTCCTTTTGCAGATATAACCCTTTCAATCCAACTAATATTTATTGAGTTTACTAAATGCTGGCACCAGTGATACCAAGATCAATCAGATGTAGCTCTTGTTACTGAATGGCGTACATGGAGGAGATAAACACAGTAACGTCCACTCTGTGTGGTGAGTGCTGTTGGAGATCAATTAAGTGGTATGAGGTTATAGAAGAGGAATTATTCACCCATCTGCAGAGGGCTTGGGGACGAAACAGTGTCAGTAAAGCAATCCTGGAGGAGGTGTACCAGGGGAGGTGTTCCAGACAGAAAATAGCTGAAGTAAAAACATGGAATAGAGCAATAGTATATTGTGGTCTGAGAAGTACGTATAATTCAACATTTCAGGAGGGTAAAGTGAGCGGTAGATAATGATGAGAAATAAAACTGCAGGCACAGTCAGAGGCCTATTTACCCACGCTAAGGAATTTGGAGTTGGAGGCACCAGGGGTAAATATCTTGTTTCAAAAAGTGATTACATGAGGATTTTTACCCAGTTCTGTTTGTCTCCAAAGCCATGATTTTTACATTAAACCATATTTTCTTCATAGACGTTCTTAAAATTAACCATTTACCAAAGATGTAAGTAAGTTATAAGAAGAAAACAATACGAATTTGGAAAATACTTAAAAGCATTATTTGGAAAAAGCCAGTGTAGTATCTCTATTTTCAATTTGAACTTTGAGTCCAATCATTAGACATTTTCTAGTCCCATATTTTATACCATACCATGCACTCGCTTTTGTTAACTATCATTAATAGTGAAATGACAAACTTACCAGCATCTAATACTGGGGTTATACTGGTGGGTACCCTACAACAGGCGTTTTGTTCTTTGGGTATCCAGCCACTACCTTCAGTAGCTGACTGACAAAGATGTGAATCTGAAGCCACACTACCTCAAGGGCACCTCTACCAAGACACATCTGCTGGGCCTAATGAAAACAGAGGTTTTTCTCAGCCCTAGCATTGGAGATTGACATACCCTCAATGGATGTCAGGGGAGACCCAGTCGCTAAGGATGACTCTCCTGCCCCTAACCCATTAGCATGTCCCAAAAAGAAACAGGAGACCACTTTGCCTTGTATAACAGTCATGCTGCCTCGGAAAAGCTGGCAAGTCCCCTCTTAATGACCCCATGCTCTTTCCTAATGTGAACGATGTTCATGCTTTTTCATCAAATCTTTTAAATAGAAAGGGTGCAGAGAAAGTCAACTATAATCACTTGGTGCAGAGCAGAGTGCAGGGAGAGAGAGCATTTCATATTCAAGAAGAAATTATCCAAGCGGTAAATGTCACTATGGCGAGTCCTGTAATTAGAGATAGTAGAGAAGCACTGGACAGCTGAGGAAACTCCAGAAGGAAAAAAAAAAGGAAAACCTAAGAACAACATAAAAGAGCCTAAAATTTACACGGAATCAGAAAAAGACTTCTGAACAAAATAGCATTGATGGTGCTGGGAAACTTAATTAGTGCATACCCCTTACAGCAGGAGGTAGGTAGAGGAACTGTTATTTTAATGAAAGATCATTTGGAAAAAAAAAAAAACCTTTTGTCTTTCTCTTTAAAATTTTAACTAAATTCCCCAATTCTTAACAGAACAGGGAATATAAATTTTTCACTAAGAACAAGTGTGTTTTCTTAAAATTCCATGTTATGATCTGTCACAGGTGAGTGGGTGGCAAGTAGAGTATTGTGGTTAACTCCTGGGATGGAGAAGGGGTAGGGGAATCGATATTATTAGGAGAGGGATATAGAGGAGGCTTCAGTAATTTGCAGTTTGAATACTGCAAACTTTAGTTAAGTAGTAGGAACTAATGTTTCTTGAGTTATTTCTTATACCTTTATAAATGCCTAAATACTACAAACATTTCATAAACTTTTAAAAGTGAATTGGAGGTTCAGGCAATATTTAGGGAAACGAGAAGGAGCAAAAAAGAGATCAGAGGGGCAGAGGATGAGAGGAAGAGGAGAAGTAAGTAGGGAGAGAGAGAAAAAGAGAAGGAATGGTTTTGAACCTAGTGAGCTTTTGGAAGGGTTAGGTTAGAGGTCACATCTAACTAATTGATGTGACACAATTAGTTAGATGTATGAATGAACCTAAACCAGCTCTAAACTACTCCGCTTTGGGGACAGAAGCAGATGCCTTTGCCAAATTCAAAATGAAATCCTGTATCTCTGAAGACCCCTTTTCTTGTGTTACTGTGTAATTTACATGCAAGTTGTCTGCATAGTTAATCGCCCTCTGTAGCATCTGGTATTTATCATCAAAAAGCAGCTTGTTGAGAGGTTCTGGAGAAGCTCTTCATGTATCCTGGGTTTTAAACTTTCTTCTACAAGTCTGTTTCTTTAAAAGTTAAAGGTCTTGCTGAGCACAGGGAGGATGTGGTAGTAAGTAGTAGGGAGGGTCATTCATAACTTGGGATGCTGCTAATGTGGCCTGCATGATTCAGGGCCAGAGAGGTGAAGATAAAGGGAACTAAGCATTACAGCTAAAAGGGGTCTGATAATCTCCCAGTCAGATTCCTCAGTTTCCACATGTGACAGTAGCTTTTGCAGGGAACCCCAGCCACCATGACTGAGCTGAAACTGGAAGCCAGGTTTTTAAAGTGTCATTCATGGTTGATTTAGGGTTTTGGTTTTCTCCCACAAAATGGAGAAAATGGAAAAATTCTAGATTATCCATGTTAGAGGGATGATGAATATGTGTAGATGATATTGTTCAGATTCTGTGAGTGGGACCAGCACCACATTGGACTGGCTTAGGGAAGTCAGGATTCTGCCTTCCAGGTAGGCGCTCCCACATGTTGGTGACCTGGAACATCTCTCTGTGTTCATTCTGGAGATGCAGATCTGGGTCCCGTAGACTCAGACTTTTGCAGGACGCTAGGGTGGCCCCTTGTTGCTTCTCATCTGCTACAGTCTTCCTGCCACTGTGGCCTACGGGTTTGATTTAGAAATTCAGAAGACTAGAGGTGAACAAATAGATAAAAGGTTAGAGAAGTGTTTCTCCACTAGGGCAAAGCCACAACTTTTCATGTTATTTAGCTCTTACTATTCTAAATTTTAAATTGTTTTTTATTCTTTCACTTACCACGTGTAACTTTCACTTTTCACTTACACATGGTAAGTGAAAGAATAAAAAACAATTTATTTATTTTTTATTTTTATTTTATTTTTGGAGACACAGTCATGCTCTCTCACCCAGGGTGGAGTGCAGTGGCGTGACCGTGGCTCACTACAACCTCTGCCTCCTGGGTTCAGGTGATTCTCCTGCCTCAGCCTCCTGAGTAGCTGGGATTACAGGCGCCTACCACCACACCCGGCTAATTTTGTATTTTAGTAGAGAGGGGTTTCACCATGTTGCCCAGGCTGGTCTCAAACTCCTGACCTCAGGTGATCCACCCACCTCGGCCTCCCAAAGTCCTGGGATTATAGGCATGAGCCACCGCGCCCAGCAAAAAAAAAAAGAAAAAGAAAAAGAAAAAAAATTTTAAATTTAGAATAATAATAAGAGCTCAGAAAATGACAGTAATTAAACAACGTTCACATGGAAAAGTTGCCCTTGATGTATCTTGGGACAGGGTGAGTTTTCCTTATTGTTTTTCTTAGCTCCTTTTGTTAATATTTATTTTAGTGCCTTAATGCTACTAAACAGAAAATTCAGAAAACATTGTAGATGTCTTCCTTTTTACTCTGATATTCTCCAGCTTTTCATGCATTTGCAAAAAGAAATAGATTATTAATTTCTCAAGGTTTAGCAGCTTGTTATTTCCATGTGTAATACAAATAAGCATAATTAAAGGTTAATTAGCAAATTTGCAGTTATCTGAATTAAGTGTACTTCAAATTTAATTTACAAGACCTGACAAGTTTGTGAATAAGTTAATTCATTTCTAATGTATTTTAATATACCCAAACCACAAAGCATCTTAAACTTTGTAAAAAGAGTGTGCACAGAGGAATGAGCACTAGATGTGAATTCTCGAGAACTGGGGTCCAGGCTCTGCTGTATATTGGCCTGAGCAGTTCTCTTCCCTGAGTCTTGGTATCCTGTTTTGTATAAAGGGGGACCTGATCCCTCTTCTGCCTGGCTGGCAGAGCACCATGAGACTCTGGAGAAATGACACATGTTAGAGATATTTATAACCTGGAACACAGGGCACAGTATGTTTTGTTTGTGACATTGTTTGTTTGTTTTTGTTTTTGTTTGAGACGGAGTCTCGCTCTGTCGCCCAGGCTGGAGTGCAGTGGCGTGATCTCGGCTCACTGCAACCTCCACCTCCCAGGTTCAGGCAATTCTCCTGCCTTAGCCTCCCAAGTAGCTGGGACTACAGGCGTGCACCATCACGCCCAGCTAATTTTTATGTTTCTAGTAGAGATGGGGTTTCACCATGTTGGCCAGGATGGTCTCAATTTCTTGACCTCATGATCCACTTGCCTCAGCCTCCCAAAGTGCTGGCATTACAGGCATGAGCCACCGTGCCTAGCCTCTGGCATTGTTTTTAGAATAAAGCATGTATTATAGTTTTCTTGAAAAGTAAAGATTTCCAGAAAAGGAATTGGGAAACTCTTTTACCCTCATAGTTATAAAATACGGAGGTTTCCTTCCTCCAGGTTGGTCAGCTTCCCTCTTGATATGGTTTGGCTTTGTGTCCCCACCCAAATCTCATTGGATTGTACTCTCACAATGTGGGAGGGACCCGGTGGGAGATAATTGAATCATGGGGGCGGTTTCCCCCGTACTGTTCTCATGGTGGTGAATAAGTCTCACAAGATCTGATAGTTTTATCAGGGGTTTCCGCTTTTGTGTCTTCTTCATTCTCTCTTTGCCTGCTGCCATCCATGTAAGAGGAGACTTGCTCCTTTTTGCCTTCTGCCATGATTGTGAGGCTTCCCCAGCCACGTGGAACTATAAGTCCAATTAAACCTCTTTCTTTTGTAAATTGTCCATCAGCAGTGTGAAAATGGACTAATACACCTCTGCTCTAGGTTTTTTTTTGGAACTAGGCCTCTTCCCTTTTATTGTCTTGCCATTCACTGTCAGATTGGACATTTCCCCACACTGGACCTCAGCATCACCCTGCTGGCAGTCCCACAGGAGTTAAAATATCTGAAGAGGGAATGGCCCAAAAAGGAGTCTCACTGCCATTGCAAGAGCTGGTTTAGAATAAAGGGGGCACTACCGTCCACCATGTGTGTCCTGTCTGCAGGACGTAGCTACTACTCAGATCCTGGTTCTCACTCAAGTTCTACCTCAAAGCTCAAGCTCTGTCAAGTGATGCACTTCTTGGGGTCCGTCTGCTTCAGGGATGGAAACTGTGAATAAAACTGAAGCCCAGAGAATCATTGAGAGACTAGTTATAAGCCAGTGGCAGAACCTCAACCAAAATGCCAGGCTTGTGACTCCTAGCCCTGGGCTTATGCACATACCACACAGTGCTCTGAAATATCATTGAGGCGTTATTGTCACTTTTCTTCTAGTGATGTGGATGGCATGTCAATGTCAATTATTCAGATTATTCTCAAATAGTAATTGGTTGGTTTTTAGAGTAAATGAAGCAGTAGATGCTCCCACAAGAAAACAGAATGAAAGGCACCAATTTGTGTATTTGGGGTAAGATCTTACAGCAAACTGAGCCCAGGTCTGGAATAAATGTGGACAACTTCTAGCAGAGCATAAAAGCATTAAAAAGTTTATTAACACATCATATCGGTGTCAATGAAAATCAAATTGGTATAATTTTCAAAGAAGAAACTAATGATATTTTAAGGCTGTGTTCATAGTAATATTGTCTTTCTGAAAGATACTTTATGTACTATATTAACATAGAAAAATAGTAAGCAGTTTCCAGGTACAATCAGTGGCTTAAATTAAGATATAAATGTGGGTCTACCAGTGAGAAACTAAGGCAAATGTCTCCATCTAAGACAGAATTGCCAGATAAAATATAAGATGCCCACTTAAATTTGAATTTCATATGAATAATAGGTAATTTTTTATTATAAGTAAAAATTTCAAACTTAACTGGATATCCCACTTTTAAAATTTTATCTTTTATTTATTTTTATTTTTTTGGAGACAGAGTCTCACTCTGTCACCCAAGCTGGAGTGCAGTGGTGCAATCTCAGCTCGCTGGCTTCCCACATTTTTATTTAAGTATGGCAACTATAAAGGATAAAATTTGCTTCCAAACACTGCCTCTGAATAATATCCAGAGTACATATGATGGCCAATTAATTTGGAAAATACATCAATACAATTTCAAATCTCACGGAGGCAAGGTTTCTCAACATTGGCACTATTTATTTTGGGCCAGTTAATTCTTTGTTGTGAGGGGCTCTTGTACATTGTTTGATGCTTAACAGCACCCCTGGCCTCTACCACCAGATGCCAGTAGTAGTATACCCTAGTTGTGACAACCAAAAATGTCTGGATATTACCAGATGTCTGGTGGGGAGGGGGTCACAAAATCATCCCTGGGTGAGGACCCCTGTTCTGAGGGAAAAAGCTTATTTATAAGTACAGTATATGTATTAATATCTTAGTAGAAAACTAGCTTGTCCTGATCTTGAAGAAAGAAGAGGAAAGCCATATTTTATGTAGTCTTTATTTTAAAGTATCTTGGGAGAAGCACCAATGGAAATGGTTGAGGAACTGGAGAACTGGTAGACATGGGATTGTTTTGCAGTCTGAGGCTCTATGACAGAAGCTTCTGTTTGCTCCAGCAGCTTTGAGAGAAAAAGGCAGTAGAAAGTACTCATGACGCGGCTCAGGTTCCCAATATAGACTTCATCCAAGGCTTTGAAAGAACAGTTAGTACAGAGTCTGCTGATTTCTGGAAAAGGAGTGTTTTATTTGGATAGCAATAACTGAAATTCCAACCTAGACCACCTAGCTGAATAATTATATGTGTGTGTCCAAAACACAAATTGCCAAGAGATGAATTGAGAATCAGAATAGGAAAATGTTTACTGTTTGATTTTTCAGAAAATAATTCGACAGGGAATTTTGCTAAAGTGTTGTTCCTTCTATTTTACCCAGGAAAACGTAGTTTGCTGTCTAAACCAAGAAACTATTAAGGGGAAGTTTTTAAGGAATTAACCTTTAGAGTCTTTGTGGCTCTAATTACTGCTCTTCGGTTGTATAGTGAGAGTCACTAAGCATTCCTTCCTCCAAGGAATTTTCAGCATAATCCTATTTTCCACTCAAATTCTTTGTGATTGCCAGATTGGAGTGAAAAATCAAATCTACTTCCAATGAAGAAAACTAAAAAAAAAAAAAACAGTGATTCAAACAAGTTTCCAAAGAGAATACATGAACTTCTTATTCTGCCTTTATTAATTGACATCTACAATTTTGTATTTTTGTCAGGACAATGCAAAAAAAATTCTTTTGAGTCATTCTAACTAAATGTAGGGGCCAAGTGTCCTAGCTATATTGCTTTTTTTAAAAAGTTATGTTAAAGCAGCCAGGCTTGGTGACTCAAGCCTGTAATCCCAACACTTTGGGAGGAGGAAGCAACAGGATTGCTTGAAGCCAGGAGTTCAAGACCAGTCCAGACATCATAGTGAGACCCTGTCTCTACCCGCATCCTACTCCCCCCAAAAAATTAGCTGAATGTTCCTGTAGTCCCAGCTACTCAAGAGGCTGAAGCAGGAGGATTGCTTGAGCCCAGAAGTTGAAGACTGCAATGAACCATGATTGTACTGACAAAGCAACTCAGTTCTGGTCTACAGTTCATTCTTTGGATAAACATAATACACAACACCTAGAGATACAGCAAAAACCCGCTACCCTTAAGACAAAGTCCAGAATCCTTACTGCGGTCTACAAGGTCCTAAATTATCTGATTGGAACAGACTACATTTTTCCCAACTCCTAGGGTGTATGCTAAGCTGCTCTAAGTTAGAGATCAAAAAAATAGAGTGACTCAAATGAGATCAAAGTTGATAATTCTCTCACCTATCAGGGTAGAAGTATGCAGTGGTCAATGGTCCAGTGTTTGCGGGAAGTTTGATCCATGAGGCCATCTAAGTAAGGTACTTTGACCCAAGGACTTTCTATCTTGTTGCTCCCCACCCTTTAAGACATTCTCCTCATCCACATGGTCAAAGCTCACTCACCATTACGCTCACTCTGTCCCAACCTGTAGAAAGGAAGGCAGAGAGGCCAGCAAATAGCTTTCTTTTAAATTTGTGTTGCTGGGTAGGTCCCCCAGGAAACAGACTCTGAGATGGAGGTTAGTGTACAGGAAGTTCATTATGGTGTGCTCCGTGAATTATCACCCACTGGAGGAAATGAAGGAAGCAGAACTGGGAGATAGAAAAGTTAGGCTGCAGTACAGTCCTGGCAAGGTCTCAACCCAACTGATACTGAGCATTGAGGCTGAGCTGGTCCTTCAGAGCTGGGATGAGACCAGGTATTGGCTGCAAGTCACTCCAGGAAAGGGATATGACCTTGAATAAGATGGCTCTTCTTAGCTGAGGCAATTCTCAAAGGGGGCTGTCAGCCAGTAGCCTTCCAGTTGGACAGATGGCAGCACAGCAGAGCATCTGGGACAGGATGTGACCTGGAAATAGCATTGATATGGTTTGGCTGTGTCCCCACCCAAATCTCATCTTGAATTCCCATGTGTTGTGGGAGAGATCCAGTGGGAGGTAATTGAATCATGGGGGAAGGTCTTTCCCATGCTGTTCTTGTGATAGTGAATAAGTCTCATGAGACCTGATGGTCTTAAAAGGGGGAGTTTCCCTGCACAATTTCTCTCTTTGCCTTCTGCCATCCATGTAAGACATGACTTGCTTCTCCTTGCCTTCTGCCAAGATTGTGAGGCCTCCCCAGCCACGTGGAACTGCAAGTCCATTAAGTGTCTTTCTTTTGTAAATTACCCAGTTTCAGGTATGTCTTTATCAGTAGCATGAGAACAGACTAATACAAGGGTAAACCACTTCCATTCACCCCTCATTATCTAGAATATCTAGAACAGCCACCATAGTTGCCACGGAGTCTGGGAAATACAGTTTCTAGTTAGGAGGCCCTATGCCTAGCTAGCACTAAAAGGAAGAAGGGAGAAGGGATACTGGGGAGCAATCACAAGAAGGAAGGAAAATCAGTGTTTGAATTTGTTCAGCTTATTGACTGTTTTAGATAAAAAACCACTTCATTGAGGAAAGCAACCCACCAAACACAGAAGCAGAAAGAGAGCTAAAAATGGGATAAGAACAACTGAGAAACTGCTCATCCAGTAATATATTTTACATAGTGAGGGCTACACCAAACTTAGGTAGGCTTCAGAATGAGCCAGGGACAACTCGCCAGAGCTCTGCAGGAAGGGGCTTCTAAGGACACACTTACAACCTGCACCTGAAACCCCAAGTCGCAAGGACAATTGATATTTAGATGCTTTTTTTCCTAACACCTGCTACATATCAGAAAAAGTCACTTAAGGTAAAAGATAAAATATACTGAGAAATGATTCTGTTTCTTCAAAAAAAAAATAAAAAGAAAAGAAACCCAAACAGTAATTGTATTGACCCAAGATAGCACTATTAAAATGTATCACTTTCTGTTAGCGTTGATTAGATTTTAACATAATAATGTTCTGTTTAAAAGAAGGAGACCAAAGTATGCTTATTACCTGAATGACAGAATATTCTGAGGACCAAACCCCCATGGCATGCAATTTACCTATATATAACAAACCTGCATGTGTACCCCTGAACCTAAAATAAAAGTTAATAAATAAATAAAATTTAAAAATAAAAATAAAGGAGACCAAGAAATACTTAAGGGCCCATGCCCCGTCTTTCTTAACAAAATAGCCAGACCAGCCTCTGCCACTGATTGAACCAGGGATTGGAAACTAACATAAAGCAACCACCACCTGTAGGATAAGCATAAGATTATCAGTAGCCTATGAGGAAACCTAGTAATAAAACTCTGACTGGTAGTGACACTGTATAAGGTAGTGTGGGCATCTAACCAACTAATGTAATCCTCCTCTTGTGGACAGGGAGAGGGGTATGTGGTGTGTACAACAGGAAAAACACATTAAAACTCTAGAAACCTAAACAGAGGGAGTAGGAGGGACCATAAAATGTCTGACTTCTCAAATGGTTGATGAGCTCCTAGAGGTGTCCTTGGTCTCTTCCCCAGAGGCACATTTCAACTAGAGGTTGAAGCTAAGAAGCTTATCAAGACTCAGGGCTTCTCACTTTCCCCTGACAGGACCCCTCCAAGGCTGTGATTTCCTGGGCTCTCTTTGCCTTGGTTTCCTGGCCATCAGTGTCCATCACTTGAGACAATCTGAGTGTCCCCACAACAAACACCGGAAATACCCCTAATGAGAAAGCCTCATCCCATCTGCAAAGTATGCTGGAACTAAGATCCAGATTCACAACCCAGGAAATTTCACTCTACTTAAGTAGTGGCATTCTATCTTCAGATTAAAGTGTGTTTGAAAATCTCTACCCCAACTGACTGGGGCTGTCACACAAGGTCCCACTGGGCCCTGTCTTGGGACTCTCCTGTGCAGCACTTGACCCTGCTAGACATCCTCTCTCCTCTCCCCTGCGCCCTCATCCCCATCATCTCCCAGAAACCCAGTGCTGGAACACATGAGATTTCTCAGCTGCATATTGGCAGGGCCAAGGGATCCTCAAAACAAGGCAAGTTTCTGCCCCGCTCCCCCATCAAAAGTGTGTAATTTCTTTTCTTTTTTTTTTTCTTTTCTTTTCTTTTTTTTTTTGAGACAGAGTCTCACTCTGTCACCCAGGCTGGAGTATAATGGTACAATCTTGGCTCACTGCAACCTCTGCCTCCTTGGTTCAAGCAATTCTCCTGCCTCAACCTCCCAAGTAGCTGGGAGTATAGGTGCCCGCCACTACACCTGGCTAACTTTTGTATTTTTAGTAGAAACGGGGTTTCACCATGTTGGTCAGGCTGGTCTCAAACTGCCAACCTCAAGTGATCTGCCTGCCTCGGCCTCCCAAAGTGCTGGGATTACAAGCATGAGCCACCATGCCTGGCCAAAAGTGTGTAATTTCTTAAACCCAAAGGGGTCTAGCCGGGATTCTGCATTCTCATATTTTAAGAATAAAGTGGTATCTCCATGAAGGGCCCCACTTTGAGCCCTATTTATGTTTGCCTCTGGGATTTAGCTATAGCTGGGCATGTGTGACAGTGGGCAGGTGGCAGCCTGCCCAGGGTATATTTGCACCCTATCCGTGTAGCATGGGGTTGAGAAAGCAGGCTCCAGTATTCCACAGGTCTGGTTTTAAACTCCAGCTCTACCATTTATTAGCTTTGTGGCCCTAGAAGAGTCTGTATCCCCTCTAAGCCTTCATCTCCTCATTTGTAAAATAGAGACATAATAATAGTTTCACAAGGCTGTTGTGAGAATTAAATGATGTATAATTTGTTCTTGGCATAGGGCCTAGAACGTAGTAAGCACTGATAAATGACAGTTCTAATAGTAGATACCCCATCAGTAAGCCTCCTTGAAGGAAGTTTACCCTAAGGTAAGAAGAAGGTCAACTTGATCCAGTAACAAAACCCCAGGAGGAGAGATTCCAAACGTAGCTTGGAGCCTAGCTCTTGGCTATGTCTCCTTGCCCAGCTTCCCTGAAATTCATCACTGAGTCCCATGTAGAGGTGGGATTGTAAGTAAATTGTGAAAAGAACTGTTTCAGTAAAAACTCCTTAAGGCTTCGGGATACAGCACAGTGTTGTCTTGATACCACCACCACTTCCTACAATACATATGTCCCACCTAACCAGGAAAGAGACAACATCTCAAACTTAGCTTCAAATGCTGCCCAGCTTTGGAATCTCACAGTGTCCAAAGCATCGGAGGTGGTACTCAATGGATGTAACAGTGGCCTTCCACAGATATGACCATGGTCTGCAGGTGATGTGCCAATGGTATCTAGTAGACACAGCTCTGGTTCCCAAAAGAGGTACTGATGATTCTGGCAGTCATGACAATGGTCCCTCAAATATGTGGTGGGATCTCTGGAACAAGCAGAATGGTGTTCTGTGGATACAGCAGGACCCTTGGAAGCATCAACATTCTGAGACTGATTGAGATGTTAGGGAGTTCAAATATCTCTTAGGCCCAGTAAGAGTGGTACTCGAGCCCAAGGATGTGGTGTTAGCCAGTACTTGGGGGAAGAGAGGGAGAAAGTGTCTGATACCATGGAATAGCTGCTGGTATTTATTTATGACCATGCATGGATTATAGCCCAAGGTACAGACATTTGGGGTATGAAGAATGTGAAGAAGAGACTTTGAATTGGACAAGAGTGAGGAAAATAGCCAAGGAACTATAGAGTTTACTTCTCTTATCTGGGGTCACCATAAGCATAAAACTAAGAGCTTCATTTACAGCCGTGTATTTCAATGAGAAAGTGGAAAGAGCACCGAACCAGCGGTCTGGAGAACCAGGTGTTAATCCAAGTCTGTCAGTTGATCTCTTGGAACCTGATTATGTATAGAAAGGAGGAAAAAGAGTAGCACTCAATAACTGACGTCTTTTCTTTGATAATTTTATTTCATCACTACCAGATTCAGATAAAGCCAAGGTCTCGCTAACACTCCTTGCCAGTTGAAATGTGGTGACTCTCAAAAACTTGGAAATGTCACCATTCTGGTAAGAAATCTTTTAATGGAAACTTTACATCTTCTAAAATAATTAACATTCAGTACTCAACCTTAGAACATTTTCCAAATTTAGATGAGAAGAGATGAAGTAAGATAAAAAGGTGTAACCCTATCATGCTTTTCCTTTTGGCATTGAAATAAATATCCAATTAGGGGATGGGGAAAGTTTTGGTTTCTTTAGTACTGAGTTGGTGGCAGCAAGAGCTAAGTAGGGGCTGAGCATCTCAGGTGTGAACTTCCCCGAGATGATGCAGCTATCAGGTTCAGCCAAGGTGAGTATGCCCTTGTGGGGCTTGCATGGCCTGGTCACAGTGGGAGACCCTCTATAAAGGCCTACAAGTACTTAGGGAGGTAAGAGGACACCCCCTCAAGGGCTGAAGCCTGTCTCACCTTTGAGGGGAGTGAGATCACCAGTATCCCTGTGAGCTGTATAATAGGAGGGATAAGTCCATGTTCTGGTGCCCACCCCTATGCCTTTTGGAACATTTCCCCCTCTGATAAGAAACCTCCTGATAATACTGTGTTTCACTGGAACACCATCATCCTCATCATTAGTAAAATGATTGCTGGTTGTCAGCATTTACGGAGAAGGTCCCTGGGGAAGGTCAGCTGTTGCAGGGAAGACTGGCATGCTGGCTCCCAAGGCAAGTGTTCCTTTCCGTGATGAAGGCACCAGGGACCAGGGTCAGGCCTTCAGTCTCAGAGATGCAGAAACTCTTGTCAGTGCCTGAAAGAAGCTGAAGAATAATAAGCAGACTGCCAGTGTTGTCATTAAAAGGCAAGGTATCTTTTACGAGGTGACCATTAGCGTCAGTTTGGCAAGTACACTCTTAGACAAACTGCAAGGAAGCCAATTTAACAGAAAGTTGCTTGACAAGCAACAAGAGTGATGTTTAATGGGGTCAGCCTATAATTACATGATGCATCCATTTCCACCATGTGCTTCTGTTTGCCTCTTATACCAAAAGGGCTGTCTTTGGGGCCAGGGAGACCCTTCCCTGGACAGTATTCATGCGTCCACTGCCAGACTTTACCTCACTGACTCTTCCTCTGTCACACATTTCCAAACCTCAGTGACTCACTGATTCCCTTTCTGATTGTCATGGTCTTGCCTTAAACGTGTTGATGTCTTTAATCAAGACAGATTAAAGTGAAGTTTCTTTTCTCTGGAAGATGGGACTGCCTACTGTTTTGACTCATTATATGTGCTCAGCTGGCGAAAGGCTGTGTCCTTTCATAGCCTAATTCTTGGGTCACCCCATTGTTGCCTTCCTCCCATATAACACCTACGCTGTAGTGTTGAAATGTCATCATGTTTTATTTCATTTCATTTTTATTTTCTGTGTTCTTTTTCTGTGTTCCACTGATTTTTTTTGAGTGGGATTGGTCTGCGAAATGGCATTATTTTTAGCACAAAATGAATCCAGTGAGACAAAATCTTATAACAAATTCAACTGTTTTATTGTATGAAAGCAGGGCAGGTTCTTTACTGATGACAATTTCTGTTTGAGAGACCAAACTGAGTTCTTGATAAATGATGAACGAATAATATACACATATTATTGTGTTTAGAATTATAGTACTGCTAGCCCTAAAAATTGATCAGTGAAGTATTGGCAATGTGAGGTGATAGGTTTTTGTTTTTTCTTTTCATAATAGATTTTGCCTGTCCTGTTAGTGATTTGCACTGCCTGCAGCTACCCAAAACCTCAAGCATAGACAAACTGCTTAAAATTCCAACCTTGGATGAACTGATTCAAAACAGATAGATTAACCCATACACACTCCCTGTGCTGACACTAATGAAGAAACAACAGAGCAAAAGAGTTTCCGCTTCCCAGATGTCAATCTTCTATTTGCTTTAAGCATTTTATATTTATTTATTGATCCATTCAATTATGTTGGTTTATTCCTACTTAATTTGTTCCAAAGCCTTTAAAACAGATGATAAAACACAAGATAAAACCAGGATTAAGAAAATAAAATAAATGTTAGATGATAAAGATGGAAGGAGGAGTTAGAATTAGAAAGATGTATAGAATGCTAGTTCCTACATAATTATTAAAATAGAATGTTCAAGCTGGGCTTCCTGGTGGCAAAAGCATAAATGAAATTATAATAGGTACAAAATAATACCATAAAGAAAACCTCCCCAAATAAAGAAAGCTTTTTCTTGGCACTCGAATCTATATAAGAAAATCTCAATAATGTGGATGACACAATACCACAATATAATCTAACAACATGCAACCCAACAAAACGTGTTTTTTTAAGGAATTTTGTTCTTTGTTCAATTTCTTTCATCTACTGATTTTTAAATAATACATCCTCCATCTATTCATTTGAGGTTAACCTAAATATTTTAGCATTTAATAAAATCTAAGTTTAAATCTTTTTACCTGCTTCTGAAAACTACAAGGGGATTATAAGACTGTATCGAATTGCTTCCCATGCCACTTTATTGTGTTGTTTTAGTTGAGTGTTTTAGTTCTATTTTGCTTTTTAATTCTACCAATTAAACCCTATTATTATTATCATCACCATTATTTTATATGGCCAGTGTTTCAGTGTATTGATTTATAAATGTCTTCGCTCACCATTTCTTCTTGCATTTCAGACTTTCAATTTGGATTCATTTTCTGTGAGCCTCAACTATAGCCTTCAAAATTTTCTTTTGTGAGGATCTATACTCAGTTTTGTTTGTCTTCAATGTCTTTTATTTTACTCTTATTCTTAAATGATCTTTCTACTAATTGTGGGATTTGGGATTGATCTTTTTTTTTCTTTGACACATTGAAAATAATATTCTGGCTTCCATTAATGCTGTTAGAAACACTGCTATACCTCTAATTTTTATTCCTTTGAGGTGATTTGTTTTCTATCTTTGGCTACTTTTAAGATAGATCCTCTCTTTGACCTCGTTGTTCTGAACTTCCACTATAATGTGCCAAGGAATTATTTTATTTATATTTATCTGCTTGTGGTTTGGCTTAGCATCTTTCCACAATTCTGGAAAACTCTCAGCCATTTTTCCTCGGAATATTGTCTCTTTTCCATTCTTTCTACTATGTTTTTCCAGAGCTCCAATTAGGTATATGGACTTTTCAAAACTCTATCTTCCTTTTCTCTTATTATATTTTGAAATCTCATTTCTCTATACTATATTTTATATGATTTCTTTAGATTTATCTTATACTTCACTGGTTATCTCTTTGTGTCCAGTCTGCTGTTTAATTCATACATTGGTTTTAATTTAAATTATATTTTCCACTTACAGAAGCTCCAGTTCAAATATACTTTTTTTTTCCTGAGGCAGAGTTTTGCTCTTTGGGTCACCCAGGCTGGAGTACAATGGCATGATCTCGGCTCACTGCAACCTCTGCCTCCTGGGTTTAATTGATTCTCCTGCCTCAGCCTTCCTAGTAGCTGGGATTAGAGGCACCTGCCACCACACCCGGCTAATTTTTGTATTTTTAGTAGAGATGGGGTTTCACCACGTTGGCCAGGCTGGTCTCGAACTCCTGACTTTAGGTGATCTGCCCACCTTGGCCTTCCAAAGTGCTAGGATTACAGGTGTGAGCCGCTGTGCCCAGCCCAAATATACTTACTTTTTAAACATTTTTTTATTTCTTGTCATTATTTTCAGATGTCTGTTTTATTTCTTAAAGCATATTAAATATATTTACTATATGGTTTACTTCTCACATTTCTAATATCTGCAAGTCTCTGAAAGTGTGATGTTGTTGTCTGCTGTTTCCTCTGGTTCTTCCTTGGTGTGCGTTTTGCCTCATATACTTCGTCTTTGTTTGTTGGGAGGGGAGTTCGTATTCTTTAGAATGTTATCTGTAGGATTTTTTGAGAACTGGTTAAAGTTGGGGTCCTTCAGAAAGGATTTTCTTTTACTTCAATTGCCTGGGAGCACTACCAGTTCTTTCTTTGATTTATTTATTTTTTTTTTTTTTGTGGTCATGCTTTCCACTTCCACTGCATTTCTCACTGGCTCAACTATAGTAGCATGAATTTGGAACTACAAAACCACAAGAAGCAACATCAACTATGAGGTATTATTGACAAAAATATTTAACTTGAACCTAATCATGAGAAGTAATTGATCAAATCAAGACTATAGGACAGAATCTAGGACATTCTATAGAGGCTGGATTCTTTTAAAAAGTCATACACACACAGACAAACACACACACACATACACTTTAATTTATAAGATAACTTAGAAATTAAAAGAAACTACAGAGACAACAGTCCAATGCAAGGCATGCCCTTCATTGACTTCTGGATTTTTTTAAGTCATAAAAGATATTTGGGAGTCACAGGAAAATTAGAATGCAAACTGTATATTAAATGGCATTATGGAATTATCATTACTTTTCTTAAGTGAGATAAGGATATTGTAATTATACAAGAGATGTCCTTCATCTAGGAGATGGCTGCTGAAGTATTGAAGGGCAAAGTATCCTGTGCTTATAACCGGCTTTGAAACAGACAAACAAAAAAACCCGGTCCAAAATGGCAGCGGCAATGGATGTGGATACCCCAAGCAGTACCAACAGCAGTGCTTTGAAGTAAAAAAGTGAAATACAGTAGCTAGCCCTCTGGGCCTGGGATGTTGTGGTTAATAACTGTGCCATCTGCAGGAATCACAGCATGGATCTGCATAGAATGTCAAGTTAACCAAGAGTCTGCCACTTCAGAAGCGTGTACCGTTGCACGGGGTGCCTGTAACTATGCTTTTCACTTCCACTGCTTCTCTCACTGGCTCAAAACACAACAGCTGTGTCTGTTGGACAACAGACAGTGGGGATTCCAAAAGTATGGGTACCAGAAAAAGATTTCTTCCAACAAGTTTAACTGTTTTGTGATTCATTTAATGACTTGCCCTTCTGTCACTTAATTATAAATTAGATAGAACTGTGTCTTTTCTGCTTTGTCTTTTCCATTTGCTGTTCTTGCAGCCACATTATATTCTGTGTCAAATAAAGTCCAGTTGGATTCTAGAGCGAATGCTGTCTCTTGTGTATATGGGAAAAAAGTGAACATAAATGAAGGGGCCCCTCTTCCAAGGCTGAAAAGCCACATTTTGAAAGTGAAATGTGTGTTCATTAGAGCCAGAGCAGGGTTGTCCTGTGAGCGCATCGCTTAGTCAAAGGACTCCAACCGTACAAGGGGGGAATGTGGATCACTGACCCTGAAAACAGCAGTCAGCCCTGTCTTCCTCTGGTGTGACAGCAGTGGGCAGCTGAATGAGGAAAGAACGTGGGACTCAGTCATCAGACCCAGCTCTGAGTCCTGGTTGCATAGCCCGGCTACTGATGGCAATCTCGGACAAGTTGCCTCTCTATCTTGATCTTTCCTCCTCTCTAATGTGGGCTTCTAAGGACTACATGGCATTACATGGGGCACAGAAAGAGGCTTTATAAGATGCAAAACCACTATTCAAATGTAAACATTGTGTGCATATGACATGTTGCTTTTTCTTCTTAGCTTAGAAAAATAAGTTTTAAAAAATTGTAATATGTAATCTTGGCTGGCAAATGTATGAACTCAATTTAAAAACTGATGTCACCTAAAATTGAATTACCACAAGAGTTCAAGTTTCCTTTACCACCACTACCTCATCACAACTTGTTAAAATGTTTTGGGCCACAGAAGGAATTGCCAATTCTAGTACTAATTTGGTAGCTATAGAGAATCTTCAACTGAGAAATGGTTTTGTTTGTTGCAGTGGTTCTCAAAATATGGTCTGAGGATTCCTGGGGGTACCTGAGACCCTGTCAGGGGGTTCATGAAGTGCTTCCTCCAACTGCAAGTCTATGTGAGAGTAGTTTTTTCTTCATATACTTTAACCAAAGCAGTGCATCAAATGAAGAAGCAGACTTGAGAATCCAACTGTCTTCCATTGTCAGACATAAAAGAGATTTGCAAAAAGGTAAAACAATGCTAGTGTTATCACTAAACTTTTTTTTGTTTTGAAAAATAGTTGATTTTAATAAAAGTATGTTAATAAGTGAAAAAACATATTATCTATACACAGACACATACACACATATGTATAGGCGTATGAGATAAAGTAGTGACTCTAAGAGCCCTGTTCATAGTACTTTGTTTCTTAGAGACAGGGTCTCTGTCATCCAGGCTATGATTGGATGCACAATCATAGCTCACTATAGCCTCAAACTCCCAGGCTAAAGGGATCCTTGCATCTCAGCCTCTACATGTGCCACTACATCCAGCTTAGATTTTTGTATTTTTTGTAGACAGGGGGTCTGTGATTTGTACATTTTGTAGAGACAGGGTCTGTGTTGCCCTGACTGGTCTTGACACCTGGCCTCAAACAATCCCTTCCCTCAGCCTCCCAAAGTCCAAGGATTACAGGCATGAGCAACTGCACTTAGCCTCATTGTACCTTTCTTTCAACTTTTTTATAGGCTCAAAATTTCCACAAATTTTAAATTTTGTGGGAAAGTGTAAAACAAACCAGAAAATCATATGAGTTCCCCTAGAGGTGTTCTCCTCTACACCACGGCCAAAATCAGGAGAGGCAAGTTTCTTGTTCTCTCCTTTTGGGAGGAGGGTTTATGTCTAAGCTACCCTACACTGAGGGTGCGACTCCCGAGGTCTCAGTTTTCTATGAAATATTTCCTGCTGGGCTTTTCACCCTAGGACGACTTTTCTTAATCTCTTCAACCCGTGATGCTGATACAACAGAAGTTTAAGGTCCCAGGTTTTATCAGACACTTTCAGGGTAAAACATAGCTTTGGTACTCGCTTCCCTCTCAGAGCTCAGGCTTTCACTTTATATTTGGTCTCTATACGTTTCTTGCTTTCTTGCCAGCTCAATAATTCATTTAATTTTAAAATTTCTACCCCAAGTTTTTAGTTATTTTCACTGGGAGGATCATTTAGGGTATGTCATCACATTACACTACTGGAAACGGAAGTCTCAGTGCAGCAGCATTTTCAATGGAAGTTACATCGCCATCACTTTTCTTCCATTTCTTGCAGAGATTCAAATGGTGGTTACAGCCACAAGCAAGAGATTCAAATAGTGGTTACAACCACAAGCAAGTTTTGTAAAACAAAATCCTTACCATAATACTGTAAAAAAACTGGTGGCCTTAAGGCATAAATCCAGCATGTCCACCTTTCAATTACTCAGTTGAAAATATAGTTGTCTCAACACAAGAAAGTGCTCTATCAAACCAATCTTTCCCCCTAATTTTTGCAGCTCGTTTATTCAAATTATTGTGAATTCAGAATTCTATATTATGTACAAAAAAGTATGAAGATAGGCCAGATCATGAAAAAACACCTTCTCAAAAGTCATAAATACTTTCATAACAATGTGGAAATAGCCCTGTTGACAAGTGCGCTACATCTCTCTTTTCATGCTTTTTAATTTGCAAGGACATTTTTATATAAGAAGCAGGTTTCTAAAGCCAAAGTCATTCATGGTTTCCTTTTTATTGTAGTGGGCTTGGGATGCTCGGAACTAGGCTACTGCCTGAGGATGGTCCACTCCTCTTTACTCGAGCCTCCCCTTAAGATCTAGGATAGACCTTCCCCCTGGATAGCTGAGTAGGTTATCATCAATTTCCTGAGTTGCAAGAACACCAGCCTCAATTATTTATTAAAGAAAAATAAAGAAAAAAGTAAACAGACATGATTTTGCAAAAAACAAATCTCAGAATTATAACATCACGTGATAACCCAGTCTCTGATTATCATAGAATAATTATTCCCGAGTGTCAATTACAGGTTGTAGATGCTGGATATTTTCATCCTGAGACCTTGTTTGGCCTGAACCAGCCCTTGAACTCTATTTCTCATCTCTACGTTGGACAATATACCTAGCTGTACCTGCACATACACATGTGAGATATATATCTATATAAAGTAACACAGACTCCACCTGAGTTTGGAGCTCAGTATTTGCGCTGGGTTACGAAAGCAGCTGAAATCACTTTCTATTTGTAGCCAGGGGAATTAAAATTTACTCTAAGTCCTGCTGTTTTTTCCTTCCTTTTACAAGAGGGTTAGGTGCCCCTTCCCTAACAGAGTATGCTCTACTTGTTCAAAGATTGTCAAAATAACCTACAGTTTCCCCATTTCCTCTTATTTAAGCTTTGGGTGATAATAGATTAACAAACTCAATTACAAATGGAAACATCTGAACTCCACTGTCTTAATTCATTTAGTGGTGCTGTAACAGAATATCTAAGACTGGGTAGTTTATTTTAAAAGAAAGAGAGAGAGGTCTATTTGGCTCATGATTCTGGTGGCTGAAAAGTTCAAGTTTGGGCATCCACATCTGGTGATGGCCTGAGGCTGCTTCAACTCATGGTGGAAAGCAAAAGGGGAAAGCTGGTGTGTGCAAAGAGATCATGACATGGTGCAAGGGGAAGCAAGAGAGAAACCAAGGAGCCAGGCTCTTTCTCACGACCCACCCCATTCTAATCCATCCCCCAAGAGTAAGAACTCACTCACCTTTGCGGTAGGGCATTAATCTATTCCTGAGGAATCCATCCCCAGGATTCACACACCTCTCACTAGGGCCCACCTCCCCACACCACCACAAAGGGGATCCAATTTCAACATGAGTTTGGGTGGGACAAACCATAGCACCCACAAAAATAAAGATAATAGTAAGGAAACCACTATGTGCCAGGCACTGGATTAAGTGTTTATATTCATCCTCCCTCTAAGAACAGTCCTACTGGCTTTTCCACTGACCTGAAAACAGGTCCCACTAGCATTTTCATCTTATGAATGACCACTCTAAGGAACAGAGCCATTAAATGGCTTCCCAAGGTCATATAGTCATGGAGCCAGTATCAAAGGTTGTTGCAGTCCTAACCAGGATGCTACCCCTTCTTGTTTTTACCGGATGCTCTCAGAAATGTTTCAGGATCATGCATCCTGGGAATCAGTTGCAGGTCCCTGAAGTCAGAAGCCCAATGCTGTTCATTGAGAGCCATGATATGTCATGCACCACCCTACAGCTGGTTCTTAACCCATAAGGTAGCTATCATTCCCATTTCCCAGTGAGGAAAGTAAGACACCATTCCTTTATCCCACCAAGAGCGTAAGGGACTTCCCCCAGGCCACACAGCTAGTAAGTGACTGGGCCAGGTTTCAAACCCAGGTGTGGCTCCACCATGCTACCTCTCCAGATCGTACATAGCATTATGATTCCTTCACAGGACAGGGCTATATCATGATGTATTATGCTGGTGACCACAACCATTTTGGCAGTGGCTTTCTAAAAATATAGAGAAAACAAATACTAAAAAACTGAGTTTTTGCCTTCACATAATATGTGAATAATTGGAAGTACTTTAAATTAAGCATAAGAAATGCATTCTCATGGCTTCAATTCACGTAGTCTGCCCCAGAAGCAAAGTTTTATGCATTGATCAGACATTCACTCTCCCTAAGGCAGTGCAAGCAAGTAGAAGGACACTGTGCCTAGGATCAGAAGACCTGAGTTCAAGTCCAGTTTCTGGCATTTCCTTGGGAAGGTTGTTCAATCTCCCTGACATTCAGTTTTCTAATCTGTGCAGTGGAAATTATAACTACAGTACCTGCTGAAAAAATTGGTGGGTTATAATTATAACTATGGCACCCGTCTGTCCCACCTCATTGTTGTAAAGATTAGATGAGATCAAATATAAGACAAAGCTTCCTATCTGAATGAGATATTTAAAGTTGGTTATTATTATGATATGGGTTTCTAGGCAGCAAAAACTTACCGTATTCTTCCACAGAAAAAGAAAAAGATGGTGCGTGGGTATATGTGTACTTATACATAAACATGGATATGTATGCATGCATGAATATGATTACAAGGACATATGTATAAGAACGTTGTGTTATGCAAAAAAGATGAGAAAAACTAGTCATACTCTCACAGAAGAAGCCCTCATAAAGCATGCTAGGGCAAGTCTGCAGGCCTCTGATTTTAGCTGCTTAACTATTAGATATGCAGACAGTGTTCAAAGATTGTGTTCAAGGCACTGCAGCCCTCAGAGAACTAGCCGCAAAGCCGATGACCCCACAAGCAACTTTAGGGAGCTGCTGTGGATGGAGACCTGGCCCTACTGGAAAGGCACTAGAAAATGAGCTCTTACCTTGCAGAGAGTGGTTGGGGGAACATCAAGGAAAGAAGAAGGAATCATGAATGGCACTTGGGGCTCACTCAGGAGGAGCTCTTCCTGATAGGCGCTTTAAAGGAATCAGTGCTCAAAACCTGTGGATGCAATGAGCTCATTCATCCTTGAGGGACCCTCTGTCACCTCTCACCTGTCCTTCTGAGGTCCTCCACACGTCCCCCTTCTGTGTTCTTATTCCAAATTCCTCTGCTACATTAACACTCTAGTTTTCTGGGTAAACTTTATTAGATTTGTTACTTCTATTTTCCTTTCCCATTAGTCAGTTTTTAAATGTGGTAGCCAAAATAATCAACATCACTAGTAATTATACCCATACTCAGAAACTCTTCGGGTGAAGGGGGCATGGCAGAACTCCACAAGGAAATCCGGTTGTGAGGATTATATAGGTCGGAAAGTCGTTTTTAAGTGACGTGTGTGATAAAGCACATGCTACATACCAATGGAATTTAACACTCAAATGGAATAATAAATTGTGTTTGCAGTATACATTTCCCTAGATCCATACATGAAATCACATTTCCATTAAACAATTTTCAAGTCAGTGACCAATTCCCTCCCACTTCTCCTGAAATTTATATGAACCTGAATCATTTTAATACCACTGAAAAGAAACACTATACTTACAAGGAGATGAACAACAGGTTCAATAGTTTTTAGTTTGTGGTACTAGGAGGCAAGATGGTAACTCTAATATCCCGTGTACCTCGACTCCTAGATCTGAGTAGTCGATAAGAAAGTAGGGAAAGGACTACCAGCAAGAAAAGAAGCCCACTAATATGTCCTTCTCCTTCCTCCTGTGTTTTCTTCTGCTTAATAATTGAGTCTAATATTAATGGACAAGGATTGCCAGAAAAGTCATGATCTAGAACAGGGGTCAGTAACCTTTTCTGTAAAGGACTAGAGAGTAAGTATCTGAGACCTTCGCAGGCCACATGGGCTCTGTTACAACTACTCAACTGTGCCATTGTGCCACAAAAAATGGAAACAGCATTGCTGTGTCCCAATAAAACTTTAATTATGAGCCTTGAAATTTGAATTTCACATGATTTTCACGTCAGAAATATTAAATTCCAATCATTTAAAACTATAAAAATTATTCTTAGCTCACTGATCCTATAAAAACAAGCAGTGGGCCAGATTCAGCCTATAGGCTATAGTTGCCAGTGCCTGGTCTAAAACTTTTAATACATTGAAAAGAAATTCAAGTCATTTTCTGAAATTGAAGTCATTTTCACTCTTTCCGCCCATTTACTTTTCCCTAAGACTTTATGTTTTTCCCCACACTCTCATTCCCATTCTGATTTACCAGGACATTACTTCTCTCTACCTCACATATTTGTTTTATCGCACTATAAACCTTACTGGAGAATAGGACTATTTGCCAGATACCTACCTGTAAACACCCAGCACTGCAGCAGGCACTAACAAAGCAGAAGACACAGAACTTGCGGCCGATCATGTTGACATGGGCAATAATCCGTTCCCTTCTCCCTCTTTCTTCCTGGTAGAGTCCACCTCTCATAAAAGAGTCTGAAAAAACCAGATTGTCACTTTTCCACCTTCCTGGCAAACAAAGGAGTATGTCTATGACCAACTCCTGGACAGTAAGACCTGAAGAGAAGTCTGTTGGGGTGATTCTGGAAAAGGTTTTTCTCACTGGAAAAAAAGAAAGCTTCAAGAGCAGAATCCCCACCCTCTCCTTGTTTCCTACTTTGGGATGATATCATGTAAAGAGACAATGTTTAGAGCTGCAGCAGCCATTTTGCAACCATGAGGGAAGTCCAGGAATTGGTCCACAGGCATAACATCATTAATCCACCAAAGCACCTCCGTACCTCTCTCCCTCTGGACTTCATGTTGTAGGAAATAATAAATCCCCAAGATGGGAATTTTGTTACCATCTATTACACTGACAGACTTCACTCTTGCACAGCTTACATTGCTAAAGGAGTGATGTGACACATAAAATGAAAAACCATTATAAAAAATCATAAAATATCAGGCAGGACACAGCGACTCACACCTGTAATCCCAGCACTTTGGGAAGCCAAGGCAGGTGGACTGCTTGAGCCCAGGAGTTCAAGACCAGCCTAGGCAACATGGCAAAATCCCGTTTCTACAAAAAAGTACAAAAATTGGCCAGGCATGTAGTGGACACATGTATTCCCAGCTACTTGGGAGGCTGAGGTGGGAGGATCACCTGAGCCCAGGAGGTTGAGGCTGCAGTGAGCCAAGGTCATGCCACTGTACTCCAGCCTGGGTGACAGAGTGAGACCCTGTCTCCAAAAAAAAAAAAAAAAGGAAGAAAAAGAAAACCTAAAATACCGTAACAACTCCTCCCTCCTTGGCAGCTCTATTCAACCTAAATCAAAATACGTTCATTTCTGTCCCACAGAGTTACTGCTCTATATCCGCCATCTGCTTTACAGACAAGCTTCTTAAAAGTTCATCTATCCTAGCAGGGCACAGTACTGCACACTTGCAATCCCAGCTACACAGGAGACTGAGGCAGGAGTATCTTTTGAACTCAGGAGTTTCAGACAAGCCTGGGCAACACAGCAAGACATCCCCACCCCACCCCACCTCCGCCACTGTCTCTAAAAAACCCACGAAGTTATCTACCCTTACCATCTCCGCTTCGTATTCTGTCATCCTCACTCCTCAAATAGCAATACTCTGCCCTTCTTTCACCCATACTACTCCATCAAACTGCTTTCAACAGAGCCACCAATGACTTCCGAGTTGATAAACCCAAGCACAGTTTTTAGCTCTTATCTGGCCTGACCTCTTCCCAGAGTTCAAAATAGTCAATACTATTCACTATGCCTCTCCCACACCATACTTTTTTTTTTGGTTTGTTTGTTTTGAGACAGAGTCTTGATAACGTCCCCCAGGGTGGAATGCAGTGGTGCAATCTCGGCTCACTGCAACCTCCACCTCCCGAGTCCTAGCGATTCTCCTTCCTCAGCCTCCCAAGTAGCTGGGATTACAGACGCCCACCACCATGCCTGGCTAATTTTTGTATTTTTAATAGAGATGGGATTTCACCACATTGGCCAGGCTGATCTCGAACTCCTGACCTCAGGTGATCCACCCTTCTTGGCCTCCCAAAGTGCTGGGATTACAGGCATGAGCCACCATGCCCGGCCCATGAAACCATACTTTCCAAATTTTCTTTTGCATCCTTAAATATTTATTTCTGGCTTCTCCTTCTACTAGGCTCTTAATACTAGTGTTCCCCAGTGTTCCTGTACCACCTCCCCGTTTTTTCTTATTTTACACACTCTTCTTATGTAGCCTCATCTATACCTACAGCTTTAGTGAACTAATTACAGGTAATTTGCAATTAGCAGCACTGATTTTCTGTTGGAAGTTAACTACTAAAATCCTTTGATGTGACAGCTATTTTAGTTAGGATAAACATGCCCCCAGGAATTCAAGTAATACTATTCATTTGCTTGCAAATTCTTTTTTCCCCATAGATGAACTTCAACCCAAGTAAAATCAGGCTATCCAAAATTCCCAGCTACTTGGGAGGCTGAGACAGGATCCAAATTAATGTAATTTTCATGTATTTTGCAAGTTTGTTTTATGTCATATTATTTCATTACACTCTGCATAGTATTTTCTTAGCAAACACATCTAGACTAGATACCTGACACTCAGTAAGGGATATTCCTAGCCCAATAATTATTGTTGTCATTTGACATTGCAGGAACCACCATATGGATGGATAAATGTGTTGTTTAATGAAGGCAAGCAATTACTTTAAGAGATCCTAGTTGTTAAAAACTCTCTCTGGACTTCAAGTTTGGTATATACATAATTATTAAATGTATACATAATTATTAATTGTAACAAATGTCCTCACAATTGATTTCTTGCTATTTTTCTAAGGATTTTACACTTTATTTAGTAAAATATATTAAAGAGGTTAATGATAATTTTTTTATAGAGACCCTTAGTAAGATTGAAAATGAGTGATTTTTCACACTTCTTTTCTTGCTTTGCTAATCATCAGTGCCTAATTGCTAAAGCAAAATATCTTCTAAATTCTGGGGGGGAATTCTACTTTGAATTGCACACTAATCAAAAGACTCCTGCTTCATTTACTGAGCCCTTATCTGTGCTAAGGAGTTCTTGGAATAGCTATTTTCCTGTCACTTAAGCACCTTCCTTTGTTATTAACAGTGAACTAAATAGGAGTCCAGAGTCTGCCTTTCCCAGTGCTAGAGTGTAAATGTCATCACACAGTAGAATGTAAACATCTTTTTTTTTTTTTTTTTTTTGAGACAGGGTCTTGCTCTGTTGCCCAGGCTGGAATGCAGTGGCATGATCATGGCTCTCACTGCAGTCTCAACCTCCTGGGCCCAAGCAATTCTCTCACCCCAGCCTCCCAAGTTCCCAGGGCTACAGGTGGGCACCACCATGCCTAACTAATTTTTTAACTTGTTTTTGTTTTTGAGACAGAGTCTTGCCCTGTTGCCTAGGCTGGAGTGCAGTGGTGCAATCTCGGCTCACTGCAACCTCCACCTCCCGGGTTCAAGTGATTCTCCTGCCTCAGCCTCCTGAGTAGCTGGGATTACAGGTGCCCACCACCATGCCTGGCTAATTGTTTGTATTTTTAGTAGAGATGGGGTTTCACCATGTTGGCCAGGCTGGTCTCGAATTCCTGACCTTGTGATCCACCTGCCTCGGCCTCCCAAAGTGCTGAGATTACAGGCGTGAGCTACTGTGTGCCTGGCCTGATTTTTAAATTATTATTATTATAGAGATGAGGTCTCACTATGTTGCCCAGGTTGGTCTGCAGCTCCTGGGCTCAAGTGATTCTCCCACCTTGGCATCCTAAATGCTGAGATTATAAGCATGAGCCACCACACCTGGCCCTTTATCCATCTTTTAATGTTAATAATTATATCCATTTCTGTTTCCTTCAAAAATTCAAGTGGAAAACCTGACATAACTAATGGTAACTTTATTATTATACCTATATCAATTAACACATATGTATAAAACTTCTACTTAGTTGTGCCAAATATAAGTGCACAGTATGGGTGATTTCCCCCACCTGTGAAGAATAGTGCTGTAGTCACCCCACAGGAGCAGGATAGATCCCCGCTTTCAAAATTGGGTTTGGATGCCAAAATCAATAATGCCATCACACATGCAGCAAAGGGGTTTGAAAGGTTTATTGCTCATAGAATAAGCTTTTTTGGGGAGAGTAAGATGGGTTCCCAAGCTGGTCTGTAAACCAGAGAGAACAAGAAAGGAGAATGGCTTTGGGATTCTTATTGTTTTTAGGAGTGGGGCTGTGGTGAGGGTTCCTGTACATGGGCTAGGGCTTACTCTGTTGGAACTTCCTGCTAGTGCCAAGGAAGGAGCACCTAGGCATTCTTATCAGTTTGCCCAGATGTGGGGCAGAGAGGAAGGGAAGTGGTGGGGCTTGAGAGCTGTCAGCAGTCAAACATCAAAAATTAAGTCATACTCTGTATTACAACAATTAGAAAAGAAATAAAATGTAGTATATCAGTTCTCCATTGCTATAATATTGTTACATAACAAACAACCCACAAACCTCAATGGTATACAAAAATAAATGTGTCCTGCTCACACATCTGGAGTCAGCCAAACAGCTCTGCTAATCTTGCCTGAACTCATTCATCTGTCAGCTTGATCTTGGCTGGCTTTGCCTGGGATGGGCTGTACTCTGCTCCACGTCTCTCATCCTCCAATAGGCCAGCACAGGCATGCTATCATGGCAAAGGCAAAGGTGCAGGAGTAAGCCAGCCCAATCACACAAGCACTTTTTAAGCCTCTGCTTGTGGCACTTTTGCCAAAATCCTATTGGCCAAGAATGTTACATGGCCAAGCCATGAGATGTGTACACAGGAGAATAAAAGATGTGTACATGGAAGAGTAAAGAATTGGGGCCTTTTTTGTAACCTACTGCACCTACTAATGGATTACTAATATATTACAACTCTTATCCTAGGTTACAGTATTAAGAGAAGGAAAGTCAATTCAATGATATATTTACTACTAAATGTTAGGTACTGTACTTGGAATTAGAGTTACAAAAATAAATGAGATAATACTAAGGAGTTCACAGTCAGATACTGGAAAAAAAATAAACAAATCAATACATTATTAAAATAAATGAAATAAAATCCAATGTAAGTACATGAACAGATATTTTAACAAGAAGTGGCATGGAAATGAAAATAAACTCTTTTGTCTCCTTTATCATATATTTCATAGCTAATTAAATTAATTTTATTGTAATCAAATTTACTTTAGACTCTGAGGACATAAAGAAAAAGTTTACTGAGACTCCCCAGTGAATGGCTGCATAAAAATGCAAGCCCTCTAAAAGCAAAACCAGATTGTAAATTCTGCTAGGCTAACAGAAAGTCATTTGATTCTTTTGTTTTTCCATTACACTTAGTAGTCAATCAAAATGTATAGTGTGCCTATATGTGTTATTAGTCAGGGTTCTCTAGAGGGACAGAACCAATAGGATAGATAGTAAGGGGAGTTTATTAAGGAGTATTGACTCAAGATCACAAGATGAGGTTCCACAATAGGCTGTCTACAAGCTGAGGAGCAAGGAAGCCAGTCCAAGTCCCAACACCTCGAAACAGGGAAGCTGACAGTGCAGCCTTTAGTCTGTGGCTGAAGGCCCAAGAACCCCTAGCAAATCACTGGTGTAAGTCCAAGAGTCCAAAAGCTGAAGAACTTGGAGTCTAATGTTTGAGAGCAGGAAGCATCCAGCACAGAAAAAGATCAAGGCCAGAAGACTCAGCAAGTCTGCTCTTCCGTCTTCTCCTGCCTGCTTTATTCTAGCCTTGCTGGCAGCTGATTAGATGGTGCCTACCCAGACTGAGGGTGGCTCTGCCTCTCCCAGTCCACAGACTCAGGTGTTAATCTCCTTTGGCAGCACCCTCACAGACACACCCAGGAGCAATACTTTGCATCCTTCAATCCAATCAAGTTGACACTCAACATTAACCATCATGATGTGCAAGCTATTTTGCTGGGAATTTGCTAGGAATCGAAAATTCCTAGTTTTTTTGTGTGTGTTTGTTTGTTTGTTTTTTGTTTTGAGTCTTTAATGAGGAAAAAAATACTATCATGCTCAAGAACACTGTGTCTCTGGTGTGTCATTGGGTCAAGGGTTGGGGACACACATGGTAGAATTCAGAAACAGGGTAACATTAACAAAAATACACACAAAAATAAAAAGAAAAACTAGCACTTAGCATGATCAACTCTGTTTCCTCATCATTCAGCAGCATGTTGGGGATCCTGTGGCTGATGGGGAACACATGTCCAGACTCTGGGCACTGCAGGGTGCCCTCCAACACATTCATCTCCAGCAGCATGTGGTGCATCATCCTCACCATGGAGATTCCTAGCAAATACTCTAGGTATTTTAAATAGAAGAAATTTAATACAGGGAAATGATTACATATATAATGGAAGAACTGAGATGTCAACTGGAAGAGTGAGGCAATCCACATTTTAGCAACTACAGTAAGTGATCTCCAACGTCATGGCTGGAGGACTCAAATGGTGAGAAGGCAGAAGCTAGAATCATGGTGGACCTCACCTGCAAGAGCCACAAAGAAGATCCATCCATTCAGTTCACAGAGACGGAAATACTCTAGTTTCTACCTTCTACCTTCTTATTGCTCTCTAATCTTCCATTTTATCTAGACTGCTGACAAGCATGCAGTGGAAGGTGAGCACCAGATCTGAGAGGAAACAGGCAATGTCTGGTGCACTACACAAGAACTCTCGCAGGCATCTACTAGGCTTGCTCGGTGACTCATTTAAGGAGTAACCCTCTTTTATGTATCAGAGTAGTCTATGGTGTGATATAGTATATTGTTTCTTTTGATGACTGGTTTCATTTGTTCCCTGTAGGCACCTAATCACTGTTTTTTAAATTCCCCAGGAGATTCTGATATACCCAATCAGCTGAGAACCACTGAATAGTGGCTTTCAACATTTTGAACATCCAAACATTGTCTTCACAGAAAATCTTAATCTCTGAAGTCTACTGCACAAAACATAGAAAAGCAAGGCTGTTCTGCTTGAAGCGTAGGTTGGGAACCTGGATTCCTCTCAAATCCAGGCCACTCCTGGGAACATGGTCTGGAGATTTGAAGATTCCCAAATCTAGTCCATCTCATTAGTTGATATGTATGGACATCCTCTGTGTCTCTCAGTGCTCTCTCATGTGTAGACATATGGTGCCCCATTCCAGAGAGTGACTTTAGTGTAATGCGGCATTAAAGGAACCCTGGATAGACCTGTACTGGACCTTACATATTAGAGAACTCTGCAGATAGCTGTAAATTGAGTAATAATTGGTGTCAAGTTATTTTAGCACAGTTTGGGGATAAAATGGTGCATTAATCTCCCAGTTTGTGGCTTATTAAACTTTGAAATGGAATTATTTGAGACATAAAAGAGATAGCAGTACTTTGCTGGATCTTCTCCATTAATCGAGATTGTTACAGAGGAGAAATTTTTGCCACTGTTTATCAAATATTTTTTCCTCTAGTTAATCCGTATCATTGCGGGAGCTTTACCCAGGAGGAGGACGAATTACTTGCCTTCCCTCGATCTCTTTCAAGTCCTACCCCCTCACCTTTAAACTGTCACATGGAATCTTTGGTGACAGAGGAATAGAGGTGGGCAAGCAAGGCGTTTGGAAACCAAACTGAAAACAAATTCTCCATAAAGCACAGATTCACCAGCCTAGAAATGGCTCTGTCTGGATGGATTCCTTGAGATGTGTTTTATTTCCATTAAAAACACAAAAACTTTCCTTTCACTGTGTCTCAAAACGATAGAGAAAAACATTCAGCCTTTCAAGTATTCAAGAAAAGCTTGAAGAAATAAAAGAAACTCGTTGCTCTCTAGGCCACTTTAGGAGGCACAGCGTTCCTGGAGAACTTCAGGATTCTTTCTCAAGGGAACCCAAGGTGGGCGTTCAAAGCCGATCCAAAGGGTAGTCCTCTTTTTAGAAAACAAAAGGAGCACAAGGGTGGGGGACTGAAGGTGCCCAAACCTGGGGGGTCAGTGTCACTTTCTTCCTCTCTTTCGCCCCTTTCCTCCCGCTCCTTTCTCCCCTGTGGCCCCGAGTGCCTCTGCTCAGCACCCCTTTCTCTCCAGCCCGGACTGCCCATCTTCGCTCCTACCCTCGCGCGTCGGGGCCGTGTCTACACCCACCCCAGGACCTGGTCCGTCCAGGCTCCTTCCCATCCTCACACCCGCGCCTTTCTCCCTGCTGCCCCGGCTTGCGGCTCCAGCCGCCCAGCTCTTCCCGGGACAGGGTATCCCGCCAAGGGGCCGCCCCGCCCCGGCCCGCCCCGCCCGGCAGCACCATAAAGCGCCGGGCCGCGGCCGCTGAGCCCAGCCGCCAGCTCCCAAGCACCGCGCGGCCGGGACGCGAGCGCCTCCCCCGACGGCAGCCCGGACTCCGAGCACGGGTCACCTGCGCCGCCGGCCCGGGCCCCGACCGAGGTTCAACGCACGGCCCGGGGACCCCCAGACAGGGCCAACGCCGCCGTCGCCCCAGGCCTCGGGGGGAGCAGGAAGAGCCAACATGCTGGCCCCGTGCGGAGCCGCCGTCCTCCTGCTGCACCTGGTCCTGCAGCCGTGGCTGGCGGCAGGCGCCCAGGCCACCCCCCAGGGTAAGTGGGTTCGGGTCGGTCCCGGGGGCCACAGGCACTGGGTGCCCCATCCGCGGAGCGAGCGGAGGAGGGACCTGCTCGGCCCTGTGCTCCTGGGCCCTTGCTCAGCCCCTCTCTGTTCCTCCCGGGCCCAAAAAAGCATATTGTGATTGGACTTACTGATTAGTCTAGAATTTTCTGAAATTCGATTATCCAGTGATGGGAACAATTCCCTAAATAGGTGGGGGATGTAAAATTGATTCAAACTATGCAAAGACGCGGGGTTGCCTTCAAAACTTGCTACACGGCGCTAGACCTCTAACATGTTAGGCTCTGGTGTAGGGTGAACTCCGGGTCCTGCATCCTGTGCCGGTTCCCTCCAGGCAGCCTTGCACCCTAAATTCTTCCATAGGCAGAGCGATGTTCGCCCAGAGTCTGCTCTTGACATCCCTGAGAAAGACGCAGAATTACTCTACTTGCCCTGCCACCTGCATTTTCAGCTCTGACTTTGCTTGAACGCCAAAGAGAACGTTTCTTTCTAGAGTTGGCTTGATGTCTTAATTTCTGAGATAAATAGGAAGGGCTGAAAACTGGTCTTTTCAGTGAAATCATGTTCTTTGCAGCAAGATGAGTGCAGCTGGAGGCCATTTTCCTAAGTTAATTAAGGCAGGAACAGAAAACCAAATAGCACGTTCTCGCAAGTGAGAGCTAAACAGTGGGTACATGTGGACATAAAGGTGGAAACAGTAGACACTGGGGACTCCAAAAGTGGGGGTGAAGGTTGGGAAAACTACCATTTGGGTACTACGTTCACTGGGTGATGTGTTTACTAGAAGCCCAAATCCCACCTTATGCAATACACCCACGTGACAAACTTGCACATGTACCCCCTGAATCTATAATTTAAAAAAAAAAATTGGTCTTTTCTATGAAAAGGTAAAATATAAATAATGTGAAAAGATACTTGGACAGTCCTCAAACCCCTTGGTTAAATGGGGTGAGATAGCCATTGGGTAGAAAGCAGTTAAACAGTTTTTTTGTAAAGACCAAAAGAAAGACATAATTTAAGCAAAAAAAAAAAAAAAAAAAAAACTTAGGGCTATAACTGGCCCTAACTGGTCAGGGGTGAGCTTCATCTGTTTGAACTTGGTGCCTGGGTTGATTTATTACTGACTATGGAAATAAAACTGGAAGAGACACACAACTTGAAGTAAAAGTTGTTTTTCCTCTTGAAGCCAGAGCGAAGAATGCCTATGAGGGTGTTCTCAACTCCCCTGCCTCCTGCTGCTGCTGGAATCGCCCATTTAAACTGCATTTCGCCAAATAACTCATTTTCATTCCAGACCAGACAACCAGAATTGTGGTTTCAGGGGCTAGAGTGCTGCTAACTTTTAGTTTGTGTTGCAATATTTCAAATGCTGTAGTCTGTGCCCCATACTTCTAGGAAGGTAGGAAAGGAAGCTTTTAAAGACACTTCAAAAGTCTTATTGTGGTGATATTTGGCAAGTTTGAATTTACAGGTATAATTTTTTTGCATTATATGCATTCTTGACTTTTGAACATACAGCGTCATGGTGTGCCTTAGGTATGCTGTTTCTCAGACATACCTGACCATTTTATGGAGACTTGAACTCAGCCTATACAACCTAAATTATCTGGTTAATTTAGTTGCTGTAGATAATCTGATTAAGTCAACTTTCTGATAGATTCTTTTATTGCATTATCTAGTCTGCAATTATCAGGCTTAACAGGATAATTTGCTTATCTCCTTCTTCCTCTGAGCTGCATTGCTAGTCTTAAATTAGTATATATTCAATTTACATACCATGGTAGCTGGGCTCATTGGTAGCAGTAATTTCACCTCTAACACTAGAGGATTGTGCTTTGATCCTGGCACTTTTACTAAAATGTAATAACATTAATAGAAAATGGTAGTGTCTCATTTCCTTTTCAAAACACTCTGTATGTTCATTACTAAGTAATCCCATCTCTGCCTCTTGAGAGAGATGCAAACGAATCAGATGAACCATAGATTGAAATACAGCAAGTTTAGCTTGAATTACATCATAGACCTGATCATAGTCAAAGCAAAAATCAAGAGTACTAAGAATTTTATTTTGAAGGTAGTTCCCATACTTTAAAAACATATCTCTTTTCTGAAGATGTTTTATCCTGAATGGAACTTTAAAACATAATACCTTATTTCCCTTTGCCCTCATTAGTGGAAATGTAAAGTTTCCAATTCTCTTGAAAATTAAAAAATCCAATTTCCCTTTTGAAATGCAGCAGGCAACAGTGTTTATGGTTTAGGGATATAGGCACTAAGAGGAACACAGTAAATGTTCTACTTTCCAATTAAATTCATTACTGTGTAAGGACCCCGGTACATGCGAAAAATATAATATAGATCCAGTTTGAAGACAAATTGTCTTTTAAAAAGGGTAGACATTCTTGAGTAATTAGGTTTTTGCCTGTTTGCTTTAGAACTTTTATTCATTCTTATTACAAAAGCAATACCTGCCCATTGTAGCAAAGATAAAAGTTAGAAAAGCAAAAAATAAAGAAGAAATTTAAAACTTATATTTATACAACCCAGGGATAGCTTCTATTAACATTAACATGTTGTTGTCTTTCATTTCAAATCTTTTTCTACATGAAAATATATTTCAAATGGAATTATGTTATACATATAGTTTTAGAATCCTTTTTTCTTAATGTATCATGAACATCTTTCCACATCTGTAAGTATTCAGCTACACTTTAAAATTAGGTAGTATTCTGCTTTTTGGAAGAATCAAAATGTATTTAGCCAGGGTTGTAATATAGAACGCCTTAAGTTGTTTTGGTGTTTGATATTGTAAATAATAATTTATTGAACAAGTGCGAGTGTCACAGGATGGTTTGGGATGATTTTAACCATCCCCTCAATCTCAGCCAAGCCCTTCTTTTTTTTTTTTTTTTGCTAAGAACAGTTAATATTTTCATAGCAAAATGCTATGCCAACAGAGCTCAGGTTTACCTCTCTTCCAATTAGATTTTCATCTAATTCTTTCCTAAATAGAAATTCTAGAATAGTGTATAATATTCTTATACCTAAATAATTTACCATGTTATCCATGATTTCCATAGGATAAATTCCCATAAGTAAAATTGCTAGATTAAAGAGCACATATGTTTTAGAGCCTTTGATACTGTTGTTTAAACTGTCTTCAAAATGTTTATACTAGTTTAAATGTTACACAGTGGTACAGAGACTGCCCATTTCCCTGAACTCTCACAAACAGTTGAGTACTGTTGTATTTACTAGTTTTCCAACTCGATGGTGAAAACAATATCTTATTGTTTAAGTTAGCAACTCCTGCATCATTAGATAAATACATGAACATTTATTTATATACTTAATGGTCATTGTAATTCTTTTTATGTAAATTGCCTTTTCATATTCCTTGCCCATTTTTCTGTTAGGATGCTTATCATTTTATTGATTTGTAAGAACTCTTTATCAATTGTCAATATTACCCATTTAATAACTAGTTTATTATATCCAAGAGACAGCTGTGGCTGGGCACGGTGGCTCAAGCCTGTAATCCTAGCACTTTGGGAGGCCGAGACGGGCGGATCACGAGGCCAGGAGATCGAGACCATCCTGGCTAACAAGGTGAAACCCTGTCTCTACTAAAAAAAAAAAAAAAAAAAAAAAAAAAATACAAAAAATTAGCCAGGCGTGGTGGCGGGCGCCTGTAGTCCCAGCTGCTCAGGAGGCTGAGGCAGGAGAATGGCGTAAACCCGGGAGGCGGAGCTTGCAGTGAGCTGAGATCCGGCCACTGCACTCCAGCCTGGGCAACAGAGCAAGACTCTGTCTAAAAAAAAAAAAAGAGACAGCTGTAGGTGCTGAAGTTTCTGCAGGCTATGGAATTGTTCAAGTGATATTTGCATATGCTAATACATATACTAAGTAACTTCTACTGAGTATTACCCAAATTTGGCCTTTGCCTTTTAAATGACTCTAGGCATACTCTCATAGCTTTCATAAATATTACAAAGTTTGTGAGAGAAAGTACTGCTTGCTTGATCAAAAGCAACTTATACAAATACAAATGCAGATTCTGATTTTTGTAGACCAACTCTATAAGTCAAGATATAGTCAAGAAACAGAAACCACATCATTTTGTTTTGTTTCCACATTGGGATCTTTTTAAACAGAGAAATGCCGGAAAATTGTAAAGCCACAAAGCGAACACTTAGGTCTCACAAAGGTAGCAAATCATTTTCCACAAGCACATCTACCACCATATCCATGTTTTCTGCTGCATTTCCTGTCATTTGTCACTGACCAGGAAAACACAATTGGCTCTGGTCCTGGAGGTGCCTAAGGGACTCTGTGACAGAAATTCACTGCTTCGGGACATCAGTAAAGCAATGGTTTGGATGCTTTCACCAGTCCCCCTTGTACTTTAAGCCTTTAGTGCTTTTCCTGGTGGGCATTTTCAGAGCTACTTGTTCAGCCAAACCCAATTTTGTGTTTGCAAATTCAGTCCTCTCTTGAAGGCTACACCCAGTGATGAATATTGTGCTATATTTCTTCTGGCTCAGATGTCCAGCCACTGTAAAAGTAACAGGGAAGAACCGGTGAGTTTGGCAATATGGAAAAGGGATTACAAGGTTAGCTTACATTACTTTGTAGCTTACTGTCAAATTGCCCCCCAACCAAAAAAACGCTGTTTTCCCCCAAATTGAATCTTTCACTTATACCCCTTTTCTCCCTTCTCCCCAGTCTTTGACCTTCTCCCATCTTCCAGTCAGAGGCTGAACCCAGGCGCTCTGCTGCCAGTCCTGACAGATCCCACCCTGAATGATCTCTATGTGATTTCCACCTTCAAGCTGCAGACTAAAAGTTCAGCCACCATCTTCGGTCTTTACTCTTCAACTGACAACAGTAAATATTTTGAATTTACTGTGATGGGACGTTTAAACAAAGGTAAGCAAATTTGCTGAAATTATTTTCTTAAACATCTCCTTTTTCTATTCCAGGGTTAGGGGTATACTTTCTTTGAGATGGTTTTCTTGTACAATTATATTCTCACTCACTAGTCATCTCAGTTTTCAATATTGAATTCTTCTTACTGTACATTTACCTATATGGGGGTGGTGGGTTCAGGGAGAAAGTGACATTGGGAGATAAAAAGAAGAATTGCTGTGACCAAGATGGCCTTTGACATTGTCTCATCCTTATGTTATTCTGAATCCAGTTCTGGAGAAGACAGGACAAGGGACAATTCAGCCACTATCTTAGGCAGCTCAGGCTGCTATAACAAAATACCATAGACTATGTGGCTTAAACAATAGACATTTACGCCTCACAGTTCTACAGCGTGATAAGTCTAAGATCATGGTGCCATCTTAGTCCATTTTGTGTTGCTATAAAAGACTACCCGAGACTGGGTAATTTATGAAGAAAAGAGATTTATTTAGCTCACAGTTCTGTAGGCTGGGAAGTTTAAGGGCATGGCCCTGGCTTCTGACAAGGACTTTATTGTGTCACAACATGGTGGAGAAGGTCAAAGAGGGAGCAGACACATGGGAAGAAGAGAAAACCTGAGGGGCATCCTAGCTTTATAACAACCTACTCTCTCAGGAACTAATCCATTCCCTTGAGAACTAATCCATTTTCACAAGAGCCGAAACTCACTATCTCGAGAACGGCACCAGGCCATTCATAAGAGATCCACCCCCATAATCCATACACCTCCCACAAGGCGCCACCTCCCAACACTGCCACACTGGGAACCAATTTTCAGCACAAGTTTTGATGGGAAGAGACAGACCATATCCAAACCATACTACCAGCAGATTTGGATCCTCGTAAGGGCCCAGTTCCTAGATTGTAGATGGCCATCTTTTTATTGTGTCCTTACATGATGCAGACAGACAGCAAGCTCTCTTGTGTCTCTTCTTATAAGGTCACTATTTCCATCATGAGGGCCACACCCTCAGGACCTCATCTAAACCTAATCATCTCCCAAAACTCCCACTTCCAAATACCATCCCACTGGAGATTAGGAGTTCAATATATGAATTTGGTGGGGCAGGAGGAAGGGGGCAGATACAAACATTCAGCCCATGACAGCCACCCCATACCATTCTTAGGTTCCCTTTGAAGCCAGTGCTCAGTAGACCTAGCTCCTAGCTCCATAAGCACCTACCTGGCTGTGATGGAAAGAATAGACCTTAACCAGTAGAACAGGATGAATAGGGCTCTTTTCTCCCTGTGCATGCCAGACACAGGCCTGTCCCTGGTTTGATCCCTCTGCTGTCATTTGTTTTATTGCCGTAGTAAGTTACTATAAGCACTGAGAAGTGAGTCCCAAAGAAAATGGTCACTATTTTTCATTGTCTTCTCCACTCCTGCCTGGGGGACAACACCTGTTCCTGTTTATTAAGGAATGTGACAGATGTGTGTTCCTACTGCTTCATGCTTTTAATAAAATAGGAGAACTGGTTCTTCTGGCTGGATTTTATGTTTATTTCAGTTTGCTTTACAAAGTAGACACTTCCTAGTGCTTCAAACTCTCTCTTAGATTGTACTTGTGATTGTACACTTAAATCTGTAGGCATTAGGAAATAAAAGAAGTTTCTAATTCTTAATTTTCATAGGACTCTAAAGTTAAAAGTGTAAAGGAATGGGATTTTAACCCCTTCTTTTCTGTCAAATTCCAACATGCTTCTTCCCTGCTTCCATTCTACTACCAAGTCTGCTTTCTCTGTATGTGCCTCACAGCCTGTCAGGGGCCATAAGGAGGTGTCAGATAATAAAGTGAGTCTGGGGACATAGCCAGCAGATGGGTCAACCATTCCTGTCCCCCTTTTCCCATCTTCAGCCCTAATGAGGGGTGATTCTGCCCATGTCTCTGCCTTGAATCAAACAGCCCCATTTTGCCTAGCGTCTGTTGAAGGAACTGCTCACCTTCTGACAACCCAGCTACTCAGTTTGTGATCTGTAAAAATCACCGTTCTTCATCTGTGGATCAGCAACTTCTCCTAACCTGTCTATTTCAGAGGCATTGCAAAGATTTTTTTTTTTTTGGTTCATCCAGCTTAATGGCCAGAAGTTCCTCTACAGAGTAAAAAACTGCTCCGAGCTTTTGCCCTCACTGCCTCTCACCCTCTCTTTCTAAATTGGTCAGTATGTGTGAGCCTATTGTGGAAAGTCTGTGTTGCTGGGAAGCACAAGGAAGCAACTTCCCCTGAACTGATCCTTTCAGTTTGCATAGACAAGAGTAACACTAGATTTAATGGGCAGTAGGTAGAGGGTAAGGGAATCGTTACTCTGTTTCCTCTGAAGAATCACCAAATGTGAGTCAGCTGTAAATACCAGCTAATCAAAAATTTTAGGGGCTGTAATCCCAGCACTTTGGGAGGCTCAGGCAGGCAGATCACCTGAGGTCAGGAGTTTGAGAGCAGCATGGCCAACATGGAGAAACCCTGTCTCTACTAAAAATACAAAAATTAGCCGGGCATGTACCATGCCTATAGTCACAGCTAATCGGGAGGCTGAGGCAGGAGAATTGCTTGAACCCACGAGGCAGAGGTTGCAGTGAGCTGAGATCGTGCTGCTGCACTCCATACTTCAGCCTGGGCAACAGGGCAAGACCCTGTCTCAAAAGAAAAAAAAAAAATTTTTAGAAGAAAAGATGAAAGGTTTGAGATGAAGAACTGAAAGATGAACATCTCCCTACCCTCCAACCTATTAGGAAAGATAAATTGTTCTTAGAAACTATGGGGACAGAAGGAGTCCTGGAAGAATCTAGAAATGAGAATTCTTATAAGGCAAAGAGGGATTTATGGTATTATTAGAGCTTGGGGAGTTGAAGAGTGACACAGAGAAGTTGTTTCACTGGAGCAGTCAGAAAAAGTATGAAGATTTGCCAGCACTGGTGAATATAAAAGTTCCAGGAAGGAGAAGTCCATTATGACTGGAACAATAAAAAGAAGTCACTGGGTTCATCAGATCCAAGGAAAAGACAGAGCCTGTGGTTGAGACTCCCCACTGAAGCGTTCAGTGGTAGCCATGCTGGCTTGACATAATTCTCCGCACAACCCTCCAAAAATTATCTTCCTGGATGTGGTAGGCTCCAGACAGCATTCATCTGGCCAAGGTTCAGCTGATCTCCTCTTCTGCTGATTTGCGTGGAAAACAGGGAAACAGAAGAAATCCAAATGGATCTCTACTGACTTAAAACACCTGAGTAGGAAATAAAACACACCCTTTCTTCCATTAAAGTCCAGGACTAGGAGATGAAGGAGGGTGACTACACAGCATCAAAGAGCAGAATTTGGTCATCTGGGCACCATATGACCTCCTGGAACAAATTAAAATGTAGCTAATGAAGACTGCAAAGAAAGAGTTTGCCACTGAGCTCTCTGCTACTATTCTCACCCTCTCCAAGTCAGCCTACCCCAGAACACCAAATTACTGTTCACAGACATAATTTGGATGAAGATACACCTGACCTCTGAGACCTCTAGTGGCCCCCTTTCCAAACCGAATAATGTACCCATGTCTCAGTGAGGCATTCAGGGCTTCCACTGCATGGCCCCAAGCAGCCTTTCCAGTTTATCCCTCGTTCCAACCTCCATACAGCCTGAGCTTCAGAAAAAAGGCTATTGCCATTCTTTGGGGCCGTGCATGCTGTCTCTCCTCCATCCTTTTGTTCCTGCTCTCTGCTCCCTCGGCACATGTCCTACATCACCTCTCAACACCCAAATCCTACACATTCAAGACTCATCTCCAGCTCCTTCTGATATTCTTTCTAATATGACTTTGTACCTCTTAAGGAAGACATTCATCTTAGCTCATCTTGTACTTGAATTACTTCTAAGTCTTCTCTTCGTTTGGTTGGGAGCTCCCTTGAGACAGGGACTGTGCAGCCCTTATCTTTGCATCTGCTACAGCACTTAGCAAGGTGCCTTGTACATAGAAGTGGTTCATGGGCAGATTGAAAAAGAATAAATGGAGGCTGAGAAGAATAGACTTGTTTGTGAAAAATGACATACACCATTGTGAAATTCTGGGATTCCACAATATCTGACACACGGTGGGTAATAACAAAAAATTATGTATTTATTTATTGAGACAGAGTCTTGCTCCATCACTCAGGCTGGAGTACAGTGGCTAGATCTCGGCTCACTGCAGCCTCTGCCTCCTAGGTTCAACTGATTCTCCTGCCTCAGCTTCCCGAGTAGCTGGAACTACATGTGCGGATCACTACACCTGGCTAATTTTTCTATTTTTTTTAGTAGAGATAGGGTTTTGCCATGTTAGCCAGGCTGGTCTCGAACTCCTGGCCTCAAGTGGTCCTCCTGTCTTAGCCTCCTAAAGTGTAGGGCTTACAGGTCTGAGCCACCGCACCATGCCAAAAGATATATATATATATATATAAATTTTAATGAATAAACGTTGAAGGCCTTTTGGAATAGGATATAAGAGGATACAGGTAGTATTTCTGGTAGAAGTGAGCTGCCAGGTTATTAGTAATAGAGACTTTAAATCTTGATAGAAATAAGCATCCTACAGAAACCACCTGGCTGGATAGAAGATATGGCTGATGTTCTTCTAGTATCTGGCATAAAGACAACTTTCCAGGTTGTATCCTGAGTTTGAGTCACAAACTGCATCACTATAAATACATCTCTGAATCTCTCTTAGCCTTGGTTGGTTGCCTATAAATGGGGATAACAATAGCTACCTCTCAGGTTGATTGCGAGAACTGAATTATATAAGGTATAATAACTTTCTTTATGAGGCTCAATAAAATTTTCATATTCTTAAACAGTATTAGAGAGAGATGTCCGCTATTTAGGCAACTGTTTTCTAATGATGATGGTTTGGTGAACTCCTGGCTTGCCTTGATGACAATTTCACCCTTCAGAAGAAGAAAAGGAGAACTGCTTCTTTAGTCTTAGTATGATTGTCTCAGAACAACTTGGTGCTGTGAAGTGAAGGAAACCCAAAGTGTTTGCTGTAATGACCAGAAAGTGTCAGTCAAACTCCTTAGCCTAAGGATAGGACATGCAAATAGTTCAGATTAGTGGTTCTGAAGCTTGCAAGCTAAAGAGAAATATAGATTAAGAGAGATGGTAGAGCTTTAAAAAATAAAATTTTAGACCCAATAATAAGTGGAAAAATTGAGGGACCTCAAACATTAATAATAATATTTATGGAGTCTTTTTTTTTTTTTTTTTTTTTT